>NC_083343.1:121034059-121634059 GCF_019175385.1 Lycium barbarum | reverse complement strand
AGTTGCTACAGTGATAGCCAACATGGCATCCACATGTCATCCATATTTGTTCAGAACACTCCCCCTTGAATGTCCATGTAAATTAAAAATTCTACTGAAAGAAAAGTATACATATTTATTTGTAATACGCATTGCTTGCTGCCTCATTAAAAACCTTACCAGGAAAATTCAATGGGACAAAATCAACGTATCCCAATCTTGGATATTAGTTTCTCAAATGTTGAGGTTGACAATGCCTTAGTGAACATATCCACTAAGTTATCACTTGAGCGAACTAGTTGAACATTTATTTCACCCTTCTTTTGAAGATCATGAGTAAAAAAGAATTTTGGTGAAATATGTTTTGTTCTGTCTCCTTTAAAGTATCCTCCTCTTAGTTGAGCTACACATGCAACATTGTCTTCGTATAATGTTGTTGGAGTATTCCTCTCCAATGAAAGGCCACATGTATCCTGAATGTGTTGAGTAATTGATCTCAACCAAACACATTCTCGACTTGCTTCGTAAATGGCTATTATCTCTGCATGATTTGAAGAAGTAGCAACCATAGTTTGTTTTGTTGAACGCCATGATATAACCATACCTCCACATGTAAATAAATAACTTGTCTGGGATCGACCTTTATGTGGATCAGACAAATATCCTGCATCTGCATAACCAATTAGTTGTGAATTGGATTCATTTGAATAAAACAGTCTCATATCGATGGTCCGCCATAGGTATCTGAATATATGCTTAATACCATTCCAGTGTCTTCTTGTTGCGGAAGAACTAAATCTTACTAATAAGCTTACAGAGAAAACTATATTTGGCCGAGAATTATTGGCAAGATACATTAATGCCCCAATTGCACTGAGATATTGTAACACCCCGTACTTTTAATGAAAGTTTTGACCACGATCCTAGACTTAGAACATCAGATAAAGAATGTGGGAATTGAATTTTTTCCGTTAAGTTGTGATATGGTGGTTTACGCCCATGAACAGTGGTCGTATTTCAATTTACGACCATGAACAGTGCCCGTAAACTGAAACCAAGAATTTCTGAACATTCTGGAATTTGACATTTTGAGGTCATATGGTTAAATACGGACCGTATTTCACTTTACGGCCCGTATTTCAAAACGTGTTTGGATTTTGGGAAAACTTCCTTGATGAAAGCTGTAGAGCATTGAAATACATTTCCAACGGTATCTTACGGGGGTCAAACGGACATCTGTGCAAAGAGTTATGGTCATTTTACTGAAGAGAGACAGTGCAGTCCATATGGCAGAATACGGACCGTATTGCAGTTTACGGCCCGTAAACTTGAAATACGGCCAGCACAGTGCTGGACGTAAACTGCATTTTCCAAAACATTATATGTTCGTTTATATCAGTTCAAGTCATTATTTTTCATTCCCTCAAACCCTAAAACGACCTCCTACTCTCCTCCAACATCAAGAACACCAAGGTAAGTCCATTCCAATTATTCCAACTCAATTCTAACATATATCCTTGTAATCTAAACAAGAAATAATCATTCCTAATCTAGGGTTTTCAAGAAAACCCATCTCAAGATTCAAGAATCAAGATTTAGGAAATCTTTTTCAAAATCCAAGTCTTTAATTCAAGTTTTGGAGCAACTAAGGTATGTAGAACTTCCATCCACATGAGGGAATCTCTATGTTCTTCCCCATGCTTCGTTTCCTTGATATCCATGAAGTTCAAATCTTAGGGCACTAAATCCAACATATTGGTAGCCCGTATTTAAGTATTTATGTACATGAATTTTGTATCTATATTCGTTGTTGTATTCCTAATCTTCCATTACGGTTATTAGGAACCCTAGCTGAATTCATAAATCATGAATTCTTCCTCATGTGTTCTCATTATGTTCATATGAAACTTAATGATTTTAGTTTGCAAGTTACAAGCGTGTTTCCAAGTCAATTACAAATATATGATTATGAACTATTGTTATTACTCATGCATCAAAAACATGTTTTGCAAGACGATGACAAGTTATCTTATGAAACTATATTTACAAGTTATGATTTATGAAAACCATGTACAAGCAAGTTATGATTTATGAAAACCATGTACAAGCAAGTTATGATTTATGAAAACCATGTACAAGCAAGTTATGATTCATGAAAACCATGTACAAGCAAGTTATGATTTATGAAAACCATGTACAAGCAAGTTATGATTCATGAAAACCATGTACAAGCAAGTTATGATTCATGAAAACCATGTACAAGCAAGTTATGATCATGAATACTATGTACAAGCAAGTTACGATTCATGATATACCATGGGCAGCAAGTGCCACTATTTTACATGTTCATGTTTTGGGAGTTGCATTAATTACCGAGGAGGGCTTCAGATAGCCTGAAACTACGTAGCCACCGTAGGATGAGGATCGCTCCACCCATGTCCCGAACGATCTCTCATAATGACTGGATCCTTTCATATTTTATTAAATCTCATGTTCCCTGGCAAGGACTGAGTGTTCTGCTGGCGGGACGCAAGCACCAGACCATGGATCGGTTATAAGTTATTGCTCTCCCTACTTATGATATTTTTACCATGTTTTATATGTATATGTATGCACTCATGTTCATGTCCAAGTTTTTCAGTTTCAGCTCTTATCATGTTTTTCCATATCCCATGTTGTTTCTTTCGGTTGCTTTACATACCAGTACATTCAATGTGCTGACGTCCCATTTTATTGCTCGGGGGCCTGCATTTCACGATGCAGGTACTGATATACAGGACGACACATCTGCTCCGTAGGACAACATTCGTATCAGCTTATTGGTGAGCCCCATCTCATTCGGGGTTTAGTCAACTTTTGTTTTATGATTAATTATGCATCTAAAGGTATGCTGGGGGCCTTGTCCCAGTAAGTATGTTTTCCAGTTAGACTCATGATAGAGGTTTCATAGACTAGACAAGTCAGTTATGTTATGTCAGACATTCAGAGTCGTCTAGCCATTTTTGGCTCATTCATGTTATTTCCGCACTCATGTTTAAACAAGTATCTTATTAAGTATTATGACTTACCATGTTTTATAAAGGCTCATTATGCATTCACGTTATATTCCGCATATGTTATGTATCATGATGATTCAGCAAGCCATGTGGTTCGCTCGGTCACATGCAGTCAGGCACCGAGTGCCGTGTTACGTCCAGGTCATGGTTCGGGGCGTGACAGATATGGTACTTCAGCACCAACAAGTTCTTCATCATTTTCATAAGATCGAAATGTATCTTTATTGATATCAAGTGATCTCACAATCATTGGGGGTACTCAATGGATGTGCTTTATCCATGTAAAATCTCTTTAAAATATTTTCAGTATATGTTGATTGATGGACAAGTATTCCATTTGTAAATGCTTAATTTGTAGACCAAGACAATATTTCGTTTTTCCAAGGTCTTTCATTTCAAATTCTTTTTTCAAACATTCTACTACCTTGGACAGCTCTTCAAGAGTTCCAATAATATTCAAATCATCAACATATACAGCTATAATAACAAATTCTGATCTAGACCTTTTCATAAAGACACGAGGATAAATTGGGTCATTTTTATAACCTTCTTAGGTACTCGCTAAAGCGATTATACCACATGCGCTCTGATTGTTTTAATCCATATAAAGATTTCTGAAGCTTTATTGAATAGCTTTTTCGGGAATCTTTATATGCTTCAGGAATTTTGAATCCTTCAGGACTTTCATAAAAATATCATTGTCCAATGAGCCATATAAATAAGTCGTGACAACATTCATCAAATGCATATCAAGTTTTTCATGAACTGCCAGATTTATAAGATATCTGAAGGTGATTGCATCCACCATAGGAGAATATGTCTCCATATAATCAATGTCAGGTCTTTGCGAAAATGCTTGTGCCACAAGTCGTGCTTTATATCTTACGACTTCATTTTTCTCATTTCGTTTTTGCACAAAAATCCATTTGTACCTGACTGGCTTTACATCTTCATGTGTTCGGATTATAGGTCCGAAAACTTCCGGCTTTTCAAGTGAAGCTAATTCAGCTTGATTTGCATCTTTCCATTTTGGCCAATCATTTCTCTTTCTACATTTATTGATAGATTTTGGTTCAAGATCCTCATTTTGTTGCATTATTTCATCAGCAACAGTATATGCAAAAACATTGTCAATGATTATATCATTTCGGTTCCATATTTTTCTTGAGGAGACATAACTTATTGAGATCTCTTCATTTTCACCATTTTCAGGTACCTGAACCTCTTCCGAGATTTATCAGTTGTTATGTCTCATTGCTCTTCTTGAGCAACCGCCTCCATATTATCATCATTTGATTATTTGCTTCTTTTCCTTTTCGAGAATTTTTATCTTTGGAATCAATCGGTCTACCACGTTTTAATTGTGGTTTATATTCATTTGCCTTAATTGATTGTCCTATCGGGACACCAACTCGAATTGTGGCATTAACAGTTGGAATATGAGATTTAGTAATCCTTGATAGGTCAGTGAATGCATCTGACAGTTGATTTGCAATATTTTGCAAATAGATTATCTTTTGAACTTCAAGTTCACATTGATTTGTACGTGGATCTAAATGAGATAATGATAATGCATTCCAATCTTGATCTAAATGAGATAATGATATTGCATTCCAATCTAACTCCTTTTTGAGCTGCTTATCCCCCCCCCCCCCCCCCCAATGTTGGATATATTGATTCATCAAAATGGCAATCACCAAATGCCGTAAATAAATCTCCAGTCGTAGGTTCCAAATATTTTATAATAGAAGGAGATTCATACCCAACATATATCCCCATCTTTCTTTGGGACCCATTTTTGTGCATTGTGGTGAAGCTATTCGAACATATACCGCACATCTAAATATTCTGAGATGGGAAATATCCGGCTCCTGACTAAAAGTCAATTGTAATGGGGAGACTTTATGATAACTTGTGAGTCTGGATCCTCACAAGAGTTGCTGCATGCAAAATAGCGTGACCCCATACCGAAATGGGAAGTTTTGTTCTAATAAGCATTGGTCTAGCAATTAATTGGAGGCATTTGATTAATGATTCCGCTAGACCATTTTGAGTATGAACGTGAGCAACTGGTTGCTCAACTGTTATCCCAGTTGATATATAATAATCATTAAAAGCTTGGGATGTAAACTCACCAGCATTATCGAGGCGAATTGTTTTATTTGCATAATCTAGAAATTGTGCTCTTAATCTTATTATTTGAGCAAGTAATCTCGCAAATACCAAATTGCGAGTTGATAGCAAACACAGATGTGACCACCTTGTAGATGCATCTATTAAAACCATATAATATTTAAATGATCCACATAGTGGGTGACTGGGCCCACATATATAACCCTTTATACATTCCAGAAATGCAGGGAATTCAACCCCGACTTTAATTGCTGATGATCGAATAATTAATTTGCCTTAAGAACATGCATCACAAGAGAATTCCTTGAATTGAAGAATCTTCTGGTTCTTCAAAGAGTGCCCATATGAATTATCAATTATTTTGCGCATCATGTTAGAACCGGGATGACCCAACCGGTCATGCCAACTAATAAAATCATTTGAATTAGTAAACTTATGGTTTACCATGGCATGCGTTTCAACCATGCAAATATTTGTGTAATACAATCGGGAAGAAAGGACGGGTAACTTTTTGAGCACATATTTCTTACCCGACATCATTGTAGCAATATAAAGATATTTAATCTTTTCATCATTTGTAGTCTCAATATGATAGCCATTTTGGCGAATGTCTTTGAAGCTCAGTAGGTTTCTTTGAGACTTACTACAATATAGTGCTTCATTAATTGCCAAATTTGTTTCCCCGAATAATAATAAATTAGTTTTTCTGGAGCCTTCAATTAATCTTGTACTTCCAGCTATTGTATTAACATTGGCTTCTTTCATTACCAAATAAGACAAGTCTTTCTTATCTCTTAAAACAATGTGCGTTGTAGCACTATCTATAAGACATAAATCATCGTAATTCATCTTGGATCCAACTGATGACTGGGGAATTTTTCATATTCTTCATAAAAATAAAAGGTACATTATAAGAAATGTGAAAACAAACAACTTTAGGAAGCTTCACTCACTACTAAAAATCTGCCAAAAACCGACGAAAAAAACCGACGGACTGCGTCGGTTTTTTCAATGAAACCGACGAAAAACCGACCCTTTACGGTCCATCGGTTTACATAGCCTCGCTTTTTGAAAACCGACGGACTATGTCGATTACGTGGTCCGTCGATTTTTATCCAATAATTTTAAAAAAATTAAAAAACCGACGGACTGAGTCGGTTTTTTTAATTTCAGATTTTTTATCTTAAATAAAAAAATATAAATTTTATGAAAAAACCGACGCAATAGTTTTTTATTTAATTTTTTTATTTAAAATAAAAAACAGACACTGTGCGTCGATTTTTTCAAAAATTTTAAGAATTAATTTCCAGAAAACCGACGAACTGAGTCGGTTTTCTTGAAAATTCCCTGTATGCAATTGATGCATTTTCTGTAGCCACACCTGCTAAAAAACCAGTACCAAAAGCTGCTCAAAACTAGCATTAAAATGCTCCAAATCAATTCTAAAAGAGCTACAACATATAAAATCACCCTAAGTAACAATCAAACACATCAAACACTATCTAAACACATTAAATACGATCTAAATAGACCTTCAAAGTTCAAACATATTTAAATGTCCAACCAAAAGTACCATTAACTAGTTCTACATAGTTTTAACATAAGTCCACAAAGCATAAAACATAAGTCCATTATGAAATCCAAACTAAAACATAAGCCCCACGACTATATAAATGAACCCTAACCGCTTCCGGTTTCAAATACTTCTTACACCGGAACGAGAACAAGCACACCTAATTATCCCTTCATTTTGAAAAGGGTGAAGTGACATTGCATGTGTGTAAACTTGTCAACAAATTCATCGTGTACACCCACACGATCACTATTATTTATATTATACATCCACATACGATTCATCTACAAAAATATACCCACAAATTATTGAGGTTATAGAAATATATTTTAACTTAAGAATTCTAACTTAAAATATAACTTAAGAAAACACAATCCCAACCAATTCTAACTTTGAATTCTCAATAACAATTCTAACTTTAATAACTTATGGATTCTAACTTTAATATAACTTTTAAAAGCACAATCCTAACCAATTCTAACTTTGAATTCTCAATAACAAATCTAACTTTAATAACTTATGGATTTTAACTTTAATATAACTTTTAAAAGCACAATCCAAACCAATTCTAACTTTAAAAACTTATGGATTCTAACTTTATTTCTAAAAATCGAAAAGTAAATCTAGTCAAATAAAATCTACGCTTTAGTTTAGAGGTTATAGAAATATTATGACTTAACAATTCTAACTTTGAAAAGCACAATCACAGCCAATTCTAACTTTGAATTCTCAATAACAATTTAACAACTTATGGATTCTAACTTTAATACAACTTGGAAAAGCACAATCCCAACCAATTCTAATTAAGCTAACACAAATACATTGACAATGAACATAAAAAATAGCACAATCTCAAGAATATATATATATATATATGAAAAGTAAACTAGTCAAATAAAGTTTACATTTTTTCACAAATTCAACATCAATAATTTTTAAAAGCACAATCACAACCAATTCTAACTTTGAATTCTCAATAACAATTCTAACTGTAATAACTTATGGATTCTAACTTTAATATAACTTTTAAAAGCACAGTCCCAACCAATTCTAACTTTGAATTCTCAATAACAATTCTAACTTTAATAACTTATGGATTCTAACTTTAATTCTAAAAATTGAAAAGTAAATCTAGTCAAATAAAGTCTACATTTTAGTTTAGAGGTTATAGAAATATTATGACTTAACAATTCTAACTTTGAAAAGCACAATCACAACCAATTCTAACTTTGAATTCTCAATAACAATTCTAACTTTAATAACTTATGGATTCTAACTTTAATATAACTTGAAAAAGCACAATCCCAACCAATTCTAACTAAGCTAACACAAATACATTGACAATGAGCATAAAAAATAGCACAATCTCAAGCAAATATATATATATATATATATATATATATATATATATATATATATATATATATATATATATATATATATATATATATATATATATGAAAAGTAAACTAGTCAAATAAAGTTTACATTTTTTCACAAATTTAACAATAATTTAAGAAAGCACAACACCAACCAATCCTAACTTTCAATTCTCAATAACAATTCTAACTTTAATAACTTATGGATTCTAACTTTAATAACTTATGGATTCTAACTTTAATAACTTATGGATTATAACTTCAATATAGCTTTGAAAAGCACAATCCCAACCAATTATAAAAATTGAAAAGTAAATCTAGCCAAATAAAGTCTACATTTTAGTTTTGAGGTTATAGAAATATTATAACTTAACATTCTAACCTTGAAAAGCACAATCCTAACCAATTCTAACTTTGAATTCTCAATAACAATTCTAACTTTAATATAACATTGAAAAGCACAATCTCAACCAATTCCAAAAATTGAAAAGTAAATCTAGTCAAATAAAGTCTACACTTTACTTTTGAGGTTATAGAAATACTATAACTTAACAATTTTAAATTTGAAAAGCACAATCTCAACCAATTCTAATTTTGAATGCTCAATAAAAATTCTACTAACTTATGGGTTCTAACAAAAAGCACAATCCCCCCCAAAAAAAAAACTAGTCAAATAAAGTATACATTTTTGCACGAATTCAACATCAATAATATTACAAACAATGATAACTAAGCTAACACAAATACATTGACAATGAACATAAAATAGAGCACAATCTCAAGCAAAAAAAAAAAAAATTGAAAAGTAAACTAGTCAAATAAAGTTTACATTTTTTCACAAATTCAACATTAATAGCATTATAAATGATGTTTAACAAAGCTAAATAGACTAACATTAGGCCTAAAATTTACAAATAAAACTAAAATTGAAAGAATTTTAAAAGCCCTAATTTAAAAGAAACTAACTCAAATTACAAGTTAAAAACCGGGCTAGGGTAGGTGGGGTTGGGCTGCGCAGGTACGGCGGATGGGCGGCGGCTAGCAGCAGGTGGCGGGAGTGGGCAGAGGGGGGTGGACCGCGGGTTAGGGTTTTTTTATTTTAGAGAGAAGTGGGTTTTTTTTTTTGGGAGGGGGGGGGGGGGGGGGGAGATGACAAATGATATGTCAAACCCGTTTCTATCATATTGTTAAAAAAACAAAAAAAAAACCAACGCGGTCCGTCGGTTTTTTAAAATTTTTGACCAGCCTTTGACAAAAAAAAATAATAATTAAAAACTGACGTAGTCCGTCGGTTTCTTTTAAAAAAATTCGTTTATTAATATTTTACAAAACAAAATGAATTATAAATTATTTAATATATTTTTAAAAAATTAATTAGTTTGTTTTTAATAAAACCTTCGTGGGATGTCGGTTTTTGTAAAAAAAATTGGCGGAAATATAATTTCAAAATTTTGCGGAAAAAACCGACGTTGTCCGTCGGTTTTTTAATTAAAAAAAATAAAATAGAAATACACAAAACCGACGCACTGCGTCGGTTTTTCAAAGCGACGCAGTCCGTCGATTTTTTATCCGTCGAATTTTGCCAATTTTTTAGTAGCGACTGGAAATGTAGAAACTAGTAAGACATGATGTTTTAGGAAATACACTTAAGAAAAACTAACTAATGATAAACATAAAAGTAAAAAATAACTTTTCTCATAGTACTATTCCCCAGTGAGATGATCAGTTTTTCAGTCAATATCATCATAGGAGTCTCCAGCTTCTAAATGAGTGATATTTAAGAGGCTTTTAAAATCATCATCTTTATAAGCAAGATTTGCCTCAATATCATCATGTTTGTTCGAGAGAGCTACTTCATTATCATTATTTCGAAAGGTCAAGTGTGCCTCCACGTTATTTTCTCTCCCTTTGAGGGAAGCCTGACAAAGCTTGACAAAAGGATTGGGCGTACGACAAACACATGCCCAATGACCTTTCATACCACACCGGTGACACATATTAATTTTACCTCTTGGAGGATTATTTTGAGAATCCTTATTAGTCTCTTGTTTATTCTCACCATGCTAACGATAATTATGACGTCCCTTTCCAGAGAAAAGGACAAAAATGGTCCCTTAACTATGATAGTAGGTTCAAAATAGTCCCTTAACTATGCACTTAACGGTTTTAGTCCTTTAAGTTTGTTACAAGTTAACAAAAACGGTCCCTTAACTATGAGAGTAGGTTCAAAATAGTCCCTTAACTATGCACTTAACGGTTTTGGTCCTTTAAGTTTGCCATAAGTTGACAGTTTTAGTCTCGATAAAATGTTTATCGAACTCTATTTGTTAGATTTGACGAGAACTATGAAAAAAATAGAAAAATTAGTGAGAACTCTAGATCGGTCAAATAACTCGGGACAAAACCGACGGACGTTAGTCGGTTATAGGAAAAAACTGAGGAAAAACCTACAGACTTGATAATGTCAAAAAATAGTGTCTCGGAGCACAAAGACCGATGGATTCTGTCGATTAAAATCGAGGGAGTCCATTCGCTAAGTAAAATACACTAGATTCGTTTTTACTGAAAACTAGAGAAAACTAAATACTTCCAGTGTAGTGGTTCTTTTTTTTTTTAAAATAGTTTCCGTGCATTTTTCCTCAAAAATAACCGATAGACTTCCGTTGGTTTTCGTAAAAAACAATAAAAATTAAAAAAAAAAAAATAGTGTCCCTCGATTTTATCCATCGGTTTCCGTCCATCGTTTTTTTCGCTTGTTTTTGGTAGTGACAACTTTTTTAGTTTCTGCTATTTCTAATTTATTTCTAAAGTCTAGTGTATTTTATTTAGTCGATGGAGTCCCTCAGTTTTAATCGATAGAGTCCGTCGGTCTTTGTGTTTCGAGACACCATTTTCTGACATTATCAAACCGTTAAGCATACTTAAGGGACTATTTTTAACCAACCCTCATAGTTAAGGGACCATTTTGTCAACTTATGACAAACTTAAAGGACCAAAACCGTTAAGTTCATAGTTAAGGGACTATTTTGAACCTACTCTCATAGTTAAGGGACCATTTTTGTTAACTTGTAACAAACTTAAAGGACTAAAACCGTTAAGTGCATAGTTAAGGGACTATTTTGAACCTACTATCATAGTTAAGGGACCATTTTTGTCCTTTTCTCTCCCTTTCCACGTCCACATCCAAGACCATAGGCACGACCGCGGTAATTATTTTGCCTTCTTTCAGGCTTATCATAAGCTGATGCTGCATTCACTTCAGGGAATAGAGCAGACCCAGTGGGATGGGATTCATGATTTTTCATTAATAGAATATTATTCTACTCAGCCATAAGTAGGCATGAAATTAAATTAACATACTTCTTGAACCCTTTTTCACAGTATTCCTGTTGTAGCAACACATTTGAAGTATGAAAAGTGCTAAAGTTTTCTCCAGTAAGTCCTCATCAGTGATAGTTTCTCCACACAATTTTAATACGGAACTTACTTGATGGATAGCAGAATTATAATCAGTTACAGTTTTAAAATCTTGGAACCGAATATGCATCCAGCCATATCGAGCTTTTGGTAATACCGTCAGTTTTAGGTGTTCATATTGATCCTTCAAATTATTCCATAATTCAAGTGGATCTTTCACAGTTAAATATTCAGTTTTTAATCCTTTATGGAAATGATGACGAAGGAAAATCATAGCCCTGGCTTTATCTTGACTTGATGCTTTATTTCCTTGTTTAATAGTATCCCAAGGCCTTTAGCGTCAAGGTGAATATTAGCATCAAGAGCCCATGATAAATAATTCTTTCCGGTAATTTCAAGTGCCACAAATTCAAGCTTTGATAAGTTTGACATAATGAAAACTGGATAACGTGAAACTCAACTTAAGGGTAAAAAGCAGAGCCTTATGCTGATAACGTGTTATAAAATAAAACCGAATACTAGAATAAGAAGCAATAAAGGCACAAAGAGTGAGAGGAACGAGCAGTGATATTATTTCTTTTCTTTTACTATTTTGGGATGTCATTTTCATTTATAGAGCATGGCTATTTATAACCTAATGAAACTTGAGCTAGAGCCTGTTTGGATGGGCTTATGCCTTTAAGCTGAAAACAGCTTATAAGCTGCTTTAGATAAGTTAAGTCAAATGAACTCAATTATTTTTTTGAGCTTATTTTAAGCACAAAATGACTTTAAGCTGGTCAGTCAAACACTCAAAAAAGCTAAAAACAACTTATAAGCCAACTTATAAGTCAATCCAAAAGGCTCCTAGAGGAGTTGCTACAGTGATAGCGAAAATAGCATCCACATGTCATTCATATTTGTTCACAACAAAAAAGATATTTTCTCAATGTTTGTTATAGTTATTGCAGCCACTAAAAATGCCATTGGACTGACTATAATTTCATCAATTTATCGTAATAGAAGATCAACTCATTTCAACCAATCGAATTTGATGAATGATTACAATGAATCATCTAGACTAATATTGGCAGATTATTTTTAATTAGCATATTTACTATGCAAGGTATACAAAACAAAGAAATCATGGTATTTTGGCCCTCTCTCATGTTTAATACTTTCTGCGTTCTAATTTATGTGACATTACAGTCTTAAAAAAATGATCTCTTTCTATATTTACTACTAACAATTTAACTTTATACTTCTCATTTTACTTTTAATGAGATAATTTATACTCACACAAGTATCAATGATTCATTTTAGACTACAAAATTCTAAAATTTCCCTTCTATTCGTAAATTTTGTGCCGAATCAAACACCTTTATATAAATTGAAACGAAGAGAGTATATACTACTAAAAATAAAATAAAACTTTAAATTAAGTTATTTATATATTAACTACTAAGATTACTACATTGTAAAATGAAAAAGAATGTATATAAAAAGAAAAAGTTGGTATAGAGTAAATTATTCATAGACTTTGTTTCTTAAATTAAATAAAGTAAATGAAAATACGAAAAGAAATGGCAAAAAGTGACAAAATAAATAGATAGTGTAAATTAGCTGCTTAGGTGTCACGCCCTCTCTTCTTTTTGGTGAAAAAGGTAGAGTAGACAGTTGGCACCAGCCAAAAATTGCCGACACACTCTTCTATGCCAATACACACTTCAAAAAAACTAGGCAAAAGTCATATATAGCCCCCTAAACTTTATCACATTTTCTTCATTACTACTTAAATCGGAGGTTGTATCTATTGACTACTTAAATTATCCTGAATTTATACCACATAAGCACCTTTTGACCTTTTTTTAATTACACTTGGGCGCGTGTATATACGCCCCGATGACGTGTACTTTAGCTCCATTTAACGCCTCCCACGTGGAAAATAAAATCCACGTGGTTTTTTTTTATTTTTAAAAAAACGGGTTCCTAATGTAAATGGGCCTACCACTAACCTAATTCCCATTTTTGCTCTTTTCTCTCTCCCCGACCCGTCTCTCTCTCACCGTGACATCATCTACGGTGAGCATCACCGTCGATTAAAGGTGTTTTGAGGATAATATCTTACGTGTAAGTATCTTAAACCTTTGTATCTCTCTAGATTAGTTGTTAATCGTATTCATAATGGTTGTTTAAGCTTGCTAGGGTTTTACTTTTTGAGATTAGTTTAGTTTTTTTGGTGTTTGTTTAATATTCCGTCTCTTTCCGTTACTATATTTGTAGTATAGTAGTCGTTTCTTGGTGGTGAGTGGGATTAGAAAGTTAGTATATTCCGTCCCTTTCTGTTCCCTTTCCGTTACTATATTTGTAGAAAGTTAGGTTTTTAATTTTCAGATTTGGGGTTATGTGTTTGAGAATATTCCCTGCTCCATTTCTGTAAAAATATGCCTTAAAAGTGTGCCCTTTTGGTAATTTTGCTGAAATTAAATCATTTTGTGTTTTTTTTTTCCAGGTTTACCTTACTAATTGACCATGGAGGAGGTCATATTTATACACGTTCACTACGGTGGGACCTTTGTAGAAAATCCTGACCCTAATTACCATTCCTTTTTAGTGCCAATCATCAGGTATATCAAGGAAGACTACTTTTCCCTAATGGAATTGCTTTATTATACTAGAGAATTAGGCTATTTATCAGTTGATGGTTTTTTTTTACCAAGATGCAAATACTAGAGAATTCAATGTTATTGAGTCTGACAGACATCTACTGGACCTAATAAAAGACCTAAAAAATGAGGACCCCTTTCATGTATATGTCCTTCATTCATTGGATACTGCCTTGGCTGAAACTGATGGGCCTGTTGGTCTCTTAAAAGGCCCAGAAGTTTCTTCTAGTCCAACTAGGTCATCAAAAGGGGTTGGGGCTGCTGATAACTTAGATAAAGAGGGTGTTGGGGCTGCTACTGATAACGTAGATCACGAGGGTGTTTGGTCTGCTTATGATAGCCTAGATCAGGAGGGTGTTGGGGTTACTCCTGAGTTTGTATATGGGGCTGTTAGTGACAAGTTAAGTGAAGAAGCATCTAATATATCTGATTGTGTGAGTAGTGATTCAGATCTAGGAGAAATACCACCAGAAGATGGGTCAGATATAGATGAGGAGTTGAGAGCTATTAGACAAGAAAGAAGAAGTAAACAAATAAAGAAAAAAAAGGCTGCTGCAACTCAAGAAATTCCAGTTGGAGAGGCTGGTGGTATAGATAGAGGGTTTGAGGATATTGGAAAAAATAAGTCTAACAAATATGCTGGGAAATTGGGTGGAGATGAGGAATATATTGATAGCTCTGACTGTTAGAGTGAATATAGTGAAGAACAGCTTGATGTAGATGCTGTAAGGGGGGTAGATTTACCTTCTAGAAGGAAAAACAAAAAAGTTAGGTATGATGAAGATTGTGAGGTGGCTGTTTTTGAGCTTGGAATGATCTTTGATGGTGTAACACAATTTAGAAAGGCTCTAGCAGACTATGTTATAGAATATAGGAGGCAGTTGAAGGTAAGACCAAATGATAGCCATAGGGTGAGGGCTAAGTGTAAAAATACCAAGTGTAAATGGGTGTTGGCAGCTAAGCTTGATAGGGACACAGTTGATTTTAAGGTGATTACCTATCATCTCATTCACAAGTGTATTCCTTTGAACAAAAACATGATGTGCACTTCTAAGCTAATACCAAGGAAGTTCAAGGACATAATTGTTTCTCAGCCTTACATAAGGATATGGGAAATTTAAGAATTGGTAAGGGACAAGCTTGGTCTTTATGTTGGTAGGACTGTTTTCCACAGGGCAAAACAGAGGGTTATGATAGAAAATATGGGTGACTGGAATTTGAAATTTTTCAGATTATGTGACTATGCTGACATGATCAAGCAAACCAATCCAGGAAGTAGTTGTTGGGTTAAAATTGATAAGGAGACTGAACCTGGGAAAAACTTTTTTGTGTACTTCTACATGTGCTCCATGCATTTAAGCAAGGCTGGTTGGATGGGTGTAGAAAAATAATAGGATTCGATGGTTGTTTTCTGAAAGGAGCTTGTAAGGGTGAGCTATTGGTAGCTGTGGGCAAGAATGGGAACAACCAAATGTATCCTATTGCCTGGGCAGTGGTGGATACAGAGACTAAACATAGCTGGAATTGGTTCATAAAGTACTTGATTGCTGATCTGAATTTGGGAAATGGTAAAGGGTTGAGTGTAATGTCAGACATGCAAGAGGTACCATTTCTGTTCCATTTAATTAAAATTTCAGTTTAGTAGAGGACATTTCAGTATGTTTAACTTTTTTTTTTTTTTTGGTGCTTTGCACACTTTTGGAAGGGACTTATTCCTGTCTTATTGGAGCTGCTGCCAAATGCTGAGACAAGGAGATGTGCCAGACATGTTTGGAGCAATTGGCACAAAGAGTGGAGAGGAGAAGAAGGAAGGAAGCAGTTTTGGAGATGCTCTAAGGCTAGCTTTGAAGTCAAGTTTAAAGAGGAGATGGATAAAATGGCAAAATTGGGTAAGCCCAAGATAATGGAGGATTTTATGCATTATGAGCCTTTTACTTTTTGTAGGGCATATTTCAAGTTTCATTCCAAGTGTGATGTTGTGGAAAATAACATGTGTGAGACTTTTAATTCTTGGATCTTAGCTGCTAGACATAAATCTATTATCACCATGTTAGAGGAAATTAGGCATAAAATGATGAATAGGCATGTAGACATGATCAAATTTGCTGAAACTTGGATTGATGATATTGCCCCTATGACAAGAAGAATATTGGAAGAGAACAAGGAGTTGTCTAATAGGTGTCATGTTCAATGGAATGGGGTTCATGGTTTTGAAATTAGAGATGGTGGGTTCACATTTGTTGTCCACTTGGATAAGAAATATTGTGACTGTAGGCTGTGGATGTTAAGGGGTGTTCCTTGCCCTCATGCTGTTTGTGCTTATTATTACTTGAATCAAGATCCTGATGCACATGTAGAGCATTGGTATAGGAAGGAAACATTTCTTAAGGCTTATAGTCACTTCATCCAACCTATTACCAATATGAGGATGTGACCTAAGACTACAAACCCATCAATAGAGCCTCCAGTGCCAGGAAAAATGCCTGGGAGCCCAAAGAAGAAAAGAATGAAGGATAAAGATGAGCCAAAGAAATATGGAAAGCTGTCAAAGAAGAGTGTGAAGATGAATTGTTCATTGTGCAAACAAGTTGGCCATAACAAGACTGCCTGTGGAAGAAGAGTAAGTACAATTGAATTTGTCATATTCTTAACTTTAGTTTGTTACATATAAGTCTCTAATTTTCATCCCATTGTTTCTGTTTGGTAGCATGGAATGGGTGGTCCTTCTCAACCAATACCCTCAACTGAAAGGCAAGGAAGTCAATCTCAACCAACTCCACCAACTCAATCCAGCTCTGTTTGTAGTGACACAAGTTCTGTGCCAAGAGATGCCCAAACTGTTGCTCCAACACCAGCAGTAAGTATATCTTGTAAAAGTTATTTACATGTTCATTTAAATTGTACAATTTATACACTTTGGATCATTTATATTTTTAATTGTGTAATATAGTCTAGAACGAAGAGTCCTGCATATCCAACTGCTAGTTCACAATCAAGCTCAATTTGTGGTGACACTGTTGACACCCAATTTTGTCCCGTCTTCCCCAAAATATCTATTTATGCTTATAATATTTTTGGAAATTTAAGAAATAATTAGTTATATTTTACTATAATTATTAACTTTTATTAATACTGGCGTTTTATTATCCTGTTGTAGTCACTACTGTTATTACCTTTTATTTTATTACCGTTACTGCTACCACTATTATCATTATTATTATTACTACTATTTTTTGTCATTATTATTATTACCGGTATTATTATATTTCGCATTATAATCATTTCAGCATTTTACCAGCTTATGCACACGCATCGCATTTATTTTGCGCAGTTAAATAATAGCGTTTATTTACTGATATTATCGCACGATCATTACGACGTCATATAATTTTATTTTTATCCGAGCACTGATAAATACATACTTTTATAATAGGTAATATTTTTAATTAAAATAGACCTTTTATGCAAATTTAGAAGCCCAAATTACCTCTTTCATTTCATCCAAATTTTGGGCCCATCCGTCCCAATTAATCCACAAACTTTTCGGATCAACTTATGATCACCCAGCCCAAAACGGTATACAATTCAACAGCCCACATTTCTAATCTGCCCAGCCCACTACCCCTCTACCCGACCCGGCCCGCCTTATTCTTCACAAATGAACCATTAGGGTTCTTTTTTTTTCCTCTTCCACCCGCCGCACACCCCCTCTTTTCTGCTCTCTCTCTCATCTCTCGCTCTTCACCTCTTTCCCATATTTTCCTTTCTCGGATAATTACCAAAACCCCTAGGCCGAAATGAAGCTTTTGTTTTGCCATTCTTGAATGTTTTTCCAGACGCCTCATCATCTCTGTCCCTCATATCCTGTTTCAGAGAAATGCCAAACCCCTCAAGTCGAAATGAAACTTTTATTTTGCCACTCTTGAATGCTTTTCCAAGCATCGTGTTTCCGTTTTCACGCTTCAAGGGGTGCGAATCTTTCCTTTCCAGTGAGGGTCTCAACATTTTGGGCAAGATATTCAAATTACAACGTTCGGATTTTGAACGATTTCGTTTGACTCGGTGTGGAGCCTTAATTCAAAATCCCGCCCAAAAAAACATCACTCCTAGCAAACCCTAATCTGGACCTATAAATACAAAGCTTTGCTGCTCATTTTTGGGGAGGTTTTTTGGAGCCGCACAAAATCCCCTTAAGAAAAAGAGAGTTCATTTCTTGAGTCGTCCGGAAATCCCCTGAAAATATTAAAAGCTTTAACCACACAAAAATTCCTCTAAAAAAATAGTCTACGCAAACTCGGAGATTTGAAGTGTTCGAGGTTATATCGAAGGCTCGAACCCCATTTCGCTGCACCTGCAAAAGGTCCGCAATTCCCCTCTTCTTTGAAGTTCATTTTATTTTCGATGTGATGTTTGTATGAGTTAACTTTCTATGTCGACACGTATTTGTTTTCGGTTTTAGTATTATTTAAAGAGTAAGTGTTGTCAAGTGTTTGGTTTGGTATGTTGAAGTTTGTTAGTATAGTTACGTCGTTCGTTAGTTTAAACTAGGATTGCACATGTTAAAGTTGGTTATGTTTAGTTGTGTTCTTCTTATTTGTTAAGTTTAATCATGTTTAAGAGCATTTAATTCCTGCTTATTTGGTAGCTTAGGTCCTGTTTAGTCGAGATTCGGTATGTTGAGTAATCAGCTCTTCTTGACCTCAACTCTATTATTCTTTTCTTCTCTTGAAATGTGTCAGGAGTCTCTTATATGTTTTGCCTAGACTCTGTCCAGTTTGCTTTTGTAAGACATGATTAAACTAAAGAATTAATCTGAAATAGGATTAGGGACTGCTCTGCGTGACACCTATTATTTATATGAAATCTGTGAACTTGCATCATTCGCAAGTGAATAAACTGATCAGTTTTCCCTTTAGCATCTGTGAGATATTGTTGATCATCAATATGTTGTGTTTTGGTGTTCTGTTTTTAATAACTGATTGTTATTTCCTAAATCTTGTTAAGTGCAAATGTTTTTCCCTGGCGGTTATATTGTGGAGTTAAAAACATGGATTAGGTTGAATGTTGATGTGCTTAGCCATTGTTTGTAGGGGATGCTATGATTAAATCTTTGACATTTGAGATTTAAAGTTCATGTGCTAATATCCCTTTGAGTGTATTAATATGGTTTCATTACCTCACTGCAATGTAGAAAGCAATCTTTCAATATTTTGGTTAAGCTTACAAGTCATTTATGATGGAATTTGGATAAAACTGAACACTTTTTCTTTATTAGATGTAATTCATGTCCTATGGTATTTCTTTTCATGAATTTTTTTATCAGTTCTTATCCAAAAACCGTATTGTGAATATATTTTGCATAAGCTGTCTCGCTAATCTTCACTCTTTCTTTTTACATGTAATGCATCCGGAGCAACCAAGCAACAAAGAGTCTCGTATTGAGACTCAATATGGCTGTCGCTAAAACCGAAGACCTGCATTTACACCGTCTTTTCCCATTTCACTCCTACTATACCTCCAAGCAGAACGATGGGCGATGAAGCCTCCGCCTCTTATTTATTTCTGTTCTAGTTTTGCCTTTATTGGGTTCTGTGATAATCTTGCTTGTCTTGATTCTCTTAATATATGTATAGGACCAGTGCTAATATTAACTTAGAAAGGGTAGTTGTTATGTAGGAAAACCAGTAGCTTATTTTTTATTTAGATAGTAACTTTTTTTTTATCACTGGTGTCGTACCATGAAGCAAGCATGATTTAGCTTTTGGACTGATTATAAATTGGCTTTTCCATAATTTAAATAGCATCCTTTAGACTAATAAAAGATGCTTTCGTTTATGGTGAGTCTTTTTTTTTATATGTTCATTGTCGAACAAGTGTCAACAGAATTTTATTTAAAAAAAAAAAACAGTTTTCCATATTCTGATATAAAGGTGCAGCTTTTTGATAATCAAGATCAAACTCGGATTTTAAGAGGCTAATCAAATGGAGCATTTTTGGCATCACTGGATCATTTTATTCTAAAGATTACATCTTCTCCACCCTATTTTGAGAAAAGTTCAGATTTCAAGATCCTTTAACAGTTCATATGATATATATCTCCAACTCAAATCCAAATCTACTCAACTTCTTTAAAATACTTATTTTAAGAATTTAATTCCATGCATGATGTTATGATCGATTGAGTTCTTTTTTTCTTTGAAAATGAAAGGACGAAGATAAATATGGCATACAAACGTGATTTTGAAAAGCTTTTTTTTGGTTTACTACTTCCTGAAAGTTTTTTCAGAGCTTTGTTTAAGTCTAAAAGTGCATCATGTTATTATTTGCAAGATTTTCTACTTTAATCACCTAAATACTTAGTATGGATACTTTTTCTCACATTGCTTATACAATATTAAATACTATATTTTGTCACAATTTCTTATGTTAACCTAAGTTTGGTCGGTAACCGTATTTAACGGATTCTAATGGATGCCCAACACCTTCCTGTTAGGATATTTAGAACCCTTACCTAGAATTTATTAGGTTAGTAAGACCTTTAAGATTGGAGTTTATTTTAGGCATTTACTTAGTTAAAATAGGTGTCCTAATTCACCGTTAAAATAATTAGGTGGAGACTCCTTAAAATAAACAAAATAGGAATCACCAATATGTTGTACTCGATTTGACCCGGTTTAAATGGGGTATAACAGACACAAGGGTTGTGCCAGTAGCTCCACAAAAGAGGGCTCAAGTTGGAGCTGGCAAGGGAAGGGGCAGAAAAAAATTCACAAATGCAAGAGGGGTACCATTTGTGAGTGCAAGAGAAGATTCTTCTTCAGGTCAATTGCCACCATTATCAGGTCACAAAAGGCATATACTACTGTTGGTTTTGCTGCAGCTACTGGAAATAAAAGTAGGCCTACAACTGGTTTTGCTGTATACTCTAATCCTGTTACTGGAGAACAAGTCTTTAATGTAAGTTCACTTTATGATTTGCCTTTATCTTTGTTCAACACAATTTACTAATGTTTCACATTTTAATTGAAGCCTGGTACAACAAGTGAGAGGGTTCTACATGGTGCAACAAACTTGAAGAGTGCTTCACCAACAAACATTGATATTGGTTATAAAGCTCGTGGACTGAAATGGCAAGAAAAAGATGCAATGACCACATCACAACTATCCCGATTGAGAGCCAACAAGAGAAACCAAAAGGCTGCATCAGAAGCAACCAAATCTTCAGCAGAAGGAAGCTCCAACAAGTAGTTAATGTAGGAAATTTGTCACATTTAGGGTATTTGAAACAATGTCTTTAGTATATGTAAACTGCAGCAGTGCTGTCTAGCTAGACTTATTATTATGCATTACTGTTGTGCCAATGACATTAGCAATGGTACTTTTCGATTTGTGCTAATCAAATTTGTGCCAATACTACTCTTCAATTTATGCCACTGAGTCAAACATGCATGGGGCAGATCAATAGGATTGGAATATAAGCAGCCGGGCAGTTGTGCCATTTCAAGACAATAAATTTCCTCAAAATACTCAACAACCAAATAAATGGGACGGTTGGAGTCAAATACAACCGATTAGCCCATAAATCAAACACCACGGGTGAATTCAATTCACTTCATTGAATTCACCCCATCCAACTTCATCCAATCCACTTAATCTTCCATTTCAACTATTTATAAAACCCACTAACTTCATCCCCATTATCTTCATCCCATTCAAATTATCCCATTCACTTGTTAAAACAAGTTCATTCAACCTAAAAAATGTTGGCATATTTCGAGAAGAAATTAACACGATCATACGTAGAAAGTGATGATTTCGTACGTTTAATTTAGCATCCATGTTTCATTTGCTATTTTTATTGCAATCGTTTAGTAATTTTTCATGTTTTTTTTTGCAGGTGCTTCCTACTAATATTCTTGATGTTCTACCAACCAAAATAACTCATGCCGTTGTTGTTTATGGAGAAAAACGTTACACTATGACCTACAAAATTGGAAAACACGCGCGCCTCTGTCTCAGGTGGAAAGACTTTCTGGAATTCGAGCAATTGACGGAGGGAGATACACTCTGTATTTGGGTCTGCGAGTGTAAGTGCCGGGAGGGCATAGGATTCGATGTTCAAAAGAAGGAAGAGGAAGAGGATGAGGTCATAGTTGTTGACTAGGTCTCTATTTTCTTTTCTATGTATGATGCTAGCATTTTAATGAACAATTGCTATGTTTCTTTGTTGATTTATATTCATGTCATATTTGCGACTAATTCATAACGCCAAACACAAGCCAAGTAATTCACAAAATCTAATAACCAAAACATTACTACAAACATAGAAGAAAATCTTTGTAGGAACATTACAAACAGTAACTAGGAAACAATTAGACTACCCAAAGATAATTTTTGCAAGTAAAAAACATAGAACAACAACGACAACCATATTGAATTTGGCTTTTGCACAGTCCCTCTCTTCCTTAATTTCCTTCAATTTTTGTTTCAATGAATCATACTTGCCTCCAAGTTCCTTCATTTTATATTTCAATGTATCCCTCTCTTCTTCAACCTCTTTAAGCTTCTCCTTCAAAAGCTCAACCTCTGGAGATGGATCAATCCATTTAAAATAGCCACATCCACCCTTATCCTACATAAAAGTAAAAGAAAATTATGAACACAACAAATCTGAAAAAATGGCCGAAAATCAAATTTCCAAAAATCAAAATTTTAAAATAGGTACTCACTTTTGGCATCTTGCAACCAAAGAATCTACGACCTGAGTTGTTAACTGTTCTCGAAGTTCTTACATTACAAGAATTACCACAATTACAAATAACATTTTCATCTATAATCCCTGAATTTTGTGGCATTGCTATGAAGAAGAGAGAACCAAGATAGAAATAAGAGACAATACAGCCAGCAACAACTATAAATCGAGAGACAAGGACGAAAAAAATTGAACTGAAACAAGAGAGAGAAACGGGGGAGAAAGGAGGAGAAAGGGGAGAGAGAAACGGTTGAGAAAGGAGGAGAAAGGAGAGATTTTGGAATTTTTGGAATTGGGGTTTTAAATTTGGGGTTATTAAAAAAAAATGGTACGTTGGAGTTTCCATATAAGCAACAACACAACCCTTCACGCGCCCATTTTGCGTGCAGCACACACGAGCTGCCATGTAGGCAAAATGTGCTTATGTGGTATAAATTCAGGGTAGTTTAGGCAGTCAATAGGTACAACTCCCGGTTTAGGTAGCCATGAGGAAAATGCGGTAAAGTTTAGGGGGCTATCTATGACTTTTGCCAAAAAACTATTAAAATTCCATGTTTCAATCCATCATGTGATGCTTGAGTACTACTCCCTCTGTTTCAATTTATGTGAACTTATTTTCTTTTTAGTCCGTACCAAAATAAATGACCTCTTTCCTAATTTGGAAATAAATTCACTTTATGAAATGATTTATAGCTACACAAATATTCAAGACTTATTTTGAGCCACAAGTTTCAAAAGTCTTCTCTTTCTTAAATGTCGTGCCCAGTCAAAGAAGTTCACATAAATAGAAACGGAGGGAGTATTTGTTATTGATTGTTCAAAAGCTTCTTTAATTACAAGCATTTGCTCAATAAGTCAGTAAATCTTCAAGCATGTTTCTATTAAGGGTGATCTATATAATTAAAGGAGCTGATACGTCTTAAGTGATTAACTTATCTACGTAATAAGTATTTGAGAACACGCGCAGTTTTTTTCTTCTTCAAAATTTGAACTGAAAGAGTCCAATAGGAACACTTTATCATGTATTTAATTAAAATAAACCGCTCTTTGACCGTCTAAATGAAATTTGCTGACAAATTTAAAGATCGTCAATAAGTTAAGCCAAAATAAATTGATAGTGTAAAATAGGTGCTTTGGTACTTGCTTCAGGTGATGATTCAACACTATTTGTTATTGATTGTTCAAAAGCTTCTTTAATTATACGCATTTGTCTTAAGGAGCTATAAAACTTCAAGCATGTTTCTATTGAGGCTAATTTGTATAATTAAAAAAACTGACACATTTTAAGTGATTAAGTTATTTACGTAACAAGCATTCGAGAACACGAGCAATTTTTTTTAAAATTTTTTTGAATCGAAAGTGTATCCAATAATAATACTTTATCACATATTCAAGTCTTCAATGAAGTAACCCCTAATTTGAATGTCTTATGATTTTTTTTTTTTTTTTTAAGTTTAAGGGACCTCAACGTATTGAGCCAAAAGAAAAAGTTGTTAGAGTAATTATACATAGAGATTTTTGTTTTCTAATAAAGTACAATGGAAATATGACAAGAAAAAGCAAAAAGTGACAAAATAAATAGAAGGTGTAAACTATGTGCTTAGGGGTCAAGTCTTCTCTTCTTTTATTGGTGAAAAAAAAAGTTAGAGTTGAGTAGGACACCAGCCAAAAATTGTACACACACACACACACTCTTCATCATTGCCTATACACTTTAAAAGAACACCATCAAAATTCCATTTTTTTTTCAATCCACCATGTGATTCTTCAACAACCATTTGTTATTTGATTGTCCAGAACCTTTTTCTTGATCATCAATGGCTGAAACTAATTCCCAAAACTACCCTTCTATCCCTTCAAATTACATCTCCATAGCCCAACTCCAAGAAAGATGGCTAAAAGAGAAAGAAAAAAAGCAACAAGAAAAAGAAAAACAAGAAAAGGAAAAACAAGAAAAGAAACAATCGAAAACCCCATTTCATCAAAATCATCAAAGACATCAAAATCATAGTATGAAAGGTTGGCGTGAGGTTGGTTTGATTTCTATAGAACCCAAGTTAAAGGAAGTGGAAATCACTGGTAGAGTGGTTAAAGAAGGTGAAAAAAACAAGAAAAAGGGCTATTTTGTAAATAGGAAACCTAGGTTTGAAAGAGATGGAAAAGAAGATATGGCTAAAGTTTCAACTTTTGATGTGGCAGAGAAAGAAATCATGACTATGGTGAGTGTGGAAAACAGTGAAAAAGAAATATCTAAGGGGAAATGTAAGAATAAGGAGGATGAAGAAGTGGCTTATGTATGCAGGGTGGAGGTGGTAGGAGAAAGCAGTGTAGGTAGGGAAATCGCGGGGCAGAAATGTAAAGTTGGGTTTAAGGGAATGAAGAATAGCAATGTGGAGCAATCACGAAAAGAACGTAGTGCAGAAGAGGACGAGGTTTTAGTTGATGTGAAAGAAAGAACTAATGAGAAGGAGAGAATGGGAGGTGCATTTCGTGACGAGGTTTTAGTTGATGTGAAAGAAAGAACTAATGAGAAGGAGAGAATGAGAGGTGCATTTCGTGCATACGGAGATAAGGAGGTCGAGGTTGTAGGAGAAAGCAATGGAGGGAGGGAAATCGGAGGAGAGAAATGTAGAGTTGGGTTTAAGGGAAAGAAAAATGGCGGGAGAAAGTGGGGTGATAGGGTTGAAGAAGTAAGCGATAAGGTAGACAGTGCGGAACTATCAGGAAAAAAACGTATTGTAGAGAAGGAGGAGGTTTTGGTTGATGTGAAAAGAAGAACTAATGGGAAGGCGAGAATGAGAGGCGGATTTCGTGCATACGGTTATAAGGAGGTCAAAGAAGTGGCTACTGTTTGTAAAATGGAGGTGGTAGAAGAAAACAATGTAGATAGGGAAATTGCAGGGCAGAAATGTCGAGTTGGGTTTAGGGGAAAGAAGAATAGCGCGAGAAAGATGGGTGATAGGGTTGGAGAAGCGAGCGATATAGCAGATAGTTCGGAGCAAGCAGGACAAGAAAATAATGCAGAGAAGGAGGACGTTTCAGTTGGTGTGAAAGAAAAAACTAACGAGAAGGCGAGAATAAGAGGTGCATTTCGTGCATATGGAGATAAGGAGGTCGAGGCTATAGGAGAAAGGAATGTAGATAGGGAACTCGGAGGGAAGAGATTTAAAGTTGGGTTTAGGGAGAAGAAAAATAGCGGGAGAATGATGGTTGATAGGGTTGGAGAAGTAGACACTGTGGAGCAATCAGGACAAAAACATAGTACAGAAAAGGAGAAGGTTTTAGTTGATGTGAAAGAAAGAACTAATGAGAAGACGAGAATGAGAGGCACATTTTGTGCATGCGGTGATAAGGAGGTCGAAGAAGTGCCTACTATTTGCACGGTGGAGGTTGTAGAAGAAAACAAGGTAGATAGGGGAATTGCGGGGCAGAAATGTAGAGTTGGGTTTAGAAGAATTAAAAATAGCGGGAGAAAGATGGGTGATAGGGTTGGAGAAGTAAGCGATAAAGTAGACGGTGTGGAGCAATCAGGACAAGAACATAATGCAGAGAAGGAGGAGGTTTCAGTTGATATGAAAGAAAGAACTAATGAGAAGGTGAGAATGAGAGGTGCATTTCGTGCATATGGTGATAAGGAGGTCGAAGAAGTGGCTATGGTTTGCACGATGGAGGTTGTAGGAGAAAACGAGGTAGATAGGGAAAATGGAGGGCAGAAATGTAGAGTTGGGTTTAAGGATAAAAAAAGTAGCTGGAGAAAGGTGGATGATAAGGTTGGAGAAGTAAGCGATAAGATGGAGAGTCTGGAGCAATCGGGAAAACAGCATAATGCAGAGAAAGATGTACCTTTGATAGATTCAGAAGCTGGTTTGAAGATGAAGATTGAGAGAGATCTTGGGGATTTGTCATTGATTGATAAGAGTTATGGTCAACGGAGGTCGAATGTCAGCGCGTATGGTGACAAGTGGAGATATGGGACTTCCAAAAGGTATGAACAGCGAAGAACGTTGAAGCAGAAGGATAATAGCTTTGTATGGGTTAAAAAGGGGGAGTCTTCAAATGGTAAATATGCTGGCTTCCCTGTTTGAGTTCATATTACATAATGTGTTCTTTTTTCTGATAAGTTGTCACTTAAATGTGTTCTTTTGTTATTAGTGAATGCATTTCTAGTGACTGTGTTAAGCAGTAAAAATGCTTTATGAAGTGATGTGTCAGTGGGAAAATGCAAGAACAAGTAGAAAGATAAGTGGGAATTAGGAAGCTAGAAATAGAATGTAGTATTATTGTTTCCTTCCATTTGTAAGGAGCTTTGCACTAATACTAATCGATAATATGGAAAGAGGAGGACTACCGCATACTGCTCTTTCAAAATTTCATCTGCATATTATGACATGTAAATTCGTGTTTAGTTTTTAATAAGATTTTTGCCAGGATTATAGTTGATGGAAAGGATTATATTAACACCCTTAGTATAGCATGATAGAAGAGGATTAAATTGTCATACAAGTTTAAATTGAGGTATGCTGCCTTTGCCTGATAGTGAAGCATCAAATGTTGAAGAATCTATTGGTCCTGTTCGTTTTGTTCCACCTACTCCAAGATTGTACTGTAAGTAATCAAATTGGGGTGAGAGTTTCAAGAGGGATTTTATTTTTGCAAGACTACTGGAGTGTAACATTTGAAATTACTTTATAGTAGGAACATATTTGGCACATCTAAGGCAAAGGTAAACCTGCTATATTGATACTAAAATCTAAAGCCTAAATTGCTTGTTGAAAGATCACAAGTTGAAGTTGAACCTAAAATATTGCTTGTTGTCCTACTCAACAACCAGCTTTGCTGATCCTTTTGATTGCTATTTCCATTTTTTTTTTTTGGGATAAGTATGATCTTTTTTTCTTGTTGCCATTCCTTATTGCTAGGGGGTGTTGCGGGGTTTACTGGGGGAAGGGGGGGGGGGGGGGGGGGGGTTGGGGGGACCGGCATTCTGTCTCCTGATAAAAGACTGCTTAAGGTTTTCAGCAACCTAGGCTAATAGAGCTAGTAAGTTATTTAAGAACAAAAAAGACCTACCTTAAGGAGGCCTAATGGGTAATGATGTCATGAATAAAAACAGGTCAAAGATTTACTGGGGTATCATTCTGTTCTTCCCCTCTGCTTTGACAGTGTTTTTGTGTTGGCTAAAACATGGACTTTTAGGAGAAAAAGTGCCATGTTTAAGGAGTAGTGAAGCAATAAATTCTTCAAAATTGGACTAATTTACAAAAAGACTAAGTAATTTGATGTTAGCAATTTCGAGGTTTACGGAAGTGAATCTACTTTCCTCAGGAACTATTCTTTCCGACTGCCAATTCCTTCTCTCGGGTTTGCCCTTGGGTTTGTCAAACAACTCTCATTATGTTTAGATAATCCTAGAAAACATGAAACATTTGCTATATTGAAAAAAAAATTGCCTTCTGGGAACCCAAATATCTTCGGTTGATATGATGGTTAACCACGGTGATGCTGTTTGCACTGCCTAGCGGTGGAACCAATACCATTTTCGTCACAGATAAGTGATAAATTATCCACATAGAGAAGAGATAGCTTACATTTCACGTGACCTATCTATCAATTAATTCCAGGCCTCAAGCTTTGGTAGAGGCCTCCAAACTTCAACAAACCTGATTACTATATATATCCTAATATCTTTATTTACTCCAAAATTATGTTGGGTGAAGGAACACTTTCAAAATTTTTGCACTGTCAATGAGGTAGAGCTGTTTTGGTTCTCAAATACTGATTCATCTGTAGCTCCGCCAGTGTACCTTAGCAACTGCATGCCTGGCCCTGCACCTCTCTATTTAAAGTCACCTGTCTTTGCTGCCAAGATTTTGATGATCATACTATTTCTGTAGTACTGATGTCATAAAACAGTTTAATGCTTGTATAGTTGTTTTTATACAACATATATTATGGCTGATAGTCATGCATACTGTGTTTATAATTACTGACCTCATAGCTTTGTAGCTCCTTTGGTGTTAAAGGACTAGTATGGATATGTCAATGTACCTCATAAAGAGGATGCAATAGAAATAATTTGATTTTAGTACTGGATGGGCTGGCACAATCTGTAAATTTTGGATAGTAATTTACTCAGCTTCTTGGCCATGCTGGATTTTCTTTTGATGGCCTTACTTTTTTTTTCCATGCGAATGGACTAGGAAGAAACAAAAGAACCCGTTTGGCCATGAGAATATTTGTCTGTGTTTTTGGCTTTCCGATAGAAGATTATTCTATTGTCTTATGTCTGATTATACTTAGAGACAGTTCACATTCGGTTGATATCTGCTTGGTTATAGGTTATGTTTGATCCTATTGTAGAGTCTGTTACCAAGTGGCTTCTTTTAGATCAAATTAATGACTGGAGCCTGGATAATCATACAGAGGAAGATGATACAGAATTTACAATATTCTCTCTTTTCCAAATAAAGTAATTTATGATAAGGATAAAAATGTACTGGTGTGTATATCTTTGACATCTATCAGTATCATCTTCCTTCAACCTTATAAGTTATATCTTATATTCCTGATCAGGATTAGCATGTTCCATGGAAAGAAAGGGTGCAGCAGATTTATTCCCTAATTTAGGGCCAATAGGTTGATGCTTTTTCTTTAGAAATAGGAAACAGATCACACTAATCATGATCACGAATAGACTCTGAAATGTCGGCATTGTGCTTCATATGCTTGTTCACATCACAAGTCTATAGTATATGTAATTGGCACATTATATATTTTCTCAGGTTTTGACTTGACAAAATATATGATGTATCAATTATGTCTAATGCATTGTGCCAAGTTTTCTCTCTGCTTAAACTTGAAAGAATGTATGACATATCAATTGCATATGCTTTACTTTGTCTAGTTTTCTATTCTCTCCTACCCTTGCATTTTGGTGAGCATAGCTGTTACAAAAAAGATAACAGTACCTCATCACATTTAAATGTGATAACTTGCTAATGCCTTCATGTATGAAACAGTAGCCTACACTAAAGCATCATTAATTTTTTTGTTACCTGTCTAACTTAGAGGATGACATTTTGTGTTAGCTTAATCTCAGCAACTTTGTACTCTAATCCGATAAGCTTAGCATGACTGTAATTCCTCTCAGCTTTTATTTTTTGAATATTTACATTCTGCTTTACTGAAACCAATTTTTTCATCTCTGTTAAGGTTGATTTTTCAAGCCAAATCACAAGTCGAATTAAGCTGTGCTCTCAGTGAATCAAGTCAGTTTCCTTACAGAAGCAGCTTCTTATTCATTGCTTTGACCAATTCAACTTCATTCTCACAGGGAATAAAAACAACTCTACATGTAAATTTGCCAGCAGTTGTTTCTCCCATAGTCTTCTTTCTTGTATAAAAGACTGGTATTTCTCCTCCCCCTTTGACCCCCTTGCAGCTTCATATTAAACTGTAAATGAAAATGATGTCAAGTCTTTTGAACATATTAATCATGGAGTATGCATTTTGTGAATGTCAACTTATTAGTGGCGACCCCTTTTGAACATTCTTTTTCGTAGTTCTTGTGGCGACTTTATTCAGTATTTGTGGCAACTAATGTCACTATGAAAAATACTAGTAGTAACTTTTTTAGGGATTGTAGTGACTCCTTGAGCACAAATTGGACTTCAGAACCTCTTTGGTGATTAGACGGGACATGGCACAACTTCGGCGTACTGTGGACATGACCTTAGATAGAAAGGTGTGGAGGCCGAGGGTTAGGCTAGAGGTTAGTAGGTAGCCTAGTGAACTCTGTAGCGGTAGTATTAGGCAGTAGCCGTGTAGTTTCGTTTCTTCAATGTGTATTACTCCCTCCGTCCCAATTTATGTGATATAGTTTGACTGGGCACGGAGTTTAAGAAATAAAGGAAGGCTTTTTAATCGTGTGGTCTAAAATAAGCCAAAGATATTTGTGTGGTCATAGATCATCTCGTTAAGCGTAAAAGGTAAAGTTTAAAGTTAAATTGTTGTCAAATAAGGAAATGTATCATTCTTTTTGGGACAGACTAAAAAGAAAAATGTATCATATAAATTGGGACAGAGGGAGTACTATTTCTTACCTCATTTGCTTTTTATCATGCTATTTTTGTTGCCATATTTCTCTTGATGCCATGCTTTTTACCTTGATAGTTGTCACATCATTGTTTTTTCTTTCGATCCGAGGGTTTATCGGAAACAACCTCTCTACTCCATAAAAGTAGGGATAAGGTCTGCGTATATTCTACCCTCCCCAGACCTCACTTGTGGGATCACACTGGGTATGTAGTTGTTGTTTGGTAGAGGACTAGAAAGTTGCTTATACTTCAAGACTTATTGTAGATTGACCAATTACGACTTTTCAGCTTAGGCTGGTGGAAGTTTATTATAGGCTCAGCTGGTTCTTGTTAATGCAAGAAAAATAACAACTGATACAAAATAAAATAAAACTACAAAGATGTAAATTTACCAGTTATCTTTGGTAAAATATAATATCTCATACTGTAAAGAGGTAATTAGATTATTTTCCTACTCTGTATTTCCAACTGTTGTGACAGCACATTGGAAGACTATGGTTTTAACAGTAGTAAATAATTATTTACGTTGATAGTGTATAAAAGTTAAACTTTCAATACCTACTGGTCGATATAACTATCGGCAGCACACTTACACATTATGATCTTGCCATGAACTATGCATGTATAGGCCAAACCCATCGACAAACACCTGTGGTCGTCTACTTCTTTCACCTAAACACCTCAAGTAACCTTTATTTCATTTAGACATCTGAGGTAAGGTTCGACCGTGTCATTTAGACACTTTTTGCACAATCAGCCAACTATGTGAAATGTGTGTAACACACTCGCTGATGACGTGGCAAAATGACAAATTAAGTTAGGACATGTGGCGTTTGATCAAATAATAATATTAAAATAAATTTTGAGAAAAAAAATAATATTTCAAAAAGAGAAAAATACCCTATCCCCCTGCCCCCCATCCCCACGCCCCATAGTCGTCTTCTCCTCCGTACCCCTCCTTTTCCATCGTCGTTTTCGGCCCCCCTCCCCACCACAACCATCATTTTTTTCATTGCTCCAATGACCCATCTTTTTCTCCGTACGAATATTTTCGTATAGAGCACGTACTCTGAATGAGAAATGAATTGACAGCATTGAATTAATCAATCTGAGAATGTTAAGAACAAAATTAGTTATCCATTTGTTTTTTTTAAGAATCAAAATAAAGCAAATGTTAACTGTATGCATAAAACTACCACTGCACCCACTTTTTCATTTTCCAAAGTTATTAGACAACTGCATTGCATTCTGAGGTGGTGAACAATGTCATTTAAATTCAATCTGACCCCTTTTCTTTTGGGAATTATTATCTGATATAGTGTTTTCCATTGATACGTTTTTCAAAAGTTGTTGAAATTAGAAGTGTTTTATCCTATTTTGGTGAATATTAAGAATCCCAAGGAAGCAAATGTTGAAACAGAATTTTGGTAGATTGATTATTAGGTGTAGCAGTTGTGGTGGTGGAAATGGCAGCAATAGCGATGGTAACAGATTTGAGTCGGAAAATCCGACCTCCATTAAAGGAGTAAGCTTGGTGATGGTAGAGAAAAAGAATGAAGAAGAAGAAATAAAAAGAAAAAAAAAACTGTTTTTTGGGGCTCTTCACGCGCCTGTCTGGTGTGCAATTCACCCAAGTTGTCAGATCAGCAAAAAATGTCTAAGTGACATAGTAGAACCTTAACTGAAGTGTCTAAATGGAACAAGGGTCACTTTAGGTGCTTAAGTGAAAGAAGTGAATGACCACAGGTGTCTGTCGATGGGTTTGGCCTATAAGTTGAGTTAAAATTTAAAAACGTTTTAAAATATAGGCTTAATGCATATGCGGCCTCCTAAACTTGTCTCCTTTTTTCATTTTGGCACCTCAAGTAAGTATTGTTCCTATTGAACCCCTGAATTTGACCTCAAATTTGTCTATCAAACACAATCCGACTTATATAGCATACATCGTGAGTTTCATTTTTTTTAGCCTTGCGCGTGAATGTCAATCGCATCCTACGTGGAAGACTTAACCAATTAAAACACCCCACCCATTTTAATTATACACATTAGATAGGAAGAAGTGTGTTACAAGTGAAGAACCGCCACTTAAACCAATCAAATAACAAAACTGGAAAATAAGAAATCAATATTGGAAACTAAAATTGAAAATAAAAACTAAAACTAAAATTGAAAATAAGAAACGAAAACTGGAAAATAAAAACCCAAAACTGAAAAGTGAACACTGGAAACTAAAACTGAAAAATAAGAAACCAAAATTGAAAACTAAAAAACCAAAACTTAATAGCTGATGTGTATAATTAAAATGGATAGGGTGTTTTAATTGGTTGAATTTTTCACGTAGGATGCGATTGACATTCACATGCAAGGTTAAAAAAAAATTAAAGTTCACCATATATGTTATGTAAGTCAGATTGTGTTTGATAGACACACTTGAGGCCAAGTGCAGGAGTTCAATTGGAACCACACTTAGTTGAAGTGCCAAAATGGAAAAAATGAGCAAGTTTATGGGGCCGCATATGCATTAAGCCTAAAATATAGGGGAAATTTCATAAATATACAATTTTCTCACTTACATTGCAAAACAATAGCCCAAAACTTACATTGCAAAGCTTTAACCCAAAAATATTTTTACAGTGTTATACACTTATATACAAAAGACAGGTACATTATGTATATAAGTGTTTAAAGGTGTATAATGTGTAGGTATATACACTATAAAAATATAATTATACAATGTTATACACGAAAATATGAACATATACACATTTATACAAATATTGTATAATGTGTAGGTATATACACTAAAAAATATAATTATATAATATTATACCCGAAAATACGAACGTATACACATTTATACAAATATTGTATAATGTGTAGGTATATACATTTAAAAATATAATTATACAATATTATACACGAAAATACGAATGTATACACATTTATACAAATATTGTATAATGTGTAGATATATACGCTAAAAATATAATTATATAATATTATACACGAAAAATACGCGCGTATACACATTTATACACAATTGTTCAAAAATCTGGTATACATTTTATACACAAGGTATACATCATTATACAAAACTCCGATTTTCTTTTACAACAATGTTTAAAAATTCGATATACAATATTATACACCCAGTATACAAACATTATACAAAATTATAAGAGGTGTTTATATACTCACAAACTCTATTATACAATATTCTACAACATTATAGAAAATTATAAGAGGTGTTTATACACTCATATACGCTATTATATAATATTATACACTATTATACAAAAACTAACTTCATTTTCTTCCTTGAATTCAAGCACCAAATCCATCCAAAACACCTCAAAAGCTACACCACATCACCCTAAATTTCAGATTTAGGTTCCTCAATACGTACCTGATCTTTTGCAACAATACCCACTTAAAATAGAGTTTATTTTTGAAAACCCAATTTCAAACTTTGAAGCTTTGAGCTTCAACAATGGCCACTTATGGAGTTTGTGCTTCTTTTTATATGATTTCCATTTGCTCCTCCTTATAATAATAATAGTAATAATAAATTGGAGGATTTCCCCCTTAACTTACCATCCATAAAATCCTTTAATTTCCCACGGTTAATCTGTCATCGCTAATCTTAGGCTCATAGGGTTTCCCAAGCAATGTTGAGTATTGTCTATGTTTTCTAATAAGGGAAAATGACATAGGGTACCTACTTAAGACTCTTTATTACAAAATATATAGATGGTTTTTCTTATGTAAAAAATATAACGATATTTTACGAAATATGACGGATTTTCATATATTTTTTGGTTTTTAATTTTTTTCCAGAAAATATATACTCTTTTAAAAAAAAATATATTTTTTTTAAAAAAATAACTTTTTTATATATTTTTTTTTGCTCAAAGGCTTAAAAAATTGTCTTAAATTTTTGCGTATGAAAGCTGTATGAAAAATTTATGAAATGTGTATGTGTGAGCGAAATTTTTAATACAATTTTTATAGACAAAATTGTGAGCGAAAACTTTAAGCTTTGAATATTGTATGAAAGTTGTTACAATATTGTTGTAGTTGTATTAATTTTTCAGAAACCTAATATGAACTTTATATACAAAAAATGTGAATGAAATTCTAAGTCTTGAGCGAGATATACACATTTCATACCATTCTCATACATAAATTTTTTAGCATAGTGTTGAAGCCTTGATCGAGATATATATATTTCATACGTTTTTCATACACAAAATTTGAGCGTACTTTTTAAGCCTTGAGCAAGATATACATATTTCATACACAAAAATTTGAGCGATTATTTTAAGTCTTGAATGTTGTATCAAAGTTGTATACAATATTGTTGTAGTTGTATTAAAGAAAGACAGGATTAACCGAGGCTGTTCAAACCGGCATAGGCCAACTAAACGGCATTCCCGTAGCAATTGGGGTTATGGATTTTCAGTTTATGGGCGAGGTTCAAACGAGGAAAGGCTTACGGTGGATACCTAGGCACCAACCGTTTACTATTTCTTGAAGCTCAATCTCTCCCCCGGATGAACCATATAGCCAAGAAAAAGACAGGCAGCCTGATACAACATTGCTTTGGTATCTTTCTTTCGCCCTTATTTTCTTTCTTTTACTTTTATTGACATATTTTACAGAAATCTAACATGAACTTTATACATGAAAATGTGAGCGAAATTTTAAGCCTTGAGCGAGATAAAAATTTCATACCGTTTTCATACACACAATTTTGAGCGGATTTTTTAAGCCTTGAACGAGATATACACATTTCATACATTTTTTATACCGTTTTCACACACAAAATTTTGAGCGAACTTTTTAAGCTTTGAGCGAGATATACACATTTCATACATAAATTTTTGAGCGAATTTTTTTTTATTTTTTTAATAGCATGCTTTGTATAGAGTTTGTAATGTTATGTTTTGTAAATAAAAAACTACCGTCACATTTCGTAAATAGTTCTCCTTAATATGTATGTATACGTACTTTACCCTTATAATAAAGCTTAGATTCGAGCAAATAACACTTAGCACTAGAAATTACTTATCCCAGGTGCTTTTATTGCTTACCTGGGAAACCAACAGGATTTTTTCTAATAAACCTCATGAAGCATGATTCAAACAACCAGCGCCCCAAAATTCGAAAGGTTCAAACTCAAACACCAAGGAAGACCCACCCCATTATTCTTCAAGTTTTCAACAAAATTTCAAGCAACCCTAGTGTATAATGCAGTGATGAGATAGGGAGTTCATGTGCGTATGTAGAAAGAGAGAAGAGGGAGGAAGAGGGAATGAGTCATTTTTTGTAAGATTTTAAAAAATGAGTCAATTTTGATAGTATTGTTACCCTAATTAACCTTTACATAGGGTGTAATTATCTCTAAAATATATGGTTGTACTAAGTTCATACACGTCACTCGAGAATCAATTTTGGATGCAAACATTTTTTTCTGAATTTAGATTTTTCCTTTTAATCGTTTTAACTTTAGCTTTGGGCAATAATTAAATTGGTTCTATCAACTGAATCTGTGAACGATAGTCCCACCGTGTTGTCCACTTCCACATTTATTGTTCAGATGCCTCTCCTTATTTATTTAGAAAAAAAAAAACTAAAATAAGTTTTCTAAGTGATTTGATATAATGCCTTCGAATAAAGAGATTTCTTATTTGATACTCTCTCCGTCGCAAAATAGTTATCACGGTTTCACTTCTCATATTAATATGATGAAAAATAACCTTCAAATATTGATCAAAATTTAAGTAGTTTGACTTTTAAAAAGCGAAACGTAATAAATTTTTTGGAACCGAGGAAGTAATTTGAAATGATTGTAGGCGTAGAATTCAATTACTTGTGCCGCTTTACCTAAAGCAGCAGTGGCAGACACAGCTTTTACGAGATGTGTCACTCGATATCAGTAGCGGAGCCAGGATTTTCACTAAAGATATTCAAACTATGAAAAAGTAAACACACGAAGAAGTCAAAGGAGGTTCAACGTCTATTACATATACATAAAAAAATAATTTTAACGAACTATAAACAATGTAATTTTTTACCGAAGGGGGTTGATGAACCCCCTTGACCCTTCCTCCCTCTGCCCCTATTCGATACCCAAAAATATTCACTAAATATATACATAGGTAATGCTTTTTAAAGATATATGAATATATAAAATAGGGAAAATGTTAAATTAGTTGTTACGGAATGGTTCAAATTTGACACCCATTAATAGTTGGAGTCAAATATACTGATCACAATAAATTGGTCCAATATGTCTTTATTCACTAATGTGTAAGCTTTCCAAATATGAACTTTTTTCATCGGTGAATTTGGACCATTTCCTATAGTTTAAAGGCAAATTTGACCATTTTTCATTGTAAAAACTTCATGTGTTAGAAAGCTTCTTCCATTAGTAAATAAGGACACAACTGGCCCATTGTTGCAGCGGCAGGTATATTCCACCCCAAATATCCTAGGACATCGTCACTAAATCCATCAAATTAGTTACAGATCTGTCCTACAAGTTTAGCATAAGCACTTTTAATTAACAAGATGAGCATGTAGTGCATATATTTTTATATTTTCCTATAGGAAATGGGGACAACAGGAGCTTGTCTTTATCTGGGCTAAAGGATAAAATTAGGGCCGGCAAAATTAGCCCATGAAAACATAATCCGTGCAATTCACTCGAGTTTGGACAGGTCGTTGACCCACCCATTTATTGATTCAGCCAATTTTGGCCTGCTCAAATCAACTCCATCTAAGAGTTGAGTTGATATGTAGCTCAAATTAACCCATGAAAAATCTTGTCAAAATATTCTTAAAAAGACATCTATTTGTTTGATATGTTATATACAGTCATAATAAACATTTTTTTATTAGGTACTTAAAAATTACGGAGTATAAAAGAACAAAAAAAAAAAAAAACTTAGTAAGAATAGGGTGAGTAGGGTTATGACCCGCTTTTCAGCCCATTTTAGCCCTACCTATTTTAGCCCAAGTAACTTTTGGGCGGAGCATTAATTCAGTTCATTTTGAACCGCCCAAACTTAACCCACTCCGCCCATTTGACACCCCTAATCAAAACAATATGGAAAATTTTCAAACTAGAGTTCTATTTAGGTTGGGTTCTATGGGTTCAACAGAACTCATATGATAAGACCACATTCATTCTAAATCCATGAATTCTAGGTCATGGATCCGCCTCCGCCCGGGGCGGAGCCAAGTGGGTGCAAAGAGGGTTCATTCGAACCCCTTCGGCAAAAAATTATACTGTATGTACATGATTAAAGTTATTTTTTTACGTATATATAGTAGATGTTGAATTCCCTTAGCTTTTTCTTATGATTACTTCTTTATATTTTGAACCCTTGACGAAAATTTGCCTCCACTGGTCTGTTAGCTCTGCAATCATCATTATAGAGGTTATCACCATTGTTCTCATCAAATTCATGTTGATGACTTAAGACTTTCTGCTCTCAATGGGATATTTAGCATTTGTCAAGTTGATTCTAGTATAGATACAATATTCCAAATCCAACAACCAGTATGAGTTGAAGACAAAGGACTAAATTATGATATGACTTATGAGTTGAAGTTCTAGTAGCAAATACTATTAGAAAAATGGACAAGAAGCCAGCAGAGTGCATGTGCATTAAAGATTAGGCTAAAGGACTAGATGACTCATAAAGCAACCCTTACCCCATGCCCACCCAATTAAATGTTTTGCATCCCAAAAACTTGGAATTATGTGTGGCAACTTTTCCCCCTCCTAATAAAGACAATTACGTTTTGACACCTTTTCATTTCTCTCTCTGTATGTGAATGGTGATCATTTCACCTGAGGCCTGCAGTGATTGTTCTGAATCTTTTCAACCGCTTCTGGCTTTTGTATAAAGGGAAATATAAATTGTGACTTCACACTAGGAGCTAGCAGATAATATTGATCATATGAATTTAATTTATATTCACTGACAGTGTAATGAAGTTATATTTGTATGTTATAGAACGCTAGTATTATTTTACTTGTCAGGTTACTAATTACACATGTTAGGAGTAATTACCTGCAATTATCATTCAACTGAACTAATAATGTATAAGATTTTGTACTATCAGTGTATAAAAATTAAACTTTGATTTATGTAAAACCACTCAATAATGACTAGTCTTATTGTAACTTAATGATGATGGGCCATATGCGTTTATTTTTCAAGAATTGGCATTTATGGTCTTATAGCATTACTAGGAGATTTTCAAAAGTCAAGCAGACTAGGACAAACTGGTAAACCCTGAAAAGACCAGTGCCTCCAATCATGGCCAATTAAGATCAATGGAGTCGAGATTTTTTTGTTTAAATGGTTCTCTTATGTCAGCAAACAAGTTGTAGTATTTAATTTACTTTTGGGTTTTCTGCTTAGCGAAAGGGAATCTGCATGTCGGTAGGAATTATTATAAGATGGATGAATTCCTTAGTTTCTACAGCCTACCTACCCACTTGGAGATGCAGAACGTATTTTATAAATTAGTGAAGTTGCCCACGCTTCACGCAGGTGTGTAAAACATCGTCAATAAATTTACAAAATGATGTTTTTGAATTTTTGGTTAGATAGAACTTAGAAGAAATAACAATCTTTATGTATGTATACGGGCAAAACCGAGGGCAAGATATCCTCGACTTCTCGACAAGGAAATTAAGATCATGATAATCATTGTCGGGTCGGACGAGTCCCAATCAGGGTCAAAGTCAAGCGTTGGATCGTAGCGAGACCGAGCACATCTGGTCCCGGGTCGTTGAGTTCGGTTGGAACTAGATACCGAGATAGGACGATAAGGCGGTTAACCCTGATAAATGAGGGTCCGAAATATCCGCCATCAGCAGGATATGGCGGCGCCGATCTCGCTCGTCAGATACTGAAGATTTTTTACCTTATTTAGACTTGTACTAGGGTTAGGACTCCTCTACTATATAAAGAGGAGGACCCCCTTTACTTTTGACCAGTTTGGTCATACACACAAACATACTAAGCAATACAATTTGATTCTAAGTGTTTATCCATCTCTCTAAGTGTTCTATCATTGTTCATTATTTAACGACTGTAACACGAGCCCGGTTCCTAGGACCCGATCCAACAGATCAGTTGGTTCACAGGACCAATCGTTGCCTTATCGTGGTTTGATTGTTTTTACATGCACTTGCTTTATTATTTATCGCTTAATAGTCATCGTAGTAAATTAAACTGCATATCCTTTGCACCGCGTACAAATTTAATTGTTATCCATTTTAAGGGTAAATAGTTTGGCGCCCACCGTGGGGCCTAGGATAATAGTGGTGGTTTTATATGAATTTCGATAACGCACGTTATTTTATGCTTGCTCTTTGAAGTTTGATTTCAGGACTATTCAACATGTCAGGCTCTCACTCCGTTAACTTTCATGCTGAATCAAGCCACCACGAGGAAAATGACAACGGGGTACCTAACAACAACGTACCCCCAGTTGATCCAAACGAAGCTGATCCTCACTCTCAAAACGCTGTGAATATCGACCGGTCATCGATACGTGATGCACATGCAGATGGAGGCAACGGAGCCACATTGCAACAGCTCAGGAATCAATTAGAAATGGATATGGCACAATTGCAGGCCCAACAAGCGGTCATAGCTCAATTGCAAAGCCAGAATCGAGCGCCCAACGCTGTTTAGTCCGAACAGATCGAGGAGACCGCTCCGAGGAAGGAGAGGCCCATCGCTGACAACAACGAGAACGACCCCGGGCAAACCGCCGAATTGGTGAGAAAGCTTGAAGAGCTGACAAAACGGGTAGAGGCAAATGATAAGAAAGTGAAAACTTATAATTCGAGGGTTGATCAAATCCCAGGAGCACCTCTGGTATTGAAAGGACCAGACTTCAAAAAGTTTATTCAGATGCCTTTACCTCCAAGTGCTACACTGAAATCGATCCCGAAGAGATTACAAATGCATAATATTCCCAAATACAATGGGACCACCAACCCAAACGAGCATGTGACCGCATACACATGCGTTGTCAAGGGCAACGACCTCGAAAAGGATGAAGTAGAGTTGGTGCTGCTCAAGAAATTCGGGGAGACCTTGTCGAAAGGAACAATGGTATGGTATCACAATTTACCCGAACATTCTATTGATTCTTTTTCTATGCTTGCAGATGCCTTTGTCAAAGCTCATGCTGGAGCCGTAAAAGTGGAAACGAGAAAATTAGACCTATTCAATGTCAAGCAGCAGGAGAACGAGACACTCCGAGAGTTCGTGGCCCTGTTTCAAATGGAGCGTATGGATCTACCACTGGTATAAGACGATTGGGCCGTTCAATCGTTTGCTCAAGGACTCAACCTAAGAAGTTCGATCACATCTCTAGAAGTGAAGCAAAATTTGGTGGAATACCTAGCAATCACATGGGCCGACGTACACAACAGATATCAGTCAAAAATCAGGGTCGAGGACGATCAATTTCTGAGGAACGCATCGAGATCGTTACAACCGTACAGATAAACCCAATGAAGGGAAATTGGGAAGGACCATGTAGAGTCACTGGCATAACCGGGAAAGGCTCCTATCAGCTCGAATCTAAAAATGGAAAACAACTTCTAAACAACTGGAATGTGGCGCACCTAAAATGATACTATTGCTAAGGTATGAACAATATTTGCCTTTCAATTCTTTTAAGTCTAACCATGCAGGCATACGTCGAAGTGGACATCGAAAGCAGCACAATGGAAGTCGAGAAGTCATAGACTTAGGATTGAAAGCACGTGCTGCACTCTTTTTCCCTTCGACCGGTTTTGTCCCGAGATAGGTTTTTCGGCAAGGTTTTTAATGAGGCAGCGCCATACAACGTGTGGCTAAAACTAAGAAGACCGGTCAAGAACAGGGGACTGGAGACTGTCCACGGCGGATTAATAATACTCGAGCCCTCATACTTTAGACTCCAGTACTAGGGGACTATCCTGCCCTGGTAAATCAATACCTAGTCAAAGCCAAGGCTTGAATGATAGGATTTTTTTGTAAAGGCCAAACGGTCGACTGAATCGTGCCCGATTAGTTTGTCCTTGTCGCTGCTACTATTGTAATATTGTCTCCGGTTCAATCAATAAACTTGGAAATTTCTCAAAGTATCATTTTAGCCGTTACTATTCCTTTTGCATTAATATTACATTTTTTTTATTTGTGTTTCGGACCCTCTAAATATCCGAAATGTGCAAACTAAAGGCTAAAAGCTTAAATTGTTAAAAGACTACGGTCTAAAATATGAAGGACTACAGTCTAAATTGTTAAAGACTGCGGTCTAAAAATCCAAAACTACAACTCAGCTTGTTTAGTAGACTACGACCCAAACGAGGTCTGAAGTCATTTGAATTTCGACCCGATCACACAATGCGACTCAGAGACGTCTGAGTTTGCAAACAGAAAAATAAGGCCTTTTCATACTACATATTCATTACCTTGTTAACGGTTAACAACTAGCCTCGGTATTGTCATACCCCATTTTAACCGGGTTAAATTAGAAGTACGACATATTGGTGATTCCTATTTTTGTTTGTGTTAAGGAATCGCCACCTAATTATTTATGGTGAATTAGGACACCTAAAGTTTATTAAAGTTGTGTTTAAAGTTAACTCTGTTTAAGGTCTGCGAAATTTAAGATTCTGGGTAAGGGTTCAATTAGTCTAAAGGGAAGGTATTAGGCATCCTTTAAGACCCATTAACAATGGTTAACCGACCGGACTATGATTTAATTATGCTAAGTATAAATGTAATATTATAGAAAGAAAAATAATTTTTTGTGAGTATTGATAAAGTTGTTTAAAGTAAGATTGGTAGAAAATAGTAATTGCATAAAAGAGTTTAGTTAAAATAAACTAAAAGAAGCGGAACATGTAATGTTTATATGTATTTGGGAGAAAGTGAGTTATATTGACTCACAAATTAAAAAGAGTTAATGTAAGATTAAAATTAAATAAATTTTAAGATTTCATAGGAAGACTATTAGTTTAATGTATATTGAGCGAAAGTTGTTTCAAACAAATATGTATTTCAAGTGTTGAAAAGGAACTAAAGTGAAAGAGTTATCCGTTAATTTAGTTTGCCCTTTTATTTCCCAGAAATAAGCTGACGTTAGTGTGAAATTTGTGACGATTTAAACTTCTAAGATAGTAAGAGTAAATCTTGATTCTCAAAATATGTGGTCATGATATTTTAAAATCAATCGTTCTAAAAAATAAATAGTATAGATACTATAAATAAATAAATAAAAATAATAATAATAACACCTATGAATTAATTGTTAGCTCTCTTTTAAATTAACTACTCATTATTAAACTAAACTCCACTAATTCGCTAAAGTTCATCTAAATTAACAAAACAAAAGTGTTAGTCATACAACACAAATTAAATGCACAAAATAAAATAAAATAGGGGAGTAAAATGATTTAAATGGGCTCATCCCATTTTGGACTGCTGTTGTTCGCTGCCGCTATTATGGGCTTCAGCCCAGCAAATTTTCTTCACATATTGATGAGGGCTGTTTCTGTCTATTGGAGCCTTGGCCCAGATTTTATTTTCTTGTTTGGCTGCGGATTGGGCTGACTCGAGAAGAAGATTTTTGTTGGGCTTTGACCCAACACAGAATGCGGGAGAATGACGAGTCCCTCAGATTCGTACGATGATAGTCATGCACAAGAACGAAAGAAAATGATTAGTATACCTCCCTATCAATGTATTTTATGAATATACTTCAAAGATATGTAGATATACAACCCCACTATCTTAGCAAAATTAAGACAACTTATAAGTGCATTGAAAATATTCCAACCGATTGTCCATGCTGAACACAGAAACTCAAATATGAATACATCGAAAACAGTAGCAACTAACAATTAACAAAGACAAACATAATGATGGGAAAAGAACAGCAGCGTAGGAGATTATTACAAGCATAATCATGGTTCTAAACAACAAATGTGATGGCCAAGCAGACGGGCAGCACAGCAGTGGCAGTCGACGCACAATAACTTTATGGTAGTTTGCAGGGTGATAGAGGCAACGTAAAAGACACGAAGGGGCTCAAAAGAATAGGATAACCTACACTAATCTAGGTGAATCTTTATGACAAATAAGCTCAACTCATGAGTGTATTAACATTCTGATTACTTCTAACTTGCATACCAAAAAGAACAGTTTTAGTTTAAAACAAACAGCAAGACTGACTGGTATCTTATTAAGGGTACGCATAAAGTTTTGGGCCAGTTTTTCTTCGAACAGTATTTCGAATCGATTTCACAATATGCATGCGAGGACAACTAAAACTCATAAAGGACCATTACAGACTTGAACATTCAAAGATTTAGGCATGATAGGACAACATCAAGTTTTAGCTAGGTTCTAAATGATACCAAGAAACGTATAAATAAATTCAAGACTTGCACAGGCTATAAATTAAAAGGTATGGCAAAGGACAGGAAATCAGTCTTGTTTTTGAAGGATAGAGCTTTTGAATGATCCTAGTGATCAGGTGGTTCGTTTTAATGATTTTAAGATTCAAGATCCGTGTTGACACCCAATTTTGTCCCTCCTTATCTAATTTTATTCACTCGGGTTCTAAATTTATTGACAAGCTAAATACTTTATTTTCACTATTTTATTTTTTATTGCTACTACTACCAATATCGCTACTTTTATTTTTTAACATTACGAACATTACTTTATCACAAATTTTAAATGTTCGTCATCGTTTCATTTTCGGGTTCGGACTCGTTAAATTAATTACCAGACAACACTTTGTTAAATTCTTATTTTTCCTACATATTAATTATTGATTGTCTCCACATAGTATATATTGTACTAGTTATTAAATTAGAAAATAGAGGAGGAAGGATCAACAATTTCAGCCAAATAAATGGCCCAAATAATCAGCCCACACATTTTAATCCAACCAGTCCATGTCTTCAACGGACCAGCCCACATTATTCCCCTACCCAAAACAGTTCAGCCCACATGTTAATTTCGGATCAGCCCACTATTTTAAACCCGACCCGGTCCAATCTTTACCCCCTAAAACCAAAACCTAATCTTTTTCTTTTCTTTCTCCTCTTCAGCCGCCTCTTCTTTCTCTTCCCTTCCCTCTCTCTACTCTCCCCCTCACCTTCTCTCTCTCGCTGAACCTCTCTCTGCCATCCCACGTTCCCCGCTCCTCTCCACTCACTGCTGTCCCCCCACTCCTCTGCCATCTCCACTTCCCCTTGTTCCCCACGCCGTTCGTCTCTCTCCCACGCTCCTCTCTTTACTTTAACACAAGCAAAACCCTATAAATGGGGCGGAAGTTGAGTCGTTTGAGCAGGGGATTTTAGGAGCAAAACCTAACAAAAACAGATCAAAAACAGACGAAAATCCCAGAGGGGAGGAAGATTTTCTCTCATAACAGTCTTGAGCTCCCTTTTTTTTTTTTTTTTTTTTTTTTTTTTGTTTTGAACTTTAAAGATCAGGAAAACACTTTTGTCGAAGATGAGAATTGTGATGGAAGATTAAATTCTTGACGAGTCGATTAACTCTCGTCGTATCTCGGCAAGAATTTTCATTACGCAGAGGTACTTTAACTTCATAACGAGAGAGTAGATTCGACGACCTCAACACCCCAGTTCATTGCGCACAAAACAGGTAAACCTCGATACATTTATTACTTCTAGTCTTTAGTTTCTGCTTTAGTTAAAATTTTAGCTGATTCTGCTATTTTCTAGTTATGTAGTTTCTTTGTCGTCATGTTATTTCTTTGATGTTTGGATGCTGTTAGGATAGGATGATTGCTAAAAATGAAAGATGTATACTCTAATTTGGATGCTTAGGCTGAATTTCCAGGACTTAGAACCTATTTAAATCCGAATATACATGGGATCTACAGTGGGTATACATTCTATATACGTCTGGTATACACACCATGGTGCGTATATCTTAGGTATCGTGTCAGTACTCTGTTGGATCTTATAATGTTGTTTGAAGTCACCTGTTGACGAAATCTTTAGTCATGTGCCGTATGATCTAGATGTGATTCTGTATGTTTATTTCATTACATGTATGTTTGTTTGCTTCTGTTCGTGTCTGTTAAGCTGGAACTGATGTGTAAACTTTATGGGAATGAATAAACCTGAATGTTGTCTGATTTCAGTTCAGTAAAAAGAATTTCCTATAAGAGCCTATGTGAAAAGAGAGTTAGTTTCAGACATCCATTTCATCTTGTTTGGTATTTAATTTCTGTTTTTGTGTTCGTATGATTAGCTCAGCTCATTTGGTAGATGTTGTTTAGTTTGGCATGCAAGTGATGAGGAAGGCCAGAAACTTATGTGCATATGCTGTTACCCTTTACACCTGCTTTGATATTGCATGATTATGGTTATGTATGGCCTTGCATAAAAAATAACCTTGAAATAAACCTAATAAACCAGACCTTTAATGTACCCCTGATGTCTGTTCTAAGTTAAAGGATTTGCATTCTATTGATGGTTCAATATCTTGAGTTTCAAAGTAAAAATGGTATGCATGAAAGGTTTGAGAAATACTGAATTTAGCAACTGTGGATTTGGTAAATGATTTTGGAATCCCGCTCATGCCCACATCTGCTTCTGGAATTGTCTCTAAATTCATCTGTTTGTACAGCGGTTGCTACACAACCTGTCTTAGCTATTTCCCTTCTGTTGAATGTGCCAGTTGACTATGATGCATCCCTACTGTCACACTCAGTTTTGTTGCTTGGGCTGTGCTTTATCTAGAGTTGATTATTCCCTCTTTGTTGCTATTTGTCTAAACTGCTGGACTCTTCTATCCATCTCTCATTTATATGTTAACATAGGCTTGCCTTGTTCCCTACTTTAGTTTGATTCAAGATCTTATTCTCTTTGTCTTGTTGTGAAGCCAATGTGATACAATAGCATGCTTAAAGATTATTTAAGTTAGTTTTTATAGGGAGCAGTAGGACCTATCTGTAATTTTGTTTGCTTGATTGTTACAGTTATACCTTTAAACTTCAGACTATATTGCACTCTCAAATTGCTGTCAACTTTCGTGTCATAATTGTCATTTGTGCCTTGTCCTGTTACCAGCCCAAGTTAATTAATCTCCTATACTAACCCTGCCGCTACTATTTGCATATTTGTGTGTAGAAGAATGATGACAGTCCTCTCTGTTTTGCTTAGTTGAATCACTGAAATAAACTAAGGAATTTCACTAATTACATCATGTATACCTTGTATACACTTGAACAAATTTATGGTCATATGTGTCTGCTTTGAACAGTTTCTTGAGTGTGCAGTTATTATTATTATTATTATTATTATTATTATTATTATTATTATTATTTTTTCGCTAACATGGTTGCTGTCATACTATGTCAAAAGAACACTGTTAGAATTTACTTCCTTTAATTTCTATAGCATATTTCGCCTCTAAGCTCTTTCCATCTAAACGGTTAGGCATAGTCATGTATGTATGAATGTATATACATAAGATATACCAAAATATCTACAGTATATATACAATCTACTGATTTGTCTTGAGTTATATTTTACATGTTTAATCTTATTTATTGATCGTATACTAATTGTTTTCTTTCGTTTTTATGCATGATCATCCCATACGAGTCCAAGTGACTCATCATCTCCCGCATTCGGTGGTGGGCTAAAAGCCCAACAGAATTTCCTTCGAGTCAGCCCCCTCATCAGCCCATTCGCAGCAGGCTGTTCAAAATTCTGCTGGGCCGAAGCCCAACAGTAGCAGATAGCAACAACCCTAAAATGGGCTGAGTCTATTTAAATCATTCACACTCTTCTATTTTATTTTGTGCCTTTAATTTGCATTGTGCATTTAGTACTTTAATTGGTTTGTTTGCCACTATTTGCTTGTGTGATATTTGTTGAACAAAAAGAATAGCGATTGGTTTTATTTAGTCATGCTAAATTCCATCTATAATTAGTAATTAAGGGGGTAATTTTTAGCACTACAACAGCACACGTCTCCAACAACAGTAGCTAGAACATTTAAAATCATGTTAAACAATTGAATGGGAATCATTAAAAGTCAAGGAATAAAGCTTGTGTGAATACATTTTCAATCAACTAAGTTTTCAAAAAAGATTTCAGACGAGCTTACACTCGGATCTCATTAGGATCTAAAGTTGCTAGAATTTGATGAAATATTACCAAACTACACCAAAGTCAATTACTTCTCTTTGAGGTATATAACTATTTTCCCACAAGTCCTACTTTAAACAACATTGTTATATTTCTATTTGCAACTTCAACAACATTTATAAACTATCTTCCAAATATTTAAAATATTATATTTGTATTCTTCTAGCCTAATTAATTAAGTTTGGTCGGTTAACCATTGTTAATGGGTCTTAAAGAATGCCTAATACCTTCCCTTAAGACTAATTGAACCCTTACCTAGAACCATAAGTTTCGCAGACTTTTAAAACAGAGTTAACTTTAAAATAACTTTAATAAATTTAGGTGTCCTAATTCACCATAAATAATTAGGTGGCGACTCCTTAAAACAAATAAAACAAAAATAGGAATCACCAATATGTTGTACTTCTAATTTAACCCGGTTAAAATGGGGTATAACAATCCCATCTCTATAAAACTTACTCTTCCTTTTAGGACTCAGCATCCAAAACAACAAGCCATAACAATGAATTTATCAAACAGCAACAGATCAGTTCCGAAATTTAAAGAGATACAGGTTTTAGAGCTATCTTTTTTTAACCTACGCACAGTAGCTGATTAAAACAGGAAAGAGATCTAAACAAGTCATTTCCAACTTAGGTAACATGATATGAGAGAACAAACAGGACTAACAAAATCCATAGATGAAATAACTCCTAGGAATCTTTATCTAATGGTCTGTTTCTTCTTATCAGTGCAGAACCAAATTACAAATAACAGATCAAATATGCATAATATCCACCAGGACAAGTGGATATATGGCAAAATTACACATATGAGCTGACCAGATTTTTCCAAAATTAAAAGCAATCCCTGTAGGACTCAATTGAAGAAAAGAACCAAGCACGTTAATCTCTTTAAGTTAATTCAAAACAAGAGTAGGACATGATCTTCTCATCTATGTTCAAACGAATTTCGCTTTTAAGCTAATTATCAACAGACCTGAATTTGTCCCAAAAATCCATAAATAAACATCTACTGATTTGTAAAATAAATTGACAGTACCATTGTTCATGTTATCACATTTGTAAGCACAGACACAATCAAACATAACATCCTTTAATCATACTTATGAATCATCAAGTGTATCGCAAACGAGATTCAGACCAAATTAGCTTACACTTAGCCAAACAACAATTAAAATAGCATAATCAGAGCCTAAAAGGTGTTGATTAATCTAGGTTAACCTAACAGACCTACAACTAAGCAAGATTCCTGATAAGTCACACCTAATAATTAATGAACCAACAAATATCCAATAAGAACAGGATTTCAACTAACAACACTTCAACTAACAAAATTTCACAAGACGATAAATCTAAATAGCATCAGATTGTACCTGTTCGTGGTGCAGTGAAGTGGGGTCGTCAAGGTCTCGAATCTATGCTCGAACTCGGACGAACCCGATTAAAGTAGTTAAAGTTTCAAAACGAAAAACGAAAATAGAGTAAATATTGGTCGCGGCTAAAGTTCACCGGAAAAGGAAAATCAAGTGTGAAGCTAGTTGCGTCCCTCCCAATACCGAATCCTCCCTTTTAAAAAAAAATCTGAAAAATCCCTCAAAATGATGCCAATCCCCCAAAGACACTGAATATCCCTCCAAATATTTCCCGAATCCTCTCTGGTTCTAAAATAATGTTCCGTCCCCTCCCAAAACTGAATCATCTCCCCTTAAAACGATTCAACTCCCTTGTATTTATAGGGTTTCATTTGTTGAAGAAAGAGAGGAGCGCATGAGAGAAGGAGTGGGGAACAGCGTATGGGGGGCAAGGGAAAGTGGAGATGGCAGAGGCATGGGGGGACAAGGAGAGGTGGAGGGAGCGTGTGGAGAAGAGAGAGAGGAGGAGAAAGAAGAAAGAGAAAGGAGAGCGGGAGAGAGGTGAGGCGCGGATGAAGAAGAAGAAAGGAACCCTAGGGGTTCCTTTTCTTCACGGACTCGGGTCGGGCGAAATAGTGGGCCGGACTGTTGTTGGGCTGGTTTGTTGTTGGGTTGAAAGGGTTTTCGGGTGTGGGCTAGTCGGGTAGCTTAGGTAATGGGCTGGTTGGGTAAAAAAAATATGGGCTGGTGGAATTAATGGATATTGTGTTTGTATTTTGGGCCATTAATTTGGCTGAAAAATATTTGTCCTTCCTTCGCTATTTTAATTATTTTTTGGGCTTCTAATTTAATAACTGGTACCATATATCTTATGTAAAGACAATAAATAATTAATATGTAGAAAAATAAATATTTTGCAAAGTGTTGTCTTGTAATTAATTTAACGAGTCCAAACCCGAAAAAAATGAAACGATGACGAACCACTTAAAATTTGTGATAAAGTAATACTCGTAATGTTAAAAAAAAATAACATTAGCGATATTAATAGCAGTAGCAATAAGAAATAAAAAAAAATAGTGAAAATAAAGTATTTAGCTTGTCAGTAAATTTAGAAGCCCGAGCAAATTAAAATAAAGGAGGGACAAAATTGGGTGTCAACAGGTATCGTCTCTGAAATTCAGTACTGAGGCAATATCATGTCGGTAACACTCGAGACTGAGTCACTACCACTTTGAATTTTATTTTTGCTAAGGCAATAGCATATGTCGATGAAACTTGAGACCGAGTCACAACTACTTCAAATTTTATTTTTTGCTAAAACAAAAAGGCATGCTAAGGCAATAGCACGCACCGGACGAGTTCGAAACCAAGTCAATGATTATTATAATCCTTAAACACAAAAGATAAAAGAATATTATGCAATGAAAAACGATGAATTAAACCGGGCAAAAACTTTCTTATATATATATATATGTCAAATATTTACAAAGGCTCAGAAAACGGCCTTGAGTTTCAAAAACATAAAAAAAACTACATAGAAAATCACAAAAAGTGAAAAGAAATCTAAGGCTCCTAAGCCTGATCTTCATCCGAGCTCTCGGCATCACCCTCGTCCAATTCGAGGTCACTGTCCGACCCCTCAGGATCATACTTAGCCTTCACCTCTGCCTCGATCCTCATGGCCTCTTCGATCTGGTCCGAAAAGTCCACCCTGGTGGCATAAATGTCTTCTAAAGTCTCCCTTCGGGATAGACACCGCATATACTCGGCTAGAGTATCGCTCTTTCTCTCGGCCGCGGTTACATCGACTTTATACTGAGACAACATCCCATTAAAACTCGAGATTTAGCCTAAGGCTTCATTATATTTGGCCTACACGTCGATGTTATCCCGACCAAGATTGTCCCGCTCCAACTTGGCCGAGGCAAGTTTCGTTGGGAGTTCAGCAATTATCTTTGACCTTTCATCAGCCTTCTCCGTCATCACACGGAGCTGATCCTTAGCCGATGCTAAGTCTTCCTTGAGAGCATCTCGCTCGGAGGCAACACTATCCATTTTTCCCTTGAAGGCCTCGAACTCGGGCTTAATATCGTTGAGCTCAAATCGAAGCTGGTCGATCAGGGTCACATACTCCCTGGCCTGAGAAGGGGTAATGTTAACGTCAGCTATTAACTGCTTATTATGAACTTCAAAAGCCCTTACCTTCCCTGCCATGAGGTCATGTTCCCGTCTGACCTCGATGGCCTCATTCCGGGCCTGTTCTAATTCGAACTAAAGAGTGGAGGGGTCGGGTAAGCTCGAGATAAACCCTTGGTTCTGCTCGTAGAGCTTCCTGAGCGATTCTGTCTCTCGGGTTTGCTTCTCGAGCTGATCCTTAAGATGGTCCACTTCCATCCTCAATCGGTGGTGGAAGCTTTCATGATAAAGCACGGAGGCCTGAAACAAAAAGGGAACAATTGTTAGAATGAGAAAGGAAAATAAACCTAAGTATAAAAATAAAAGAAGGAGGTGTACCCGTTTTAAGGCCTGCTGAGCTTCGTTAAAAAGGCAGGAGCCATCGACCTCATTCATCTTCCTCTGATCCTCTGCGGTCACCAGAGGATACAAATAATTGGCCACCCCGACTGGCCCGGACAGCATGTTCATATCAGCCGGCACCATAAACGAGACCAGCCTTTTTCGGTTTGGGTCTATGCTCGGGTCGGAATGTTTTTCTCCAATCGGGGACCAGAGTTGACTCCAAAATGATCGGCTACAGGGATGCGTAAATGGACAAACCATGAGTGGCCCTCGACCGTGATTGCATCTTTATTGGGCAAATGACCAGCAACATCTTTCAACACTACAGGCTCCTCAGTCATTTTGCTCTCAGATAGGGCGGCCGTTGATAGAGCAGGCGAGTCCTGTATGCAAATGATGGTCTCAGCCGAAGCCACAACTTGTAAGGGAAGGACGGAAAGAAAATTCACTTACAGTTCGGGTTCCATTTCTTGGGAAACGACATCTTATTAGCAGGGATCAGATCCTCGATCCTCACTCGGATGAATTTTCCCTGCCAGCCTTTGTCCCTGTCCTCGTCAAGTCTAGAAAAGGGAGCCTTCTTTGCTTCGTCGTATGAGCTTAATCATACCACCCCGAAATACCTGGGGACCGAACAACCGGAGAAGGTGGTTGATCGTGAAAGTTTCTTCCACATTATTCGCAAAGTAGCGGTGGAGTGTAACGATCCTCCAAAATAATGGGGAATCTGACCGAGACAGATCTCGTACCTTCTGCAAAAGTCTACGACCACCGTGTCAAGTGGACCAAATGTGAAGGGGTATGTGTAAACACTCAGGTGCCCCTCCATATGGGTCGTGATGGCTTCATCACGATCAGAAATAACGACCTCTTTGTCTTCCCAACCGTAGTTCTTTTTGACCTGCTCAAGTTTATTTGGGGGGATTGTGCATATGTAGTTTGATATTTCAGTACCTCGATCCCTATGCTGAGAAGGTCTCTCGACCTTAAAATCCTTGGTCGTGACGTAATCAGCCGGGATATAATCTGATAGTTTCTATTCCTATTTTGGAGCCGAGGAAGACTCTCCGGTCTTGGCTTTTGAAGATTTAGTCATTGTTCTGAAAATAACAAGGTTTGAAGGTTTGATATAAATATTTGAAGGTCTGGGTAGATCTTTTGAAGATATGAAGGTTTGAAGGTGAACGTATGAATGTATGAAGGTTTGGGTATTCAAAAGCACGATGGTAATTTTGGAGAGTGAAAATTCTGAAAGTAAAAAAATGAAAGGGAAGGTCTCACTTTTATAGGGAAAGGCCGAAACGGTTACCATTCCATAACCGTCTGCTCACCAACCGGGATATAATGCGTGGCCGATGTCAGAATGATGTGACCGATGAGACGTTTAATCTTATCAGCTTAAATGAAACTTACAGGAGAAGGAACTGGATCTACTTCCGCCTCCCATCGTTTCGAGCTATCTATTGTATACGAGTGAGATCGAGGTCAAATCTAACCTCGATTTCCCATTATGTTATGTAATGATTTGGACCGATACATGGGATTGGATGGGTTCCAACCGAGGGTCCCGTAGTCGAAGACTTCGATATTGATTCAACCGAGCCCGGAGATGGTTGAGTTTGCCGAGTATCGATCATAACCGATCATAGCCCGAACGGACTAAAAAGCACCAAGATGGAATAAGAAGCAGTTGAGTAGATAAACATTGGGGCCGTTGATGAGACTTTTTGACTTTTCCCGCATTATTTCAAAACTTACAGGATAAAGTATCATTAAGTGCAACGTAACGAAAACATGAACGAAGATAAAAGTTCAAACGTAGGGAAAAAGCCAACTGCATTCGATAAGAGTTGGTAAAAGGCCAATCCACAAGTTCTACTAATTTTCTTCAAATAACGGATTTCCGATTTCCTCAGTTACATCAGTTCCGAAAAACAAAAAATCCTAACTTATGATCTTAAACTAAAACAAAATGGAATGCCAAACCGGTATAGTGAACCGAAGGTTGAGAACTTCGACCTATACCCTCGGGTACTTTTACAATATTTAGCATCCGTTAAATGGTCCCGGGGTTATCCTCGGGAGCAGTCGAACACGGCTGTTTTGTCCCGGTGGATCCTCTTCATCAAGAACAATTACTGGGGGTGGTCCATCACGAGGAACTTCTCGTCGAGTCTCCAAGAGACGGCGCGATCTGACCCGAGAGCCTATCCCTGAGGATACGGTCGAGGTGCTTGTAGGGGCTCTCTGATTGGATGCTTTCGCCGACGCGGACGTGGTCTTTCTTCCTTCAATGATATCCCCAACATCCTCTTCAACGATGTTTTTCCTTTTTGAAGACCTTTTCGTTGGGAGCCCTGAAAACCAAAGAGACAAAGTTAGAATATAGATGTTACACCTCGGAAAAGTCCCCGTACATGTACAAGGAATAGAACGACAAGGGTATGAGTGTGGGGTGTTTTACTAAGCAAGGGGTGATGATTCGTGAATTTTTTTTGGAAATGAAAAGGTTATGGAATTTTATTCAGCACAGTGGTCGTGAAGTGGTATACGGCCCGTAAAGTGATTTACGGACCGTAAACCACCATCGTCCTCCAGCCTTTCAAGTTTCAACTTTCTGTTAAGTGGTGAAATGCTTAAATACGACTTGGAATACGGCCCGTAAACTGGTTTACGGACTGTAAACCTCGATCGTAAACTGCAATATTCTTCAGCCAACTTCTCTGTTTTGGACATGCTTAAATACGACCAGGGAGGACGGCTCGTAAACCAGTTTACGGCTCGTAAACTGTGGTTTACGACCACTGTTCACCCCGACTGGAATTCATTAAAGACCAGATTTTGAATTAATAAAGGGGACCAAGGCTTCATTTTATTTCATTATGCATCTACACCATTCAAGAACACTCTAGAAGCTCTCCAAATATTCATCCACAAAATTCAAGAGATCAAAGGGGAACCAAGATCATCAACATCTAATTCATGAAAGCAAGTGCATGAGACTCTATTGGAAGTCATCTTCTTCAAGAAATCTCAAAAGGGTTGAAATAGGGTTTTGGTATAAAAAGAGTATTGTTGCTCAAGGCTTGTTCCACCATCATCCAAGGTATGTTTCATGACTATACCATATGGTTCAAGGTATTGGAAGGCTTAGATACTTGAAATGTATAAGAACATAGAAAATGGGCCTTGTATGGGTAAATAGTGGCACAATTGAATAGTAGTTGAATGGAGTCATGAATGTTGATAAGCTAACGGTTGTGAATATGTTATAAATAACGTCTAGACCATGAACTAAGTATTATATAGAGAAAACGTGATAACGAGCTATAACCATGAATGTGGAGAAATTGGAGGAAAATGGAAGATTTTTCTCAAAGTGTATCAGTGATGATTGTTGAAAGTAATATTGGGAGTGTCGTTACGAATGTATGAGAGTGGAAATGAAACATGGGGAAAGTATTAGAAATGAAGGGAATGCTACCCAATTTTCCTTAGAAATGGTAGTCCGTTCTTGTAATTACTTAGCTAACGACGACATGAATTCTCTTGAAGGTATACGAGTGCATTAAGGGAGAACGAGCAAGCAATAAGAATTGTAAGCGTCGAAGGTATGTGAGGCTATTCCCTTTATTTCAAAGGCATGATCCCTAGCTTACGATTTCATAAATGCTCCCATCTTTTCCTTGCTATCAAAGGTTAAATAATCTAAGATTCTGAAGCACGATTTCCTTCTTGATATTTCATAAATGTTTTCCAAAGTACTCCTATTTTCCAAACCAAAGGTTGCGATTATGTGAGCGTTATGATAACGACCGTGGATATTGTTTTCAATAACAATGATGATGTCAAAAGTGAAAGTATTATTATGCTGACCATGATGAGAGCAAATCTTATGTTTAAAAGTTTCAAGTTTACGATTTCAAGGACTATATGAGAACGTCGAGCTATTTACTGATTTCTCAATTTATTCATGGATGGTGACTTTATTCTAAATCTTCCAAAGTATATGAATGGATGCCTTATGAAGTTCATGATTTTATTCTATGCTTTCTTTTAATGCTATTCTTCATTGATAGTCTCGCCTTATAATAATTGTTCCTTCAAGGTGAGACAAAGCGACGATGATTACTCCATAACACAATCGGAGGCTTTCGACCTTACGTCACTCCAACGTACTTACAGCTTTTCCTTGGGCTCTCTAGCATGCTATGTATATTATGTATGTATATATATATGATATGAAAATGTTTTCAGGGGGAAAGGGGGGAAGGTGAGGCGCTATAGACGCATAGCTACCTGTACAGCTGGCATATCATGATTCCATCCCGGACGCGGGGTATATGGGTTATGGATCGGGCCGTACGTTCCTCGGCACAAACTTATTATATTTATGGATCGGGCCGTACGTTCCTCGGCACTAACATATGATGACATATGGATCGGGCTGCGCGTTCCGCAGCAATTTACTATATGATGCTTTATGAGTATGCATGCATGGATCCGCCTTAAGAGGCAAGCAGTTATCGATTATCTCCTTGTTCTTACTTTACTTTACTTTCTTATTCTTACTTTATTTCTTGATGTATGCCTCACATACTCAGTACAATGTTCGTACTGACATCCTTTTCTTTGGATGCTGTGTTCATGCCCACAGGTAGACGGGAAAGCGGTCCAGACTGATAGGAGTCACTAGCCGAGCTGAAGAGCACTCCATCTTCCGGAGGTGCTAATTGGTTGTTCCTTTTGTGTATATATTTGTATGTCACTCAATAGAGGCTCATAGATGCTCGGTGTGGGTTGTGTGGTTCCACAACATGGGTAGTACGCATGTGTATAAGTATATTGAAATATGTTTCTGTATCAACGCGTTATATTTTTGTAATGAAAAGCAAATCCTCTTTTTAAAGTTAACCGGAAATAGATGAATGATTGTTAAATGGGTTAGGTAAATGATAGTACGAGCGGTGCTCGGTGGTTAGTCCCGGGTACCCGTCGCGGCCCCTAGCCGGGTCGTGACAATAGAGCGGAAAAACAAACTAAGGAATTCCACGAACAGATTGAACATTACCATGGTTCTTGCCTTTCCACCCTTCAGGTGCCATACTTCTCCAAGAATGGCCCACGTCCCGAGAGGCGCCAAAAAGTGCAACCACCCATTCGAAGATAGTGATTATGAGCTTAGGTTCAATCGGATTCGGGGTGGGATTCCACGTTTCTGGGAAATCTACGGGCAGGAACAGTGAAGTTGGTCCATGCGAATCATCACGAACCGATGTAGCCATCCCCTATCATAGTCATCTTCCGGATCTATAAGACCTTGAGTCCCACGGGGGAGCAAATGAACTATACCTTCTCGGATTACTCGGGGTACGTAAATGTGGATCAAGTGATCGAGGGTAAAAGAAACCCCGACTACGTTGGCTAAAATTTTGAGCCAGTAAACGAGCCTCCAAATCTGTGGAGCAATTTGGCTAATACAAACACGGTATCGACGACAGAATTTCTCAATCACTTGAGGAATAGGAAGAGAAAACCCAATGGCAAAATGGTAGGTATGGATCATCGAATAACCAACAACATGATGATTGATCCTTACCCCACTTTCAATAAGGTGGACGTCGACATCCGCATCGAGGTTGTAATCATTCCGAACTACGGGGATGGTGTCATCATCGATAAAGGATTTGAATTTCTCCACAGAATCAATATGAGAAGATATTTTTCAATTGTTCGCATATTTGAAACCGGCAGGAAGAATGTCCGCAGCAAGAAATTCCAACTCCTTCTCAGGGCTGATCGCTAACAAAGGCGGTGAATGTGGCGGTGACGAAGAATGGTCCTCACTTTGGGTTAGCAACGGTAGAGAAGTCATGACCAAGAATAAAGCGTAGTGTCAAGCGGTGGAAAACAATGGTTTAAGAAAGGTCCACAACTCAGAAGAGAACGAGAACTTGGCTGATGCAAGCAAAGTTTTTTATTTTAAAAAGATAAGGTTTAGGGTTTAGGTTCAAAATGCATGGCAAGAAGGAAGAAGCATATGGGCTTTATATAGTGGGGAGTACCAAAGTTTTTGAAGGATTTAAGAGCTCTGACAAGGGGCGGATTCTCAAGATTGATTAGGCGGTTGAAGTAATTATGAACTGACATCGGGCAGAGTGCAAGGATTTGATGGGAACGTCTTTTCCTAAGGCGACTAGGTACGGCCTACACGGCTTTATCCAGATCCATTTCCGGAAGTTAACACTTCCCTCCAAAAAATGAGGGGACTAACTGTATACAAGCAAAACCGAGGGCAAGATATCCTCGGTTTCTCGATAAGGAAATTAAGATCATGATAATCATTGCTGGGTCGGACGAGTCCCAATCAGAGTCAAAGTCAAGTGTTGGATCGTGGCGAGACCAAGCACATCTGGTCCCGGGTCGTTGAGTTCGGTTGGAACTAGATATCGAGATAGGAAGATAAGGCGGTTAACCCTGATAAATAAGGGTCCGAAATATCCGCCATCAGCCGGATATGGCGGCGCCGATCTTGCTCGTCAGATACTGAAGATTTTTTTACCTTATTTAGACTTGTACTAGGGTTAGGACTCCTTTACTATATAAAGAGGAGGACCCCCTTCACTTTTGGCCAGTTTGGTCATACCCACAAACATACTCAGCAATACAATTTGTTTCTAAGTGTTTATCCATCTCTCAAAGTGTTCTATCATTGTTCATTATTTAACGACGGTAACACGAGCCCGGTTCCTAGGACCCGATCCAACAGATCAGTTGGTTCCCAGGACCAATCGTTGCCTTATCGTGGTTTGATTGTTTTTATAGGCACTTGCTTTATTATGTATCGCTTAATAGTCATTCGTATTAAATTAAACCGCGTATTCTTTGCACCGCGTACAAATTTAGTTGTTATCCATTTTAAGGGTAAACAATGTATAATTAAACAAAAAGGTAAGTTTTTTTTTGAAAACTGTGTAACCTAAATATATAAGTTTATAATTCAACTCTAACGCAAAAAAATAAAATAAAAAAATAAAAAACTTTAAACTAAAAACAAAAATCACTTACATGATTGTTCACTAAGATTTTCAATAATCAATTTAGAAATTATGATTCTGTTTTAGTCATCCTTTTGAAAATATTCTTCATAACTAGCGTCTCCACTTGCTAATTTTTTGGGTAGCATCTTTGTCTTCATCCTTTTCTGTTCTTCTACGAATTCTCGTATATCGGACATGGTTCCTCTCTAGACTGTGATGATTTCTCAAAAAAAAAAAAAATCCTTTGAAAACTTTAATTTTTTTAAAAGCTAAATAGATGGAAAAGGAAGCTAAGTAGAGTTGATATCAAAAGGGCTACACAAATAAATTGAGTTCTAATTCCAGAGACGACAAAACTGTGTAACTATCATGCAACCATTAAAGTAATTCTTATTTATGCATACATTTGAAATTTTCTAAACAGAATACACAATTCATATGACAGTGCTGGATCTACCAGATATCCATAGACCATAAGACAATATGTTATTTCATCAAGAACTAAGATAAGCATCACAATACACAACCACTATTCTGATGATAGAAAGAACATCTTGAAAAAATGTAGAAAATGGTAAATGGTGCATAGGAACTTTCCTGGCAAAAATAGTAGAGGAAATAGCATTAAAATTGAAGATTTAGCAGCATGTTTAATTTATATTTCATCCAAAGTCATGATGCTTTTAAAATTCCATATGCTGAAGGATTGATACTTGCTAAACTGAAAGTATGAAATGAAACAACAATGGCATGTGATAGCCATTGAAACCAATCATTTTTATCCTCTAAATTCATCAAAGCAAAATGAATACGAATTAAAGTAGTGTCGGTTACAGAAGATATTTAAGATGTATAATTTCAACTTTCATATAATTAAGTGGTGAACAGTTTCGGCAATAATAAATTAATTCAATGAAAATGCAAGTCATCACTTTCAAACGGATGGAAAAAAAAAATAGAATATTTGACATGAAAGTAAGAGAAATGGCAAAAAAAGGAGAACAAAAATAAATATGAATGATAGTCATAGAGAGATGTCACATCACCTTGTTTAAATCTAACTTTATATCATATATAGATAGAGTTTAAGAGGAGGACAGACTAACGAACTAATGGGTTAACTAGCGCCCCTTATGGGTGGACCCGACCCAATAGAATTTTCCAACATAAGTGATCCAAGAAAGTGCTTCATTTGCATCCAATTAAGGTCATATACATGGTATTATAGCATAGCTACCTATTATTTATGTAATCTATTGAGAATATTTGTTTCTTGCATTGTTCGTCAGCGTGGGCTTGCTCAGATTGTTGGTCTCAAATTCTAAAAAAGGGAGGAGATTTCCGGTAGGTTTGACAAATATGGTAAAATTAGTCAAGTGATGATGAATCCTCCCAATATAGAATACGTTAGGACGTGCTCACCTAAACGCGTGTTGACAGGCTAAAATATACGTGTGATGATTCATATAGCTAACCCCTAACTTACCTGAGGTTGAGACATCTTAATTGTAATCATCTTTGTTAACAATATCAATTGCCAGTGGCCATGACTCATTCTCTCTATTTTCCTACCCCATGACTAAGCCAACTGGCAAGTTTTGATTCTTTACAAAATTGAGAAGAAAAAAGTGAAGGGCAACAGATAATTAAGGCAAACAGACAAAACTAGTCTACTATTTGAGTGTGCTAAGTTTGGTTGGTTCTATATACCTTACTCTTCTCCTCTCCCTACTTATAAATAGACTACTAACAAAGAGAAATCAGCCCATATTGATCTTTTAAATTCTTTCTTTATTACTAGCCTCTCTTCTTTTTTCATAAATAGCCTTTTTTTGTTAAAGAAATAAAACTTAAAATCTTGATGGACATATCAGGTTCTGAATGCACTAGTGAGTGTGAATCTGGATGGACAATGTACTTTGATGAATTCTCATATTCTTCAGATCAATTCAATGGAGTTAAAGGGAGAAGTGTTTGTGAAATAGATGAATATAGGGGAAAATCAACATATGTAGTTGAAGATTTGTCTATGGTTTCTGATGCTTCATCTGGTCCACCACATAATTTTCATGAGGATAAAGAATACAACTATGAAGAAAATGGATACATGTTTTATCCTTCTGTGACTGAAAACACAAAGGCTAAGCAAAGAAGGAATATGAATGAGCAGAGTGGAAAAGAACAGAATCTTTATCTTGATGACACTGCTAGTTCTCCAGTATCAGACTTCCAAAAGGCAAGTTCAATTTTGTCCCTCTAAACTTTTTTTTTTTAAACTTTTACCCTTATCAAACGCCATCTTGTGGTGGTGGTGGGTTGGGGGGGTGGGGGGGGGAGGGGTTGGTTAGGCATTGACGTCTACCTCTTGTATTCATAGCCAAGAAAATGACAACATGAAGGAGGTGGTGTACTACCTTAACTCCAAATTGTTTCAACAGCATGTGATCATCTCATCTAAAAGCTTAAAAAACAGTCTGAAAGTGTTGTAACCCTCCAAGCAATGGACTTGGGCAAACAAAGTCCTTACTCATATTCAACCAACAACTCGTGTATCATATAGAGCTTTTCCCTCCCCTTTCTGCATAGACTTGTTTCGCACCTATGTCAGATGACTTAATTATATTATGTCTCAACCCAAGTTGTACATGAAAAATTGACAAGCTCATTCTCTTACAATTGATATTCCCATAACTCTGCCACTTATGTTTTTCAGGATACCACAGGTTTTTATAATGATACAACTTACATGGAGCAAGTAGCAGGCTACTCTGGAACATATTCAAAGGTATAGTTTTCTATTTTCCTTCTTTGATTTTCTATTGTCATGGCTTATTCATTGATTATTCTTTGCAACTGCCAATATATCTCTTTTCCTTTTCAGGGTAAATCTGTTCTAGGGAAACATTTTGGTTTCTTGAAAACATCTGTGGATGGGAAATCTTCATCTGAGAAATCTGGTATGTGAATATTTTAGTTAAAATAAGGCTGGTTTCAATTGTTAAGTGGTTTTTTGTTAAAATAAACTATGGTGTCGTGGACAACTTGCACGCACCTATACTAGTTTTACGGTATCTTTTATCTCCCACCATCATAGGTACATTTGATTTTGTCCACCAAAGCTAGGACAAATAGAAAAAATCACTCATATGTTTTGCCTCGATTGGAATTTGAAACTGACCTCATAGTTGTTAACCAGTTAACCTAACTTCATTGCCCATTGAACCACATCCTTAAAGAGCAATATTAAACTATTTTAAGCTAAATGGTTTGGTTTTGTGCATCTTGCAGGTGTTTTGAAGGGAAGAAAAAGGGGATGAGAATTGAAAAATTAGTATATTTTCTGTGTCAGTTGCTGCAGTTGAAGACAAAGAAGATTAGATTGTAGGGGTAAATGCGACATGAAAAGTAAAAAAAAAAAAAAACATTAGATTTTTAGGATCTTGTTTTTATCCTTCTTATCTTTCTTTTTTTAATCCTTCTAGTTATTTGTTCCTGTCCATGTAGTGGGAAACAACCTCAAAGCATAAATGTGAAAACAGAATAAAAACTCTGGCTTTGTTTCAAACAATAGCATTTTTTTTGTATTTAAAAAAAAAGGACTCTTTTTTCACTCAAGTAGTGTTCATCATTCTTTAATTACCACTATGCTGTGTTATGCTCTCTGGTTGTTCACTCATGAGATAATTAATTATTTAGGGAATTCTTGCATAAAACTAGACTTTTACAGGCTGCATTGAGAAATAGCCATCATGCAGAAATGAAAGAGCAAACCTCTAAGGCTAATAAGCAAGGAAAAGCCACAATTTTCCTTTGTGAACAATACCAGTAAATATTTCCCCGCACCCGGTATTTACATTAAACTTTGTTAATTTATCATAGTTAAGTATTAAGTTGAGATAAAAATATGTATTACTTAGTTATGATTTTACGCTAACACTGTATTTGAATAAACATGATGTAGTATTCATTTATGAGTTGCTGTAAGTTAACACTGTGTGACTTAGGTATGACATGTGAGAATACATTGAGGTGATTTGAGTTGGGTGAATTCTGGTAATGTAATCTACTAAAAAATGTAACAAGACAAAATAAATGATAAAGATTGATCCATTTAAAGTCTCATTTTCTATCGAAAGGGACCAAAAGGCACAATCCCACCTTCACCATGATAGCTACACACTATAAATGTCACTATACATAAATATATACAATATTGGTCCAATTATTGATTTTGTCCTAATGAATAAAGTTCTTGCTCCAAATCTTTATTGGTCATATGATCCTTATAATTGCCGTCCATATCTTGGAGAATGACATAGTTTTAGGAAAAAGACAATACCTCTCCAGCTATTGCTCCTGAGTGCTGACAATTATCTCCTTAATATCATGGTCCACTCTAATCAATTGTTATTACTAATATCGTAGAGTAAAATTGCGAAGCAGAAGTGGAAGGTTTAATTTGAAGAGAATAATAATGCAATTATAGTATTGCACTCTTTCTTTTCTCGTTCTTTTAATAAAAAGGTGTCATTCGGACAATTGAATACTTATTATACCTTCTATCAGCATAGATAGTAATATTACTTGCCATGAATGTTTAGACTAAACCAATAAATATATATGATATGTGTTTGTGCATACACATATATCACTTAATCATGGTTGATTAATACATTTTATTACTTTAGTAAATCACTTAATCATGATAAATTAAATTAATTTAATATAGACACTCGATATGGATAAGTTTTTACCGATAGTGATTAGCTTTGAATATTTGTACTCTTTTCTCTTCTTCCTAGCTCTCATGAGGTTGCATGTGATTGAATGTGCCCTTTGTCCCTGCAAACCTTATGCAATACAAGGGATAGTTTAACTTTGTAAATGGGAACTATGAAACCTACTTTCACTCTATTGATTTGCTTTATTGTGTCAGAAAGAATAAAGAAATACCATTTATACCCAAATAAATGTTACAAACATTTTCATAAGAAAACCACAAGATTTCATGAATTGAGATTTGGCTCGAAAGTTTCTCAGGGACTACTTTAGGACGAGAAAAGAATGCCCTTTGAGGTTTACTGCACATAAAAGAAAACTTGGAAAGAACATATATAGTAAGATTTAGCATGCAGAACACCAAGATCATTATAAATATACAAATTTAAAATATTGGTAGTACAAAAGGGTTGATTTTAGTTAAAGATTTTTTTTTCCTCAAGTGAGTAGCATATATACTTGAAAATAAGAAAAAACATTGACAAGCGAAATAAACCATGCATGGGTTAACTACTAAAAATTCCTAATTTACCTATGGAATTTACCGAGGGACGTCCATCGGTAATCAGGATTTACCGAGGGACGTCATCGATTCTAGGCGTGTGGGTAATTTGACCCTTGGTAAACAATTTCGAGAGACACTCTCAGCAAATACCGATGGAGACCCTCACAGCTCCCTCGGTACTTTCCTTACCTAATATTCAGGCCAAATTAAATATACCGAGGGACGACCCTCGATACTTAACAAATATATATATATATATAAATATAATATTGATATATTATTTACCGAGGGACATCCATTAGTATATTAAAATTAATTAAATTAAAATTTTAAATATATAAACCGAGGTACGACCCTCGATAAATATAAAAATTTAACAATTATACTCAAGAATGTCCATCAGTAAGCTAAATAAAAGTAGTTTGATACTTGAAAAATAACGAGGCACGTCCATCAGCAACTTGAAAATCTGAGATTTGCAATTACACTTATTACCGAGGGACTCTATCGGTAAATCCCTTGGTATTTCTAATATTATTTTGGCAAGCAGTGCCTATTTTATTGCACCACTTGCTATATAAAAGATTTTAATAGCTAATTCAATAGAAACAGAAACACAACCGATAATAGCCATCAAAACAATAGTAAAAATACTCTGAAATAATTCAAACATTAAAATTAAGCCAACAAACATCGTACGAATCCAACCAACTTCGACGTTATGCAAACATATATCAAAAGCATCCCACTAGATTTCAAACAATCCAAAATAACATAAGCTAGAATAAAAATAACAATTGACACCTAATACTCCATTTCAGCCTCTCCACGCTCTCTGTTCTCCTAATCCTTATCGTCTCCATGCTTCTGATCATCCTCATCCTCTCCATCCTCTCCATCATCATGATCGGGGCTCGGGGGCGGAGAACGGGGCAACCTGATCAAGTTACACACTTGGGCCTTGAGTTCTTTGACATCTGACTCAAGCTTTATCCTACATTGCTCCTCTCCCAACCTCTTATTCTGTTCCTCCTCGTAATTCCTAGCAAGTTCCTGGAGCTCGTGTCGTATCTCATCAAGCTACTCATTTGACTCAGTGGCAAAACTCCCTATACCTTGCAATCCACACTGGAGGCGGTGAAAGTTCTTCTCGGAGCAAAAGGTCGTACGCTCTTCCCTTATAGACACCGCCAACCACGTCCAACCAACAGGAGACAGTTTGTTCTTCCGATGGCATGATTGGATTGCCTTGATCATCGGTCGGCTGACTCCTAATGAGCTCCTCCATCGCTTGATTATATCGATTCCACATTAAAAATAAAATTTAGTATATAAACAAACGGTATAAAATAAATTCTGAAAAGGGAAAAAAAAACAAGACAAGATAACTTCATTTTAACAAGCTGCCCAGCCAATGTTCAGATGGACTGAATCTCCAAGGTTTCCAGATATTTGAATCTTAAACCACCAGAAAAAACGTTAAGACTTGCGTTCGAGTGTGAGTTTTTGAACCTTTCAGTAATGAAAGAGAGCAGGGTGGAGGAAGGTGGAATTTGGTTCTGTTCAAAAGGAAAATCTGTTTTTGGATCTGCTTTACTTATCTTCATTGCAATAACTAGAAATAAGTGTTTTTTTTTAGAGATGTTCGCCCAACTAGAACGACATATTGCTTTACGCAGCTGGATTTTCTTGGAATAAAATGGCATATGTACTTCCACTCATGATTGGTACTTTATGACTTGTCAAAATTACCATGGTGAGGAAGGTTCCGCTCCCACAATATGTACCAATTCACAGACATCAAGATTCAAGCCTTCATTTTGGTTGTTCTTAGTAAACAAGTTAAGCAGCAGTACTAAAAGGAAACTTAAATATTTCCGAAACAATATGCCCACCTTTTTTGGGAGGAGACAGAGAGAACGACACGATATTTACTTAAAAGACTTTCATCAGTACTATTAAATTATATGCTCTCTTCATCTGCTATTTTACAATAAAAACATACTTATACTCGGTGTTTACATCAAATTATACGGACATATCATGTTTAAATAATAAATTAAATTGAAAATGTGCATCAATTAACCATAATTTAGTGAAAATAGTGTATGTGAAGATTCATAAGTATTATGTATTCATTGCTACGAAAGGGTCTCCCTCTTAAGTTTTTCACTGTTTCACATTTTGACTACTACCATAGGCTCCATAGCCCCACCTCCATTTCCCCACTTTACTATTTTACATCTAATTAACTACTTTAACTATTCACCTAGTAAGACCCACAATCAGATGAGGACAATCTCCATTTAAAGCTCCCACACACTAACATCTGCACAGTTCTATTTAACAATATCGACAATCTACTGTATAATGGCATTTTGGATCTTAAGTTTTCATGATTAATGTGGTTGTGTATTATTTCTTGAAGATTCACAAACTTCAATAGTTATTTAAATGTTGCAACTTTGCTATTTCCTTCATTTTTACTGCAGTTGCTAACGTAGTTGCTGTCTTGTTTTCGAGTCACTCAATATAATTAGAGGAGAAAAACAAGGTCAATAAATGGTAAAACATGGTTAGAAAGACTGATGTAATAATATTGTGTTCGACTAATTTTCCATCTTATTGTATTTCAGACCGAGAACAGCAATCTGCAGTAGTTCTATTAGTCTAACTAAGAGATTTTGAGAGCACAAACAATATTAATTAAGAAACATTATTGACGAAGGACAGCTTTTATTGCTCAAATAGCAAAAATCCGTTGCTAATTTAATTTAACAGCGGATTAGTAATAGATTATACAAAAATCTTGTTAGCTACGTGTTATTTAATTTAGCTACAGATTAACAATGAATTTCATAGCTAAATATTTAGTGTCGCATACTTCAATATTGAGTAGCTTTCAGATTGATTTATGAGAGTGTGTAATTTAGATAAGTTACCAAACTTTTTCTTCTTTTTTTCTCTTTATTAAGAGCCCGTTTGGATTGGCTTATAAGTTGCTTATAAGCTTTTTCAGTTATTTTGAGTGTTTGGCTGGCCAGCTTAAAGTCATTTTATGCTTAAAATAAGCTCAAAAAAATAATTGGGCTCATTTGATTTAGTTTATCTAAAGCAGCTTATAAGCTGAACTTATAAGCTAAAAAAAATAAGTTAAACTACCCCAACTTATTTTTTTTAGCAAGCTGTTTGCAGCTTATAGGCATAAGTCCATCCAAACAGGCTCTGAGTTGTTTATTGAAGGGTAGTCGTACATCAATGATAAGAAATATTGTTGTTGTATGACTTGAAGTCAAGTCACAGTTTAAATAATCGTGTAAATAATCTTTATAGAAATGTATAATAAGACTTCATACCTATAAATATAACATAATTTGACTCATATTCTACGTATAACGAGATATTAGCATTTCAAACTATTTTTTTTTTCTTTTTGTTTTAAAGTTTTTTTGTTCCACTAAAGTCAAAAGATTCCAGACACGATTTTTGTCCATATTATGTTAAGAAAATGGGTTGATTAGGCCTAGTGATTGCTTCCACACAATCTTTGTTTTGTGTCAATTATTGAAATTATCCGTGCCCACACGTGCACGTATACCTAAGATTCATTCAAGTGTTTCAACTTTAAAGATGTAAATATCAACCTTTATTTAAAAAAAAATATCAGAAAAAAGGTTACGTAATAAACTTTACCGCTATTAATTGATAATTCTACTTCAATAAATAAACATACGAAGCAAAGAACGAGAAAGAAACAACGATGGCAAGGAAGAAATTTTTCACACTTATTAGTTGGTCCTTTCGATGCAAACGCGATTTCAAAATTTAAATTTGATGGGTTCTATCTAACCTTAAGTTATTAGAACTGAGTTTATACGATATTTCAAACTAGTTGGATAGACACTAACAGACAAATCTTTAAAATAAAGGCTCATTTCTATTTTAATCATTTCTAATGCACGTATTACTATTATCAATGGGAGTGTGTTGATGCTCAGATATAAAAGCTTCAGCTGTTAAATAACACATTTATATTCAATCAATTATGTCTTTTACACGCTCTCTCATGTGCGGATCTGATATTTTTTAAGGGACCAAGCACACGTTGAAGATTCTTTTTGATAATGGGTGGCCGTGAGACTCAAACCTATTGGATTTCTGTCTGCTTTGATACCATGTTGAAGTATGTGAACATCTCATCTAAAATTAAAGCTTAAGCTATTAGAGGACATATTTATTTTTCTTTATTATGTTTTTAACATTAATCATCACACAAACAAAAAGAATAATTAAAAAAAAAAAAAAAAAAAAAACTTCGCCTTCGTATTCTTGACAAAAGAAAAAGCTCCTAAAGATAGTTAATTTGGTAGTACGTATATATTGAATTTAAATCTTAGAATGATTGGAGAAATCATAAAGATGAGTCAATTGCTAGGTACAAAATGACTAATTAATTGTTTCGAATGTTAAACATCAAATCAGAAAAGGAGAGGGGCTGCGGTACTGTTGGTCGAAGAATTTCACAAGGAGGCAATGGGTACCTCAGCAATAAGTTCGTTTTCATTATTATCAAGTGAAGTGATACTTCACATGTCCACCTTGACATGACTTTACTCTGACCAATTGAATTACAATCCAGAAAAACAAGGTATCTAGTAGATGTTAGTAAAAAATTAGAACAATATAGATCATTAACAGTAAAACAAGGAAAACAACTTATAAAATTACAGCTATCATGACAAGTCACTGCCTTGAAAGCGATCCCGGATCGACTACGGTGTAAATCGTTTAGCCTGGTATGCTCCCCAAGGTTTCATAGCACTTCCAAACACTTGCACTAGTAGCTGAAAGTGTTTGCATAAACTATTGTCCAGAAAATAGAAGAAAATATTTTTTGGTGTGTGTTCACTAGAAGTCTCCACCGGAATATATAGGTGGAAGGAAGGATCTCGATAGTAAAGGACGAGATCAGAAACGTCCCTCAATGTTTGGAAAATTAAGATCACCATTAATTTGGTGAATTGGGGAAGGTGGGTTTTTTTGTGTGTGTGTGGGGGGGGGGGGGGGGGGGGGGAGCACGGGTACAAAGTCTAATTCTCATGTGCGGAGGCTACTCCCTTATTCTAATCCATTTACTAACACAATAATGTACTTCTCATTATAAAGTAGAAATTTTGCATTCACGAAGGACAAAAGAGAATGAGAGTGAAAAAGAACCCACAAGGAAACTTTGACTTTACATTATCAATCAAGAAATTACTAACATAATTCTCACATTAGAAATTTTAATTCTTTTTTTTCTCAATCTAAGGAGTATTTCCGAAGTACAAAGGGAACTTATATGATCGCTGGCGGATTTGCGAATAAACCAAAGTTTTAAGTTCAATTTTGGGATTAAAGACTTTAATAACAATGAATATATTGACGACGTTGATATATAACTCCTAGCCTTCCAAGCTAACGATGAGCGAATTTGTTTAAATTTTGGATGTGCATTTGAATATAGGAGGCGGAAACAGAATCAATCATGTTGTCAACTCGCACGAGTGTTTGAACAGTGAAAAGAAGGGCTCCAGTAAATGAAAGTGGGTATTGGACCCCATTCATGTGCTAATATTGCTTGTGTGCAAACAAATACATCCGATAATTTGGAATGTTGTCTCATTGTTTTCCAAGAATACCTATTTACGACTGTTATTGTTGACTCTTCACCATATATACTTTGGAAAAAAAAAACATAAATAGACAGTTTTTGAAAAACTATTACATATACATGGCAACATTAATTGATTATCAATTATGGCAGTTTCTAATATACAGGATTTTTATTTTTTGATAATATACAGGAAATTCATCGTGCGTGAATCACTTAAAACCACAGCAGCACAACTATTCTAGTCTATTTTTAAGCTAGATTTTTCCACAAAACATGAAGTTTAAAGAACTACGTCTCTTAACAGAGCCCTATAAAGCTGGAGGAAGAATCACGTTTGAAAAGCCTCAAGTAATTGAATTCCTTAATTATAGGCCAGCAATTAATGCTCAAACAACTGCTATTATGTTTCATCTATCTTCTATATAAGAATGATTTTGTCATAAATGGTGGCTTTACAGGTTAGGTGTATAATTTATTTTTTATTGCTAAATTGAATATTTGGATAATGATGCACACTTGGATAAATAACTTGTAACAATATAGAGATTTTACATTAACAAATCTAACTAGTAATATACATTATTATACTCATCATGTAACTGGTATAATTACTTGTATAATTAGTACTATATATTATTATGCTCAAAATGTATATAATTTATAATACACATTATTATAATTATACTCATAATATTACTAGTATAATCATTAATATACATTATTATACTCATATTAGTATTGGTATCATTATACTCATAATATTATTGGTATACCCAGTAATATAAATTAGATGTGTATATTATTATTATATTATTATAATAATTATTATTATTAAAATATTACCGGTATAATTAGTAATAGATATATAATTTATATTTCTAGTATATCCATGGTATAAAATATTTATATTTGAAATAAACCATGTATTTCTGGTATAAACTATTTATATCTGAAATATACCATGTTGTATATGGTATAAATGTAATATATGACTAATATTCTGGTATAAATGTATATGGTAGCCAATTTATATTAAAATTGGTAGCTCATTTACTTTAGGGATCAACTTGATCTCTGGTCAGTCCCTGAAAACTCCGATCAGTGATCTTTATCGCCGATGCAAATTGATAACAGCTAGTTTATGTTTACATTGAGTTCCAGATCTTGCTCAATAAATAAACCTCAATCCTACTAGAAATAAAATTGCATGTAACTTCAAATTTGTTAAGAAAAGTTCTTTTTGAACTGCAGATATATGAGAAGTTCTTTTTGACATTATATATGAAAAAAAGAAGAAAAAAAATTCAGAGACCCATTACTAATTAGACACATAGCGAGAGACTCATTATTTTTCTAACCTTAAACCTTGTGTATCCTCTATAACTCTAACCAACCAAGAAGGGAAAATGAGCGAATAAAGGGATGAGTAATAGGAGATGGAGGATATATTGGTTAAAGAAGAGAGATAAATGAGTAATAGTAGATGTTTATCATTAAAAAAGAGAGATAAATGATGGGTTTTTCTCTTAAAATTAGGGATAGATGAAAAAAAAAAGAATAAAAGAATATGTTTTAATATAATAAAACTGATCTTTTTGAAGAATTTGAAAAGTTATGCTATTTATGTTCTTAATTCTTGTACCATGACTTATGGTGTAATTTTCTCATAATAACTTTTCTTCTTTCGGAGACACGAGGATGTGGGAACAAATATTACGGTAAAGGAATTGACATGCAAGATTTAGTTTTGATAAAGAGTTCAAATTAAATGTTGTCTAGTAATCGCATATAAATATATATACAATTAAGCCATTGCTTACTATAGTAAAGTATTTACACTCTTTGGCCGATGGAGCCCTTGGCCAATGGATTCAACCAAACTACTTTCCATATGAAGCATAGATATGCAAGAATTAGTAATACTTTTAGATGTTGGACATATAATTCCGAAGGTATAGTTACTTTGGTCGTTCCTCCTTTCCTTGCTCTATGATAAAATGCCGAAACTCAAAGGTGATAACTAGCTTACTAGAAGATATTAAAATCTGATTAAAAAGGGCTTAATACATTGACAATCTCACTCGAATTACGACTTGTTTGAGCACCTAAACACATGATAAAATGTTCCTATCAGATACTTTTGATTCAAATTTTGAATTTCCTTTTGCGTGTGTTTTTCAAATGTCCATTACGTAGATAGGTTAACCACTTAAAATATGTCATCTTCTTCAACTAGGTGAATTAGTCTCAATAAGCCGTAAAACCTCAGGCGTGTTTAATTGAGGATGACATGTATAATTAAAGGGAATGACATTTTAAGTGATTAACTTATCTACGTAATAGTGTATTTGAGATCACGCACAAAAACAATTCTACTATTTGAATCGAAGGTGTCTATATAAACATTTTAACATATGTTCCGGTGCTCAGTTGTAAAAAAACCGTAGTAATTAAATCCTTGAACACAAAGTTACCACCATAAAAATCTAGTGTAGAGATGTTTATTTGCTCATTTAGTGAACTTATAAAGGAACAAATTGATTCAATCTAGTGATCACTGTCCACCTTTTTATCAGCCAATCATCGTTATATACAAAAATATCCATTACTTTTGTTTTGAATGACAACTGAATGTCCGCGATGATAGAGAACTAGGCCAGCCAAAAATATATGGAAACTAAAATCTTCCACAAGTTCACACAATATTAGGACATACATGATTAGACACTTGAAAAAATCCATGATATTCAACAGAAAATGACATGTTGCATGAAACGACTGTTTATAGTAACTAACAATATATTAGGTTTGGTCCCATGAAAAGAGATTGATGAAGGAAGGGTTGATTTTAAAAGGTCGAAGTAGCACGTGCATAAGGAAACAATAATCAATAATGGAAATGATAGAAATGGTAGTGAAGCACATAACATATCTGATCCCAACCATTGGAAAAACAGTAAAAATATGATAGAACGAAATAAATTATATGATCCTAAACATTGAACATCCAATGAAATCAGAAAAAAGACGAGATTTGTTTATCTTGTGGTCGCAACTAAAAAGCTAGTTAAACTCTGCTTTAATTTTTCCATTAAGCGGTAAAGTTTATTACCTAACCTTTTTTCTGATATTTTTTTTAAAATAAAGGTTGATATTTATATCTTTAAAGTTGAAACACTTTGAATGAATCTTAGCGTATACGTGCACGTGTGGGCACGGATAATTTCAATATTAACTGGCACAAAACAAAAGATTGTGTGGAAGCAATCACTAGGCCTAATCAACTCTATGTTTCTCTTTCCAACAAAAATCGGGTCTGGAATCTTTTGACTTTAATGGAACAAAACAACTTTAAAAGAAAAAGAAAAAAAATAGTTTGAATGGCTAATATCTCGTTATACGTAGATTATGAGCCAAATTATTTTATATTTATCGGTATGAAGTTTTATTATACATTCCTATAAAGATTATTTACACGATTATTTAAACTGTGACTTGACTTCAAGTCATACAACAACAATATTTCTCATCGTTGATGTACGACTACCCTTCAATAAACAACTTAATAAAGAGAAAAGAAGAAGAAAAAGTTTGGTAAATTATCTAAATTACACTCTCATAAATCAATCTGAAAGCTACTCAATATTGAAGTATGCGACACAAAATATTTAGCTACGAAATTCATTGTTAATCTGTAGCTAAATTAAATAACACGTAGCTAACAAGATTTTTGTATAATCTATTACTAATCCGTCGTTAAATTAAATTAGCAACGGATCTTTGCTATTTGCGCAATAAAAGCTGTCCGTTGACAATAATGTTTTTTTAATAAATATTGTTTGTGCTCTCAAAATCTCTTAGTTAGACTAATACAACTACTGCAGATTGCTGTTCTCGGTCTGAAACACAATAAGATGGAAATTAGTTGAACACAATATTATTACATTAATCTTTCTTACCATGTTTTACCATTTATTGAGCTTGTTTTTCTCCTCTAATTATAATGAGTGACTCGAAAACAAGACAGCAACCCATGATATTTTTGGTATAAAAAAAAAAAAGACATCCTATTTTTGTCTATTAACTCCAAAAAGAAGTCATTTTGGCGCCGGACTCTGCAAGAATTAGTAATATAATACTTTCAGGTGTTGGACATATAATTCCGAAGGTATAGTTACTTTGGTAGTTCCTCCTTTCCTTGCTCTGTGACAAAATGCCGAAACTCAAAGGTGATAACTAGCTTACTAGAAGATATTAAAATCTGATTAAAAAAGGCTTAATACATCAACAATCTCACTCAAATTACGACTTGTTTGAGCACCTAAACACATGATAAAGTGTTCCTATTAGATACTTTTGATTCAAACTTTGAATTTCTTTTTGTTTCTCAAATGTCCATTACGTAGATAAGTTAACCACTTAAAATATATCATCTCCTTCAACTATACGAATTAGTCTCAATGAGCTGCAAAACCTCAGGCGTGTCTAATTGAGGATGACATGTATAATTAAAGAAAATAACATTTTAAGTGATTAACTTATCTACGAAATAGTATATTTGAAATCACGCGCTAAAAGAATTCTACAATTTGAATCCAAGGTGTCTAATATGAACATTTTAACATATGTTCTAGTACTCAGTTGTAAAAAACCGTAGTGATTAAAACCTTGAACACAAAGTTACCACCATAAAAATCTAGTGTAGAGATATTTACATGCTCATTCAGTTTCCCTATAAAAGAAGAAATTGATTCAACCTAGTGTCCACCTTTCTATGAGCCAATCATCGTTATATACAAAAATATCCATTACTTTTGTTTTGAATGACAACTGAATGTCCTCGATGATAGAGAACTTGGCCGGCCAAAAATATATGGAAACTAAAATCTCCACAAGTTTACACGGTATTAGGACATACATGACTAGATCGCACTAGAAAAAATCCAAGATCTTCAACAGAAAATGACATTTTGCATGAAACGACAGTTTATATGTAACTAACAAATAGGTTTGGTCCCATGAAAAGAGATTGATGAAGGAAAGGGTTGATTTTAAAAGGTCGATGTAGCATGCTTATAAGGAAACAATAATCAATAGTGGAAATGATAGAAATAGTAGTGAAGCACATTACTTGTCTGATCCCAACCATTGGAAAAACAGTAAAAATATGATAGAACAAAATAAATTATATGATCCTAAACATTGAACATCCAAGGAAATCAGAAAAAGACCAAGATTTGTTTATCTTGTGGTCATAAATAAAAAGCTAGTTAAACTCAGCTTTCATTTTTCCATTAAAGTTATATTAATTTGAATCAACTAAAAACAAATTGTAGTATAACTTAAGCAAGAGAGGATAGAAGCACACTAGAAGAAAATAACTTTAACATTATGGATCAAATTGTTTGTTTCAAGGGGCAAAACTGATTGATACAGAAATTTTAAAAAAATACTAATTGATACATGAAAACATTAGTCAATATCTGAAGAGGCTAACGGACACTTCGTAAAGCTCACTAGCTATATTTACAGGTCCACGCATTTCCATAGAACTCCTGCAGATGAAGTGAAACTATATTGAAACTTGAGAATCGATTTCAAACCTTTTTCCCACCCAAACTCCAACTAACAACAAAGAAAAATTTATAAGCGAAAGGGCTTTGAATACTCCCCTCGAAACATTCCCTAGTATTACAAAAACTTGTGACGAGTTATGTCCCAAAAATACGTCTGTGAACAGGTGGAGCATCAAGAGTTTTAACCACTTGAATCCAAGGTTTGTCTATGATCAAGGTGGAAGTTCTTGAAAGATGTCCAACAAATAAAACAGGATCCCTGAAAGCATAGAATTCAAAATTCTTTCTACCGTTTTGTTTCAAATCTAAGTCATTCCCTTTCAACTTGCGCTTTAAAGTACCATTTTCAGGAGAACTATTATGTAGCTTCTTCAAAGCTAAATCTTGATCATTAGCTAAGTCAGTATCGTCATCATCACCAACTGGCAACCCAAAGTCAATCAAGCACATCGCCGTACAGAATAAAGCCATAAAATGCTAATCATGTGACATTTATAGAACTAAAGCACTGAAATAATGCAATTAGTTTATTGGAGTTAACCAGATGGAAAACTCGAGAAAGATCCAACAAAAGGAGAAGGAATATGCAGGAAACAGGACTAGTGCGTGGTCAAGGAAATTTCCTTTGGGCCATAACGAGGTACATGTATCGAAGCATACACTGCTTAGGCCTTATAAATTTCCACAAAATATTAAAGCCGCAGGTTGTTCCTTCATAATTAAGTTGGCTGTTCAACTGAACGCTTCTAAGAATGACTTGGACCAACATTAGGTTGGAAAAGGAATTAGATTTCTTTTTTTTTTTAATGCCGCGATGACAGGGCCCGTTTGTGCCGACCTAACTATTTCATCAGATACCTGTTACCTTTGACCAACATTGGGTTGGATAAGGAATTAGATTTCTTTTTCTTTTTTTTATGACGCGGTGTCAGGGCCAGTTTGTGTCGACCTCAACTATTTTATCGGGTACTTATTACCTTCCATCAATGCGGGTACTAGGTAACTCTGCCTACCAAAGTTTAGGCACATGACTAGTGTCTTTTGTCTTCGTCAACCTCATGGTTCTCCTCCTCCCACTTCATTCCACTAGGCCATACCTTGGGTGTGGATAAAGAATTAGATTCCTTAACACAGCCAAAAAAGAAAAGAGAGAACTTTCAGCTAGTAAATTGCTTTAAACATCCTTTCAGCTATAATGATTAAACCACAGCAATATGCAGCACATCACACGTGCTGACCGCTACTTGTGATATGTGCTTATGTGCCTAGATGCATCAAAAGCAAAATCTTTTTATCCAAACATATAAAATGGCAAGCCTGCTAAGTAAGTCCATTTGTTTATTACTTAGCCCAAATTAGGAGGCCAACCCGCGTTTTATGTTATTCACCATTCTCTAAAAGACACTCATATCCTAATAGGACACTGTCTAGTAAAGGCCAGTATAAACTAATGAACATTAAAACAGCTTATCACCAAAAGAATTTAACTAGATAAGACAGCAGAAGACCAAGAGTAACAAAAACTCAAAAACAACTTTGGTAAAACTTGCAAAAGACCCACCTTGAACTGTAGACTATGACGGATGATGAATTAGTAGAAGGAGCAAAAGAAAGCCCAATCACTTCTCCAGGAAATTCTTGAAATCTTCTCGGCAGGGAGAATGTATTCCGGTTGGACCATTCTCCTAGTTGTTTAGCTTCAACATCAAAGGCATATACCTGGTTCGAAGATGTGGATACTATGAGCACATTGCTATTTCTAGGAGTAAAGCCACCTGCTGTAACGGAAGAGCCATTCAACCTTGAAATAAACCAATGCAGGTACCACATCTGCAAACAGCAATTTTCTCGTTCTTTTAATCCAAAGGTGTCATTCGGACAATTGAATACTTATTACCTTCTACAGCATACATAGTAATAGCACTTGCAATGGATGTTTAGACTAAACCAATAAATATATATGATATGTGTTTGTGCATACACATATATCACTTAATCATGGTTGATTAATACATTTTATTACTTCATTAAATCACTTAATCATGATAAATTAAATTAATTTAATATAAACACTCGATATATAAGTTTTTACCGATAGTGATTAGCTCTGAATATTTGTACTCTTTTCTCTTCTTCCTAGCTCTCATGAGGTTGCATGTGATTGAATGTACCCTTTTTCCCTGCAAACCTTATGCAATACAAGGGATAGTTTAACTTTGTAAAACGGGAATTATCAAACCTACTTTCACTCTATTGATTTGCTTTATTGTGTCAGAAAGAATAAAGAGATACCATTTATACTAAATGTTACTAATATTTTCATAAGAAAACCACAAGATTTTTCATGATTTGAGATTTGGCTCGAAAGTTTCGAAGGGACTACTTTAGGACGAGAAAAGATTCCTTTGAGGTTTACTGCACATAAAAGAAACTTGGAAAGAACATATATAGTAAGATTTAGCATGCAAAACACCGAGATCATTATATATTTACAAATTTAAAAGACTTAAGCGGCCCCCTAAACTTGTCCCTTTTTTTCATTTTGGTACCTCAACTAAGTGTTATTCCTATTGAATTCTTGAACTCGTCCTCAAGTGGAAAAAAATGTCAAGTTTAGGTGGCCGCATATGCATTAAGCCAATTTAAAATGTTTGTAGTACAAAAGGGTTGATTTTAGTTTATGATTATTTTTTTTCTCAAGTGAGTAGCATACATACTTGAAAATAAGAAAAAATATTGACAAGCGAAATAAACCATGCATGGGTTGCTGTCTTGTTTTCGAGTCACTCATTATAATTAGAGGAGAAAAACAAGCCCAATAAATGGTAAAACGTGGTAAGAAAGACTAATGTAATTATATTGTGTTCAACTAATTTCCATCTTATTGTGTTTCAGACCGAGAACAGCAATCTGCAGTAGTTGTATTAGTCTAACTAAGAGATTTTGAGAGCACAAACAATATTTATTAAAAACACATTATTGACAACGGACATCTTTTATTGCGCAAATAGCCAAAATCCGTTGCTAATTTAATTTAACGACGGATTAGTAATAGATTATACAAAATTCTTGTTAGCTAAGTGTTATTTAATTTAGCTACATATTAACAATGAATTTCATAGCTAAATATTTGGTGTCGCGTACTTCAATATTGAGTAGCTTTCAGATTGATTTATGAGAGTGTGTAATTTAGATAATTTACCAAACTTTTTCTTCTTCTTTTCTCTTTATTAAGTTGTTTATTGAAGGGCAATCGTACATCAACGATAAGAAATATTGTTGTTGTATGACTTGAAGTCAAGTCACAGTTTAAATAATCGTGTAAATAATCTTTATAGAAATGTATAATAAGACTTCATACGTATAAATATAAAATAATTTGACTCATGATCGACGTATAACGAGATATTAACATTTCAAACTATTTTTCTCTTTTTCCTTTAAAGTTGTTTTGTTCCATTAAAGTCAAAAGATTCCAGACACGATTTTTGTTGGAAAAGAGAAACATAGAGTTGATTAGGCCTAGTGATTGCTTCCACACAATCTTTGTTTTGTGTCAATTATTGAAATTATCCGTGCCCACACGTGCACGTATACCTAAGATTCATTCAAGTGTTTCAACTTTAAAGATGTAAATATCAACCTTTATTTTAAAAAAAAATATCAGAAAAAAGGTTACGTAATAAACTTTACCGCTATTAATTGATAATTCTACTTCAATACATACGAAAGCAAAGAACGAGAAAGAAACAACAATAGCAAGGAAGGAATTTTTCACACTTATTAGTTGCTCCTTTCGATGCAAACGCGATTTCAAAATTTAAATTTAATGGCTCTATCTAACCTTAAGTTTTTAGAACTGAGTTTGTACAATATTTCAAACTAGTTGGATAGACACTAACAGACAAACTTTAAAACAAATCTTTAAAATAAAGGCTCATTTCTATTTTAATCATTTCTAAAATGCACGTATTACTATTATTGGAGTGTGTTGACGTTCAGATATAAAAGCTCCAGCTGTTAAATAACACATTTATATTTAATCAATTATGTCTTTTACACGCTCTCTCGTATGCGGATCTAATTCTTTTTAAGGGACCAAGCACGTTGAAGATTCTTTTTGATAATGGGTGGCCGTGAGACTCAAACCTATTGGATTTCTATCTGCTTTGATACCATGTTGAAGTCTGTGACCATCTCATCTAAAATTAAAGCTTAAGCTGTTAGAGAACATATTTTTTCTTAATTATGTTTTTAACATTAATCATCACACAAACAAAAAGAATTACAAAAAAAAAAAAAAAAAAAAAAACTGCCCCTTCGTATTCTTGACAAAAGAAAAAGCTCCTAAAGATAGTTAATTTGGTAGTACGTATATATTGAATTTAAATCTTAGAATGATTGGAGAAATCATAAAGATGAGTCAATTGCTAGGTACACAATTACAAATTAATGGTTTCGAATGTTAAACATCAAATCAGACAAGGAGAGGGGCTGCGGTACTGTTGGTTGAAGAATTTCACAAGAAGGCAATGGGTACCCAACAATAAGTTCGTTTTCATTATTATCAAGTGAAGTGATACTTCACATTTGCACCTTGACATGACTTTACTCTCACCAATTGAATTACAATCCAGAAAAATAAGGGATCTAGTAGATGTTAGTAAAAAGTAGAACAATATAGATCAGTAACAGTAAAACAAGGAAAACAACTTATAAAATCACGGTTCTATCGTGACAAGCCACTGCCTCGAAAATGATTTCGGATCAATTATGGTGCAAACAGTGGCGGAGCCAGAATTTTAAATAAGGGGGTTCAAAAATATAAATAAGTAGACAAACGAAGAAGTCAAGTGGGTTCAACATCTACTATATATACATAGAAAATAATTTTCACCTTGTATATACAGTGTAATTTTTTGCCGAAAGGGGTTCGGAACCACTTTGGCCCTTACTAGATCCACCACTGGGTGCAAATCGTTTAGCACGGTACTCTCCTCAAGGTTCCACAGCACTTCCAACACTTATACTAGTGGTTGGAAGTTTGGAATTTGCACAAATTATTGCCCAGAAAACAGAAGAAAAGATTTTTTGGTGTGTGTTCACTAGAAGTCTCCACCGGAATATGTAGGTAGAAGGAAGGATCTAGGTAGTAAAGGACGAGATCAGAAACGTCCCTAAACATTTGGAAAATTAAGATCACCGTTAAATTGGTGAATTGGGCCTCACGTATATGGGGGGGGGGGGGGGGGGAGGGGGTTGTGAACGGGTACGAAGCACAATTCTCATGTGCGCGAGGCCACTCCTTTATTCTAACCCATTTACCAACCCAATAAAGTACTTCTCATTATAAAATGAAAAGAAAACTTGAGTTCTATGTTCGGTTTTGGGATTAGAGACTTTAATAACAATGAATATATTCGACGATGTTGATATATAACCCCTATCCTTCCAAGCTAACGATGAGCGAATTTGTTTAAATTTTGAATCTGCATTTGAATATAGGAGGCGGAACCTGAATCAATCATGTTGTCAACTCGCACGAGTGCTTGAACAGTGAAAAAAAGGGCTCCGTGATATGTGTGGTTGGTCCTAAATGAAAATGCAAATGAAAGAGAGTGTTGGACCCCATTCATGTGCTAATATTGCTTGCTTGTGAGCAAACAAATACATCCCATAATTTGGAAATGTTGTCTCATTTTTTCCAAATATACCTACTTACCATTGTTACTGTTGACTCTTCACCATATATACTTGGGAAAAAACATAAATAGACAGTTTTTGAAAAATTATTACATATACATGGCAACAATTGATTATCAATTATGGCAGTTTCTACTATACAAAATTAATCGTGCGTGAATCACGTAAAACCACAGCATCCAAATAATTCTAGTCTATTTTTAAGCTAGATTTTTTCACAAAATATGAAGTTTAAAGAACTACGTCTCTTAACAGAGCCCTATAAAGCTGGAGGAAGAATTACGTTTGAAAAGCCTCAAGTAATTATAGGCCAACAATTAATGGTGAACAACTGTTATGATGTTTCATCTATCTTCTATATAAGAATGATTTTGTTATAAATGGTGGCTTTACAGGTTAGGTGTATAATTTATTTTTTATTGCTAAATTGAATATTTGGATAATGATGCACACTTGGATAAATAACTGGTCACATTATAGAGATTTTACATTAACAAATCTAACTATTAATAATATATACATTATTACACTCATCATATAACTGGTATAATTATTTGTATAATTAGTAATATATATTTGTATAATTAGTAGTATATATTATTATGCTCAAAATGTATATAATTTATAATACACATTATTATAATTATACTCATAATATTACTGGTATAACCATTAATATACATTATTATATTCATATTAGTATTGGTATCATTATACTCATGATATTATTGGTATACCAAATAATATAAATTAGATGTGTATATTATTGCTATTATTATTATTAAAATATTACCAGTATAATTAGTAATAGATATATAATTTATATTTCTAGTATATTCATGGTATAAATTATTTATATTTGAAATATACCATGTATTTCGGGTATATGCATGGTATAAACTATTTATATCTGAAATACCATGTATGTTTATGGTATAAATGTAATATATGACTAATATTCTGGTATAAATTTATATGGTAGCCAATTTATATTAAATATAAATATGTATTGGTGGTCATTTGCTTTAGGATCAACTTGATCTTTCCTCAGTCCCTGAAAACTCCAATCGATGATCTTTACCGTCGATGCAAATTGATAGCAGCTAGTTTATATTTACATTAAGTTCCAGATCTTGTTCAATAAATAAACCTCAATCCTACTAGAAATAAAATTACATGTAACTTCAAATTTATTGAGAAAGTTCTTTTTGAACTGCAGATATGTGAGAAGTTCCTTTTGACATTATGCATGAACAAAAAAAAAAAAAAAAAAGAAAAAACACTCAGAGACCATTACTAATTAGACACACAGCGAGAGACTCATTTTTTTTTCTAACCTTAAACCTTGCGTATCCTCTATAACTCTAACCAGCCAAGAAGGGAAAATGAAAGAATAAAGGGATGAGTAATAGGAGATGGACGATATATCGGTTAAAGAAGAGAGATAATCGAAAAATATAGTAGATGTTTATCACTAAACGAGAGAGATAAATGATGGGTTTATCTTTTAAAATTAAGGATAAATGAAAAAAAAAAAAAAAAAGGTATGTTGTAATATAATAAAAGTGCTCATTTTGAAGAATTTGAAAAGTTATGCTATTTATGTTGTTAATTCTTGTACCATAACTTATGGTGTAATTTTCTCACTTTTGTTCTTTCGAAGACACGAGGATGTGGGAACAAATATTACGGTAAAGAAATGGACATGCAAGATTTTGTTTTGACAAAGAGTTCAAATTAAATGTTATCTAGTAATCGCATGCAAATATTTATCCAATTAGACCATTGCTTAGTAAAGTATTTACACTCTTTGGCGGATGGAGCCCTTGGCCAATGGATTCAACCAAACTAATTTCCATATGAAGCATAGATATGCAAGAATTGAGTCCGGCGTTAAAATGACTTCTTTTTTAAACTAATAGGCAAAAATAGGATGCTTTTTTTTTTAATATCAAAATGGATATTTCGTGGGTTATCCAACGAAATACTCAAAAAAAAAATATTGTTCCGATCTGGAAAATAAAATTAACTGATCGGTGCATTTCGCTACACTTGTAGCGAAATGTAACAAATAATTTTATTTTATTTTTGTATTTCGTTCATATACCAACGAAATGGGACAAAATTTATTTTGTTCCATTTCGCTGAAATATGAATGAAAAACCCCTTCTTTTTTTTTTTTTTTTTTTACCGTTTTTCTACTCTCCACATCGCTGTGGTTTTAATTTTATTTTTTTGTACATTTCTGTTGGTTCAATCAGTTTCAAACGAGCGTTGAATAGTCACATCGAAATAATATCTTTTGCATTTCGTGACTTAATTTGCGAATTTTTTTACTTTTCTGCGTTTATAAATATTGTCCTATCTTTACCTACGGGTTGGGCTGAAATTGGCCCAATCAAAATGGGCTGAGGTAGTAAACGGGTTGGGCTAACATTGGCCCAAAAGTTACTTGGGCTGAAATGGGTTGGGCTGAAATGAGCTAAAAATAGGCTGGGTCATGACCTGCGCAACTTGACCCAATTTTTTTGAAGGGTCTATTTTCTAGAAAAATATTTTTCTTGAAAATTATTTTTGCGGATTTTTCTTGAAAAATATTTTTGAGGAAAACATTTTCCGTGGTAAATATTTCCCTTCATATTAAACATACCACAAACTTATATGATACATGATTCAAGAAAAGTGTATACATAAAAAATAAAAAAATAAAAAAATCTCAAGCAATAAACCCAAATTTAAGTAAATCTTAAAAATGGGCTAGTATTGGGCTAAGTTGGAGATCACTTTAAAATGGGCTATGTTGGGTTGGGCTAAAATCAGCCAAATATGAAAATATCTTGAGCCGAACCCATAAAATTTTGGGCGGGTTGGGTGGGCCATCACCTTTTGGGCCAAATTTGACACCCCTACCTATGGTATATCCTTCGTCTTTCAATTTTCTTTTATCCATCTCATATCTTTCATATATTGTTTTTCTCTTATCTGTTTCGTATCCTTCAACTTTTTTTTCTCTCATATATTTCATAAAAGATGACGGAAACTCATGTTAAAGTGTATTTATTTTGGGGTGGTGAAGTTGTGTATGAAGCAGATTCAGTTAGATACAGCCGTGGTCCTGAAATAGGGCAAAGGTTTCCAATTTCCCTAAAATATGATCGTCTGCAACGCGTCTTAAGGAGTAAAATGTTCGTAAATGATCCTGAACTTTCGGTGGTTATAACCGAACGATGTCTAAGTTCATTACAGGTGATGGTTCACCAATTTATGGTGAGATGACAATTACGGACAATGAATCTTTATCGTCATTTCTTCGTTGTCCTGAGATTTTTAAAAATCATATATGCATAGCGGCGCTTGACATGTATGTTACAGTTCAACGCTCTACCCAGGTTGAAGTACCGACCGACAATGAGTTCGATTTTGGAGGTATTACCTATCTCCCAAGTTTGAATATTGGTTTTCTAAGGGGTGTAGTTCAACAACAAACAATTGTAGGATTTGGTAGTCAGTCAAATGATACAATTAATTATGGTACACAATATGATGGTGTGGCTTCAACGCACTATCATAACTTTGATTGGAGTGGGCAGAATCGTGAGACAGGTGGACCAAGTTGCACGACCCCGACGTCCAGTTGGCAACTTAGGCGGTGCCACATAATCTGCTGGTGGTATATAATCGGGATCAAATGTCAACCTCATCCCATTGCAGCAACATTCAGAGACTCAGTCGACATGTTAATAAACCTCTGCATCAATGCATTCATACCCTGAGAATTTGATGGCCACTGTGACGGATCTTCCTGAACACTGTAAGCCAAATGTCCAACTCCATGAATTCCACGAGCCTACAAAAAAATATATAACAAACAGTGACGTAAGAAAGCTGTCGATTGACAAAAAGAAATTAATGTGTATCATATATGTACAGTTATTAATATTACTATAATATTTAATACATATGATACACATGTATTTGTATGTAAATCGGTTCCAACTCCTTTATATGATGATTTAGTTAGAAAATATAATTAAATTGCTTTCATAATCATGGTCAATGTATTATCATACATTCTTTTGCTAAATAACGAAGGAGATAAAGTATAAAAATTGAAGCACCTAGGTTAAGAGAATCATGGTAAATTTTCCTGAATAATGGCATTGGATGAGATATGTAGTAAGTCAAATTCTTACACTATTTTTCAAGATATATTTAGTACTAGCATTGATTTTGTTGCTACTCAAATGTTATAAAACTAAATAGTACATCATTAACTGTCTATTTAACTTGACATGCACCAAAGGTTATATACCAGTGCTTCGTGCCTCCCTGCGAGGTGTTGGTATCCTCTATCCACGATACATTCTGGATTTCCTATGAAAGTGCGGGAGTGCCTCCGATACCATTTAAAATATCCAAAATTCGGTCCGGGAGCTACAGTAGTATGTGGAGCTTCAACTATTAGTTCCCGACGACGTTCCCACAAATATTCAGCTTTCTCAAAATTTTCCCCCATCTCCGGATTTTCTTAAATCGCTTGTCCAGTGAAAAATGAAATGGTATATGTGGGGAGAGTGGTCCCGGAACAGACTGCTCCATACCAAATTGTTGGAGGACCCGACCGGCCATGTGCCACTCTCGGTAGATCCCACAAATGAGTGGCAACTGCGCCCTCCAAATGTCTTGACCATGTCGGCACCACTCCGAAAGTCCATTATTGATGGTCACTGTATAAGGCTCCCACACAAACTATGATAGCAAATATATTATACAGTCATTTATAATTTATAGTACAAATTATACATTTTCTCATTATAACAAACATCCATCATGCATTTTCACAAAATAGGGGTAGTTAAGTAAAGATTAGAACATTCAAGCAATTTCCTTCCTTCTAAATACACAAATTTCATCATTTCCAAACCGTGCAAATGAAGAATAAAAAATACTCAATAGTAGAAAGCGTAGCATGATCAAATCCTTGCTAGGAGCACTTCTTTTTTATTCAGTTCCAAAGCATAACAAGAACAGGCTAACTTGAAAATTCCATAATGGATTTTGATGGAAATAAAAACAAAATAAAATAGTTTAGTAACCTTCTAGACAAACCTAGACAAAATACTAATTGTGCTAAAAGAAGAAAAGCTCATAAAAAATATCACAACCAGTAGCAAGTTGTAGCAAATTAGCTATAACAAATTAAAATAAAATCAACCCATTAACACAGTACGAGTTAGCAAAAAATGAACAAGATCTACAAAAACTCTATTGTTGTTATATTTTTTCACATTTCTTATCAAAAAAATTTAAAAGGAAAAATACCTGATTATCAGTTAGGTTGTATAAAACATCCCTACAAACTACTAGCACAGCTCGTGCCTCGCTTTCACGAACTCCACGACGAGTCCACTTCTGCGCAAATACAATATCTCGTTCGTTTACTCTTAGAGGACGAAGTAATGGCTGCATCGGGATTATTCGCTCCCAAGCCCAAACCTGTATTAGTAAATTTAAATATATAAATATTTTTTGAATTAAATAAAATAACCCGAAAATACACATGAAAATTGTGTTGTTATGGCTGGGTTTTGATAATGCGCTAATATTGTCGTGCAAGCCATCCGATAATATTATAATTTTTAATGATTTATAATACAAATTATAACACTAGGAAATCTAAAATATTATTTAAAAGACAACATAGAAGTTGACTATTTAAACGTGTATCAAGCAATACTTTTAAATTGTTAGCGTGATAACTCAAGGAAATATGGTTAGCTGACATTTAGATATATACACAAATATTAATAATTCAGATTGCATTATATATAGTGGTACATTTAGTGTTTATAATAAAGCTCAACTTTCGGTTCCTATTTTCATTTTTCAAAATTCAGGTAATGGTGGTTATAAGAATGCTGCTTGATCTCTTATTTCTACTAAAGTAGAGCAATATAATATTAAAATTCACATACCTGTAATAAAGCAATAAATCCACAAACATCATGGCTATTACCCATCGAAGCACGACATAGACAATTGTACAAGTATGATAATGCTGCTGCTCCCCAAGCTTTCCCGCCCATTGCATCAAGGTCTATTATGTCAAGCAAAAAGTGTAAACTAAGCAATGAACCAGTATTATCAGGGAATATCGTGCCACCAATCAACCAAAGCAGGCACAACCTGACCCTCTTTTGCACCTCAGGCTCATTAGTGTGTTCATCAATAATATCATTCGCGGCAATCAAGGTTTCCAAATGATTAGATAATTGTGTTATTACCAACAAGCTACTACCTTTAATTGCTGCTTCTCCGGGCAACCAACCAGTAAGGTCGTACATTAATTCCCGCCACCTTGATTTAGTTATTTTTCTAACATTTCTCTGCAGCAATGGGTAGCCATCCACGGGAATGCCATATAAGACCTCGACATCCTGCAGTGTGATGGCACATTCGCTAGTCCGCATATGAAATGTATGCATCTCTGGATGTCATCTCTCAATAAGTGCAGTGATGATTCCGTCATCATACTGCACATCACCTACTGCTAAAACTCCCCAAATCCACACCTCTCAAAGTAATTAGGGATGCGATTATGTAAAGGGTGTTGCCTCACGTGATTCCAGAATACCTGATTCGCACGACGTATAGTTAAACACGCGTTCTGTCCAGTCAATTTTCCATCCCACACAGCCTGGGATCGATGCTGTTGCTGGAGTATTAATAAATCATAGTTTTCTGGACCTGGATGTATAGCGACTTTGGGGCGATCCATACCTATAACATTGCAACACCAAGCCACTGCTGTTAGAATAATTGACAACAAATTACACAATTGTTTACTATATATTCAATAGGAAAGTCAACAAAGGTCAACCTATAAGATATATCATCACGTGAGAAAAGAAAAAAAAATTAATAAGAGTACAACTGTCAAAAAATAATTGCAATTCACTATGTGGTCAACAAAATGTAATTAAACTTTTGGTTAAGCTCATAATTAATTGTCATAATAGTATTCATCTTATATATAACTACTTCTTTTGTATTTAAAACAAACCATATGACTGGAGAGGGGATGCAAGGACAGTTAAATTTTTTTTACCGGACTGGAACAGTAACCTTTTGGGTATTTCGTTGGTTATCCAACGAAATACCCATTTTGGTATATATAAAAAAAAAAAAAAAAAAAAAAAACATGCTATTTTTGTCTATTAGCTTCAAAAACAATTCCAAGTTCCTCACAGTTTCTTGATCTTATACTTTTAATTTGAAAAGTAAAATTCTTCATGCTTATCAATAGAAAATAATCTCCAACGACTAGTCACAATTTGAATATAGAAAATGACCCAGGAAATGATACAAATATCTTTATGTTATATTTAACAATCTTACTTTCCTCACAATTTCTTCATTTTTTTTTTAACTGATGTTGTATGAAAATGACTGATTAAAAGAACATTTTATGATATGAATTTATACCTTTTTAACCAGTAGCTTCAAAGATCTTTTTAGTATTTTAATTGCAGTTCGTTGACCAATAAACTCTACTAACATTTTTTAAAGCTTTTTTTAACTGAAGCAAAAACTGAAATTACCAACTATTGATTAATTAAACTTGTAACTTTTGTTTTCTTTATTATAATCTACTATACTAAGAACAAGATATAAATAAATTAAAAAAATAAATATGAACTAATTTATAATGACTAAATCAAAAAATATATGTAAAAAGTTATAAAATTAATAAATTACCTCAATTTGAAGAAAATTATGGAGCAGAAGTTGAGGAATCCTTGTGATAGGATTAGTAGAAAAAAATATGGAAAACGGAAGAAGAGGAAGAAAGGAGAATGGAGACAGAGGAAGAATGGAGAATGGAGAGGTGTGGCTGTGATAACGTAAAATAATTTAGGGTAAAAGTCGAGAGCAGAAAAATGGTAAAAAAAAAAAAGATAAGGGGTTTTTCCAGCGAAATGGAACAAAATAAATTTTGTCTCATTTCGTTGGTATATAAACGAAATAAAAATATATATATATTTGTTACATTTCGCTACAAGTGTAGCGAAATGCAACGATCAGTTAATTTTATTTTCCGGACCGAAACAGTATTTTTTTGGGTATTTCGTTGGATAACGCACGAAATATCCATTTTGGTATATAAAAAAAAAGGCATTCTATTTTTGTCTATTAGCTCCAAAAAGAAGCCATTTTGGCGCCGGACTCTGCAAGAATTAGTAATATAATACTTTTAGATGTTGGACAAATAATTCCGAAGGTATAGTTACTTTGGTAGTTCCTGCTTTCCTTGCTCTGTGACAAATTGCCGAAACTCAAAGGTGATAACTAGCTTACTAGAAGATATTAAAATCTGATTAAAAAAGGCTTAATACATCAACAATCTCACTCGAATTATGACTTGTTTGAGCACCTAAACACATGATAAAGTGTTCCTATTAGATACTTTTGATTCAAATTTTGAATTTCTTTTTGTTTATCAAATGTCCATTACGTAGATAAGTTAACCACTTAAAACCTCAGGCGTGTTTAATTGAGGATGACATGTATAATTAAAGGGAATAACATTTTAAGTGATTAACTTATCTACGTTATAGTGTATTTGAGATCACATGCAAAAAGAATTCTACAATTTGAATCGAAGGTGTCTAATATGAACATTTTAACATATGTTCTAGTGCTCAATTATAAAAAACCGTAGTGATTAAATCCTTGAACACAAAGTTACCACCATAAAAATCTAGTGTAGAGTTATTTATTTGCTCATTCAGTTTCCCTATAAAAGAAGAAATTGATTCAACCTACTCTCCACCTTTCTATGAGCCAATCATCGTTATATACAAAAATATCCAATACTTTTGTTTTGAATGATAACTGAATGTCCTCGATGATAGAGAACTTGGCCAGCCGAAAATAATATGGAAACTAAAACCTTCCACAAGTTTACACAGTATTAGGACATACATGACTAGACACTAGAAAAAATCCAAGATCTTCAACAGAAAATGACATTTTGCATGAAACGACAGTTTATATGTAACTAACAAACAGGTTTGGTCCCATGAAAAGAGATTGATGAAGGAAAGGGTTGATTTTAAAAGATCGAAGTAGCATGTGTATAAGGAAACAATAATCAATAGTGGAAATGATAGAAATAGTAGTGAAGCACATTACATGTCTGATCCCAACCATTGGAAAAACAGTAAAAAATATGATCGAACAAAATAAATTATATGATCCTAAACATTGAACATCCAGGGAAATCAGAAAAAGACCAAGATTTGTTTATCTTGTGGTCATAACTAAAAAGCTAGTTAAACTCAGCTTTAATTTTTCCATTAAAGTAGATTAATTTGAATCAACTAAAAACAAATTGTAGTATAACTTAAGCAAGAGAGGAGAGAAGCACACTATTAGAAAATAACTTTTAACATTATGGATCAAAATGTTTGTTTCAAGGGGCAAAACTGATTGATACAGAAATTTTAAAAAAATACTAATTGATACATGAAAACATTTGTCATTATCTGAAGAGGCTAACGGACACTTCGTAAAGCTCACTAGTTGTATTTACAGGTCCACGCATTTCCATAGAACTCCTGCAGATGAAGTGAAACTATATTGAAACTTGAGAATCGATTTCAAACCTTTTTCCCACCCAAACTCCAACTAACAACAAAGACAAATTTATAAGCGAAAGGGGTTTGAATACTCCCCTCGAAACATTCCCTAGTATTACAAAAACTTGTGACAAGAGTTATGTCCCAAAAATACGTCTGTGAACGGGTGGAGCATCAAGAGTTTTAACCACTTGAATCCAAGGTTTGTCTATGATCAAGGTGGAAGTTCTTGAAAGATGTCCAACAAATAAAACAGGATCCCTGAAAGCACAGAATTCAAAATTCTTTCTACCATTTTGTTTCGAATCTAAGTCATTCCCTTTCAACTTGCGCTTTAAGGTCCCATTTGCAGCAGAACTATTATGTAACTTCTTCAAAGCTAAATCTTGACTATTAGCTAAGTCAGTATCGTCATCATCACCAATTGGCAATCCAAAGTCAATCAAGCACATCGCCCTACAGAATAAAGCCATAAAATGTTATCACGTGAGATTTATGAAACTAAAGCACTAAAATAATGCAATTAGGTTATTTGAACGTAACCAGATAGAGAACTCGAGAAAGATCCAGCTAACTGAGAAGGAATACGCAGGAAATAGGACTAGTTCATCATCAAAATAATTTCCATTGGACCCATAGCTAGGTACACACAGTGAAGCATACACTGCTTAAGCACTATAAATTTCGACAAAATATTAAAGCCACAGGCTGTTCCTTTGTAATTAAGTTGGGCTTTCAACTGAACGCTTTGAAGAATGACTCGGACCAACATTAGGTTAGATAAGGAATTAGATTTCTTTTTTTCAAATGATGAGGGGTGTGGCGACCTCAACTATTTCATCGTGCACCTGTTACCTTCTACGAGTGCCGGGTACCACATAACTCTGCCTACCAAGGTTTAGGCAGATGACTAGTGTCTTTTGTCTTTGTCAACCTCATGGTTCTCCTCCTCCAACTTCATTCCACTAGGCCACACCCTTGGGTGTGGATAAAGAATTAGATTTCTTAACACAGCCAAAAAAGAAAAGAGAACTTTCAGCTAGTAAATTGCTTTAAACATTCTCTCAGCTATAATGATCGAATTGCGGCAATCTGCAGCACATCACACGTGCTGACTACTTCTGATGTGTGCTTATGTGCCTCGATGCATCAAAAGCAAAATCTTTTTATCCAAACATATAAAATGACAAGCCTGCTAAGTAAGTCCATTTGTTTATTACTTAGCCCAAATTAGGAGGCCAACCCGCATTTTATGTTATTCACCATTCTCTAAAAGACACTCATATCCTAATAGGACACTGTCCAGTAAAGGCCAGTATAAACTAATTAACATTAAAACAGCTTATCACCAAAAGAATTTAACTAGACAAGACAGCAGAAGACCAAGAATAACAAAAATTCAAAAACAACTTTGGCAAAAATTGCAAAAGACACACCTTGAACTGTAGACTATGACGGATGATGAATTAGTAGAAGGAGCAAAAGAAAGCCCAATCACTTCTCCAGGAAATTCTTGAAATCTTCTCGGCAGGGAGAATGTATTCCGGTTGGACCATTCTCCTAGTTGTTTAGCTTCAACATCAAAGGCATATACCTGGTTCGAAGATGTGGATACTATGAGCACATTGCTATTTCTAGGAGTAAAGCCACCTGCTGTAATGGAAGAGCCATTCAACCTTGAAATAAACCAATGTTGCCTGTTATACAATAAAATTCAGTCAGAGCCGAAAAGGAAATACAAAATGAAGGTCCCACAAAGATATTGAACTGACTTGACAGGTAAAGATATCAAGTGGAAAATGAGAGTTCTACTCAAGAGATAAACGTGCAACGCAGGAAATGATGTATTACGAAATTTCAATGCGCAAGAACACGACTGAAGAATTTTGACTCTCTACAAAAATTTCTATAGGCCATATAGTAAACCTATAAGTTTATGGAAGAAAAAACAAGATAACCACAATGGGGAAATTGAGGAGAGATCAGATACTTGATATATGCCAAGAGAAGGTCCAGTACCTCTGTATCTCTAGATTAAATATATATACATCTCCATAGCAGTTGACAGCAGCTAACCATTGCCCATCTACACTAGTAAACATTCTCGTAATGGGAGGTTCATTTGGTGGCAGTTCTTCATAGTGCTCTTTACGACGAGGTGTAAAAACATGAACTAGTTCCAAGCTTACAGCATCAACCACCTAGAAGAGAAGACAAGTGTAAGAGACCATATGCAGTCACGAAAACATCACAATTATACCTCAAGTACTACCACACTTCATCATAAGATTGATACTTTTTATTGTCCATTCACTGTTGTCTCCACGCTGCACTGTCCTTAAGCAACAAGGTCCATAATCCCTCTTACACCAGTTACAGCCCAACTCTCTCCTCCGTTGTCATTGGCCCACCCACCCCCCACCCCCCACAAACCCAAACTGGCAATCTCTTCAACTCCCTCAAGCCTCTTTTTTTCCTCAATCACCTGCTCAATATTTCACATTCTCCTTGATGTTCTCTAACCTTCCACCAACTCCTCCACATCTCCCCTGTGAATTGTGATCTACATTGGCAGTGGTGAGTCTGCTGGGGCAGGGGAGACAGATGACAAAGTAAGAGGTACAATTCAAAAGGACGCATGTGTTGCTATTTTTCCATTATTCTACCACACAGTAGTAGGAAAAAGTAGTCCCACTTGTCCTATGTAGTAATTCTCCCTTAAAAAAACATGTTTAGGCGAGATGGACCATTTTCACTGGGAGAAATTAGTTGGTTCAACTTAGTGTTTTCAAATATGAAAAGCGCAAAAGACGCCATGGGGGCTTTCAGCAATAATTATAAGAGAAGTGACGCGCGAGAAACCACACTTTTTGAAGTACCAAAGTTGCATAATACGCATAAATAATCAGGAAATCATCATAAATAAAAGAGCAAAACTTAACAAGCGCATACTATACAAGTTCTCACATAACCGTCACACACCGAAGAAGCATAATCAACTTTATAAAAAGAAAAATGGAATGAATTCAAACAAAGTTCACAAGCTAATAGGCTAAAATTAATTATTACCATTTGACCGTAATCCTATTCCTCAATTTTAACCCCGCCAAACAGAATCATACACCTCATGATCGTTTATTGCTATAAATTTATAAGAAAAGGGAGTAGAATGCAGGCAGGGATTGCTAAAACCATACCATTTTCACATCAGTATTAAAAAAGGGAAAAATACAAAAACAATTTGCCATTAATTAATTCACTTGACAAAGTAATTGGCTTTTTATAGTAAAGCCTTCTTCACATACTCTATTCAAGTAAACAGAGTGAAAACAATTAAAACAATCGAAAGATAGTAGTGTTGCAAGATGAAGAAGAAGAACAAGCTTCAAAGCCTTTCCGGGTTCTTCACCTGTGCAGCGAAGACTCGAGGGAGGAGTGATGCAAAGCTTCTGCACTTATTCATCAGAGCCCTAATGCAGGGTTACAGGTTCTGTAGCAGTGAAACTTCAAAGAAGAAACAGTAGAAGAGGAGGAGAAAGAAGCACCTGCTGCTAGATCAGATTCATGCGAGAAGTGTCGGCGCACGAATTCTGAATTAGCTGGGTAATTGTGTGGCTTTTTGTTTCTTTATTCCCTTTTAATGGTAAGAAGTCAGAAGCAACAAAGCGATCACTTGTTGCTTTGTCAGCTCATCACTGGAAGCGAAAGCTTCAGTGATATTGCACCTTCGACATGTCGAAGCGAGGCCATCTCGCGTCGCTCCGCTGTGTCACTTTACGCGACAGAGCAAACACTTTTCTCAACACTGGTTCAAATTCACTAGCAGGAGAAAGTTAGTGACCATCTCACTGAAACTCAATAGATACGAGTTTACGTACTAGAGAAACAATTTCCTCTCCTATTTTTATTTTTGGTGGGTGGGGGAGAGGAGGGAGATAAAATATGATGAAATTTTTCTTCTTGAAGAAAGTTCTCAACTTCCTTCACATGATGCAACAAATTAAAGTTGCATCAGATTCAATACTCACTTTTTTTGATAACCAATAAATATAAACGTATTGAATGATGTCCGATACATGTACATCATATTTATTTTTATTTTAAGATGAAGTAAAAGAACCTATTACATGTACATCGTATAGATATCAATTCAACTAATCTATCAATTTACTACACTTCATGGGTCAGCAATAAATCATTTATATTAATTCCACATCAGAGGATTCATCATACTTATAGAATACTTTCACACTGCGACAGCTATCCCATGCCACCTTACATAGATGAAGTTGTGAGGGTAGCCGGATACCACACACAAGAAAAGGTTCACACTCTCTCTATTATTTATCTATGTATCATTGTAAAAGCACAAGCACAATACGAAATGTTGAACGACTTTCCTATCATTTGCAAGTACATCCCATGTTGGATAAGGTTCACACTCTCTATTATCTATCTATGTATCATTGTAAAAGCACAAGCCCAATACAAAATTTTGAACGACTTTCCTATGATTTGGAAGTACATCACATGTTGGACAAAATTGTTAATTATACATAATTCTTAGAAACTTCACCATTCCTTTTATTCATTGTTTGCCCTTTTTACATAATTTCTTGGTATGTGATGTTAGGATACTAACTTTTTAATTAGTAAGGTGACATAATATAAGCAGTAAAATATCTTTTCAGAATTTCCCAAGTTTTTATTCTAGTTTCCATGCATTAGGAACAAGTAACACTTATTCAAAAAAAAACAACACTTCAAAATACATTAATTTTAATAAGATTTTTTTTAACAGTATAATTTTAATTTTAATAAGATTAACACAAAACAATGTTGCTCTGGATACAGATTTTGCACTAATTATTATGGGATATACGTGTCGTGCACGTAAATAGAGACTGGTTGACATAAAATATGTGAATGGGAGAAACTCTAATGTAGTTCTTTAAGTTGGTGTAGTTCTAAAGATGATTCCTGATTAAAAATTTTTGTCATTAGTAAGAACCTTACCACCTAACCACCTACAAACTCCTTAATAAATTCAGAGTAACACCTCAGAAAAGCTGTCATGTACGCACTGCTCAGAAGTGATTGTAACATAAAACATTGATTGTAACATAAAACATACATTGACCCTGACTTTAAAGGTGAAAAACATTATCGTGTAAAACTATAGAAGATAAATTGGAAGACAGATTTACTCACATAGATCCTTCTGTCACACCCCGCTATCATCATCCGAGAAGAATCTGCACTGAAAACCATTGAATGGGCAAATGGAAGTCCCAAAGGGAGCTGCCTTCTGCTTACAGTCCATGCACTCTTGCCAGCACCACTCTTCTTAAGTTCAAAAAGGCAGGGTCTTACATGGTCAGAATAAGCAAATAGTACACCTGAAGGAGAAATTGCACTGCATGTGATCTTCCTTGAAGTTTTGCACTTAACACGAGCCACTAGATCTGTTCTTGCAGCTCCACCAGCTGGGCCACAACTGTCAGACACAACCCCATTTTTTACACGAACACAAAAAATATCTATCCAGTACGAAGCCTGGACTAACAGTAAAGACGCCTGACTGGAAATTGTATTTACTGCAAGTTGTATGGGTGGCCTCTGGGGTGAAGGACAAATGTCGTGTGGAGAAAATTTGGTGAATTCCCTTGCAGAGTATGCAAAAAGTTTAGTGTCATCACCACCTGAGATAAGCATCGGCACACCCAAATGTGCCCATTTATGGTAACTAAACTCAAGGGGCTTCTCCCTAGAACGATGCTTCTTTGCCTTCTGTTCGATTATGGGCTCTGATAAAGAGAAGAAAGCTAAACAATAAGTATAACAAACCCAAAAAAGAAAGGGATATCTTAAGTCCAAAATTAAAACAGAACCAAAATTTTAACATCACTGTCAGTGAACGACAGGCACAACAAAATAACTGACCTTCATGAGCAATGGGTACAGCAACTGCCAAGGCCCTCACATCATGTGTATGAGCCCTCACATAACCAACATAAACCCATTTCTTCATGACTACAGAAGAAATGTCTCCATCATGAGACCCAACCTCATTGGCTGAGAGCTTATATAGTATAACCTAAAAGCAGTAGCAAATCATTAGCAGATATATAAGCAAGCTTAAATTGAGTTCTCTAAAAAATTATAGCTGAAAAATCTCAAATAAAATTAAAAAGATTACAGAGATATTTCTGGTAACAAAGCAGAAACCCCCAGTTTTATTCAGTGGTCAACTCTTTGCCTTGTGCTTTCACTTTCATTTACCTTAAACAATTTATAGAAAGAAAAAAAAATTGATAGCAAAAAATAAAAAAGAAAGTGAAATTTTACGCGCAACTCCAAGTAATGAAAAAAATGAAATAACAAAACACAAAAGGCGCTTGTACTGGAAATATGGAGCAACGGTAATCAAATGTTCTAACGCATTTTTTTTTCTTTAGACACTATTCAACCCGTGTACTACAACTTAAGCAACTAACAATTACAAAAGCTTAAGACATATTATCTTTTTCTATTCACAAACCATTTAATCTTTTTATTAAAACTGTAGCATCTCAAAGCACTGCTGTCACCATTCCCCACTCTCTAGCAATTTCCTCAGACCTTGCTCACAGGCCCACTAAAGCCCAGTCCATCTCACCCACTTAGTAGTCTCTACTAGTTCTCTTTCGCACACGTTGGCAGATGCATAGCCTCTGTTTCTCTTCTATCACGCCATTTCCCTTATCATCAATTCCCAGCTCTTCCGTCACATTATTTCCCTTATCATCAATTTCCAGCCTTTCTCAGGCCTATCCTACCATTAATTCAATTGTCAACCTTCCCTAGATTCTAAAACCAAGAGCTCCTCTTTGAATCCTTAAAAACAATAATTGTACTTCACTTTTGATATACTAGAAGATATGAATGAAAAAGAAAGCAAAAAATCTTAACAATCATCTCTTTCCTGCACTATGCAAGCAAATCTGATTTGAGTGAAGATAGAGCAAGAAATCATAACAAGCATCTAGAAAGATTTGCCAATAGATATCATTTTTGTTGACTTCTTGTTTACTTAGCTATTTTAAGTATAATCGTGCAATGTTCATTTTGATATTGTTCTAAAATTGTGAGGCGTGAGCTTCCTTTTTGCGCTTAAGCCCTAAGGCCCTAGTTGATTTTTTGCGCTTCTCACTTTTACACCTAGTACCCTATGTCACATGAGATCTCAATGTGGTATTAGATACACTTCGGACAACTATATACTAGGTCCCTGCAAAATTTACGTAACTAGTAATTTGGGACAAGCATAGAGGTCTAGATATTTGGATTCTCTGCATTTAAGTACAGCAGTACTGCCTGACTGCACCTCAACTTCACTTTCTGTATGTTGGCTAAACTGGAAATACATATATTCTCCTCGTTAAAAAGGTGGTGCATATATACCCCTGCCGTTAGACAAATGTGCAAATATACCCTTTTCACTGACAGAATTTTTTTTAAAAATCATTTAGCTTGTTTTTTTTTTTTTTTTTGGTAATCAAACTTTCCATTAATCACCAAGTGCAGAATTACAAGACCATAGCTAGCTACATCACAGCTTAGCTATCTGATGAAGTACAAGTAAACAACTATCGAAATTTCCGACTATGTTTCACTCACCACTAGGCTCTTCAAAAGGAAAATCTATGAAAATAGTGTTGCATTACTGGTGTAGCTCATACATAGCATGAGTACGCAATTTCTTTTGCAATGTTCTCATAGGCAGTTGATTTTCCTTCAAAACGCCTGGCATTTCTTTCAATCCAGGTAGAATAGACACACTCAGCCAATATGATTTTGAAGGACTTGGCATGCAGTGATTTCCCTTTAGCATTAGCGATAGTCCAGTTGATATAGCGGTCCCATGTTGGAGCATTCATATGTGGTCTTTGCAACCATACTAGCAACTTTCCCCATAAGTTCCTGGTATACGGGCATTGCACAAACAAATGTTCCTGATTTTCATCATGTGTCAAACATAGCACACATTTTGGGTCAGCTTGTATTCCCCACTTGAGCAGCCTATCTGCAGTCAACAATCTTCCATGGAAGTGCAACCACATAATGAATTTAGCTTTTGGTCTTGCATTGTTGTTGAATAGCATGGATTTCCAGTGCACTCTTGGTAGGTTAGGCAGCAACTGTAGGTAGATAGTTCTTATCATGCTATGTTTAGTACTTTGAGTATGTTGAACCTGTTGAAGAGTATGTTGAGCCTGTATTATTTGTCTCACCATCCATGACGCCTGTTGAGGTATATCAAAGTCCCCCAAGTGTCTCCCTCTTATGTAGTATGTATGTATCCATCTAATCCAAAGCTTGTCTTGTTTGTGAGCTAAATCCCAACAAGTCTTTGCTAATGCAGCCACATTCCATAACTTGAGATTGATCAGGTTTAGTCCACCAATAGACATGGGCAAACATACTTTATCCCAAGCAACAAGTGCCTTTTTAGTGATGACATTTGTTCCTGACCATATGTAGCTTCGGCAATAGGCATCAATTACTTTCAGCACATGGGCAGGAATAGGGAGGAGTTGAGCCCAATACGCTTGCATGCCAAAGATGACTGATTGTACTAGTTGAGTTCTACCAGCGTAGGATAGTTTCTTAGCAGTCCAGGAGGCAATTCTACTAGTAATTTTTGTGATCAAGGGTTGCCATTGCAAGATGGAAAGTTTTTTGCTAGAAAGAGGGATGCCTAGGTATTTGAAAGGTAACTCCCCCAGCCCATATCCCAACTGTGACACAATTTTATCTCTGTCAGTCTGTTTGACACCCCCAAAATAGATGGAACTTTTATTTAAATTAGGCTGCAATCCAGAGGCTTCAGAAAAGATAAGGAAACATTTATGGAGAGCAGAGACAGAATCTAGATCACCCCTACTGAACAAGAGTAGGTCATCTGCAAAACTCAAATGAGTAATGCCTAGTTTAGCACATCTAGGGTGGTATTTAAACTTTTTGACTTGTTTTAGTTCACTTAGGCATCTACTAAGGTATTCCATGGAAATGGCAAATAGGAAGGGGGAAATTGGGTCACCTTGTCTCAAGCCTTTTGCAGCATTAAAAGGTTCAGAGGTGGATCCATTTATAAGAATAGTGTAGTTGACTGTTTTGACACAAGCCATTATCCAGTGGAGGAGTGGAGGAATTTATCTGGGAAACCAAGTTCAATCATAACTTGCTCTAAATAAGGCCACTCCACTGAGTCATACGCCTTTTGAAGGTCAATTTTGATCATGGCTCTGGCAGAGGTGTTTTTCCTAGAGTAGGCTTTGACTAATTCATGAGCAAGGATAATATTATCCGCAATTTTCCTCCCCGGTATAAATCCTGCTTGGGCTTCACAAATAAGACTAGGCATTACCACTTGTAATCTAGCAGCAAAAACTTTAGCAATCAGTTTGTAAAGAATAGTACAACAAGCTATTAGTCTAAAGTCCTTTACAGTAGTGGGGTTTGGGATTTTAGGCAGGAGAGTTAGAGTTGTGCAATTACTCTTTCGCCGAGATGCCTTTTAAAAAGATTTTTTCCCGCATCGGAACAAGACCCACTATACTAGATTTAGCCATTGAACATTCTACCCGTATGAAAAAACTCCTTTACTGCATCTACCACATCAGCTTTCACAACTGCCCAGGAATGTTTAAAAAAGAGAGAGTTGTAACCGTCAATACCTGGTGCCTTTTCATCACCAATGGAAGCCAAACCAGTGTAGATTTCCTCATCAGTGACTGGTGAACACAGGAGCAGTTTTTGCTGGTGGCTCAAGATAGGTCCATTCCTCATTATGAGTTTATTAACAGCTGGCAAACTGTCAGCAGCACTGCCCATTAGGCTCTTATAGAATTGGAGGATTTCAGCAGATATGGCATTGCTATCAGTTAACCTGACCCCAGCTAGTGACTTAATCTCTTTGATTTGCTTCCTATGTGTTCTTTCTTAGGCAACAGCAGCAAAGTATTTTGTATTTGAGTCCCCAAGTTTGATCCAACTAGCTTTGGATTTTTGCTTGAAAGCACTCTCTTCAATCAGCGACCATCTTTCCAATTTTAGTAGGACTTCTTTCTCCTTATTCAATAGAGCTTCAGTGCATTGCCAGTTGATTGACTTTTGTACATCTTGCAGTTCCATTCGAGCCTGTTCAATATGCTTAGTGAGTCCCTTAAAATGATCAGTATTCAGCTTCTTTAGAACAGGTTTGAGGGCCTTCAGTTTTTCCCAGATATCCTCCATTTTTCCACTTCTGAATTTTTGGTCCCATACACGTTTAACCAGTTGTAAGAATTGGTCATGAGTGGTCCATATGTTGAAAAACCTGAAAGGTGTCTGAGTGGGGTATTGATCTGCCTGTAATCGTAGGAGCATGGGTGCGTGATCTGAGATGTATGGAAGATCATATTCAGTGGTCACCTGCCCCCACTGCATCATCCAGTCCCCATTTCCAAATATTCTATCAATTCTACTATAAATCCTGTCGGTTCCATGTTGTTTGTTGGTCCATGTGTAATATTCACCCCTCCAGTTGAGTTCATTAAGCTGTAGGTTTGTGATACAGTCTGAAAAATCTTGTATTTCATTTGAGGTAATAGTGTTACCTCCTTCCCTATCCCAGATGTGCAACACTGCATTAAAATCACCCCATATGATCCATGGTTCATTGACACCAGTGGCACACTCCGCTAGACTTTCCCATAAAAGTTTTCTCTGATCAGCTGTGTTATACCCAAGATTATGGTCATCAGGCAGTTGACTTGGTTGGTTGTCCCGCTGACCCTACAATGTATAAACTCAGCACCCTGTTTGATAATGGTGATGTTATACCATGCAGGGTCCCAGATCACCCAGATCCTGCCATTGCTTGCTTCATTATAATTGTTTAGCATGTCCCAATTATGTGCCACATTACTAAGGATATGATTAGCTTTGTGCTCTTTTACTCGTGTTTCAATTACACTAGCTAATGTGATCCTTTTATTCCTCAGGTACTGCTTTAGTTCCTTCTGTTTGTACCTCTTATTCACACCCCTAACATTCCAAATTAACCAATTCATTGCGAACAAGTTCCACCCCTATCAAGGGGTAAGTTTCGGGCACCAGTACTCACTGCATAACCCTGTTTGTCACTCTTTCTTGGGGAAAATACTAATGCTGGAAAATTCTGAGAGTGAGCTCTGGTGCTATCGCTGTGATATGCGGTGAATTGTTTTGAACTACCACTCCTCTGCTGTTGATTATAACACTGGTAGTAGTCTGTTGTTAGGCCAAGGGAGGTGGTTTGTTACTTGGGCCAGCTAACTCATTGATCGGAAGATCACTAGTTTTATGTGGCAACGTTTGGACTGAAGCCACAGCTGGTCCGATGACACCTTTGAATTTCCATTCCTGAGGGATTCTCCTGTTCACTCTTCTTTTGTTTGGAATATCTATAAGGGGGACTTGAGGTTTTGGTTGGCGATGGCATTTGTGTCCCACAACCAAACACTTGTCACAATACTCTGGTTTCCAGTCATATGTAACCTCTTGCTGGAATTTTTTGCCCTTGGGATCAATCATCGGAATTTCACTAGGAATTTGTTTAGTAACATTAACTTCCACAAGCATCCTAGCGTACAAAACTCTGGTTTGAGTGATAGTGCATTCATCTACAACCAAAGGCTTCCCTATAGCACTTGCTATTCTGCTTAACGATTTTGTTCCCCAACAAGACATAGGCAATCTAGGGAATTTGACCCATAGTGGGATTTCTGTGGGAAACTGTTGTGAGAAATCAAAGTCAGGGGTCCATGGGTGTAAAATTATGGGTTTGTTGTTGATGGTGAAGAGACCCGAATAGAAAATTTCATTTCTATCATCAATGGTTTGAAATCTGATAAGGTAGTAGCCCTCTTCATGGTAGTGAAGATCGGGTGTAACAACATTTGCCCAATTCAACTTTATATACCTTTTCATCGCATTGTATCCCGGAATTTCTCCTATGACAAAAGCAATAAGTGCTCTACTCCATTTATCCATCTCCGCCTTGACCTCTTGTTGCTCTAATTGCACCACCGTCTGACCATTTACTATCATTGGAGGTATGTATTCCAGTGCCATACCATTCGCCGCAAGTCTGTTCTTCTGGAATAAGTTCGTCCATGGTTGTGGTGCCTTTATGCAGGGTTGTGGGGGCTCAGTCGCTTGTTCTAGAGCAATCTCAGCAACCCTAGCTTTTGGATCTGTGCTCCCCTTCGTATTTTGTTGCACGGGTGGTGTTATTTCACAGACCACCGGAGATCCACTTGCCTGACCACCATCGGATAAGCTAGGAAGTGTCAATAGCAGCCGTTTGGAGACACCATTAATCAAGGTAGTGCTCTCCCCTCCACCAGTGGTAGGTGTAGTGTTGAGCCCCACCGCTGTAGCTGGAGATAGATGCTCCGGTGGAATCGCCGTGGTGGTGGGACCATCCACCTCAAAACCCTCCGATCTTTTTGTTTTCCCTCTATTATTGCTACCTTCGTTGATCCAGTCTTTCCGAGGGCGACCGCGCCCACGTTTTTTTGCGGTATGTTTGCCACCCTTCCCCATGTTTGCCACCAGCGGCGCAGGTTTACTTACCTTGTGCCGACAGCATGAGAGAGAGTTTTTTTTTATTTCTTAGCTTGTTTTTCAATGAAAAAAATGCCACATGGATTTAAAAAAATAAGTTTACCTATTTTTTTTAAGTAGACTTTTGTTTTTAAAGCCACATGGTTAAAAAAAATTCCTAGTGGGTGGGGTCTGGTTCATTTAAAAAAATGGGTAGACTTATTTTTTTTTAAAGCCAATGAGATATTTTTTTAAAACAAATGAGACAACCCACTAGAAGAAAAAAAAAATTGCCTCATGCCTTCAAAAAAAATGGAGACTTATTTTTTTTAAAAGCAACGTGACATTTTCTTAATTAAAAAATAAGCTAAATGATTTTTCAAAAAAATTAAATTCTGATAGCGAAAAGGGTATCTTTGCACCATTTCTGTAACGGCAAGGGTATATTTAAACCATTTGTGTAATGGCAGGGGTATATAAGCACCACTTTTTTAACGAGGGGTATATCTGCTCTAAATCGCAAAGTTGAGCGATATATTTGCACCTTTTCCCTATATTCTATATTACTTCTACTTATACTAAAACACTTAATCCCTAAAGTGTTTTTCATGGCTCAAACTTTGGCTGACACCCTTGCTAGTTTCAACAATAAAGATAGCATTTCTTACGAAATGCATAAACATGGGACCTCATTTGTATATTATCAGTCAGCTCATCAATATCTCGGTAAACAAGTATGAGCTCAGTGAGATCCTAGTGGATTGAGCACAAATGACATGCACTCCAATGGAGAATTTTCTTCAGCTACAGAGTGGTGTTTATGTACCTGACCGTCAGAACCAGCAGAAAACACCCTACTGTGGCTGGGAGATGCTGCTAAAGCATTCACGTCACCCTTATGACTGGAATGTGACTGCAAAAGAGTTCCATGCTGGGAGTCCCAGAACTGAACACTCCCACTACTATCTGCACTAACCAGGGTACCACATCTGCAAACACAAATATGAAGATAGAAGCAATATGGAAATGGAAAATCTTAGAAAACACAAAAAGATGGGAAAATAATGAATTTTCTTTCTTTCCAAAACTTTTAAGGGAAGGATTGCCAATGTGATCTTCACCTCAATGCAAGTAATGACCATATGCATAGTTCCGATCCACTACCCAAACCTCCAAGACCCACTGTTATCCTGTAGATTTCATGCGCAAACTTGGCATCCCAGCATCTTATAAACCTGCAAAGAAACAATCCCTACTCAGAATTTTCACAGTGGACACCATGAAGAATAGACAGTTCTGCTTCCTCGCCGTTATGCCTCAATTCAGTTTTCATCATAAATCAACAAGTAAATGTACAGCACATGGTTAAGTTCAAAATAGAACATACCCGTCGCTACTACCAGAAAATATCCTCTTTGCATCATAACTCCAAGTGACACTCAATGTACGCCCTGCAATTATCCAAAAAGTAACTATGAAATTCCCAAAGCAACAATCAGATATCTGTGCTTTGACTCTTAGGGGCAGCTTTCTCACCGCTGACCCGAGGCAACGATCTTTTGTAAGACAAATTCTTCTCATCCGAAACAGTGTAGATTCGTACACAGCCATCGTCACAAGCAAATGCAATTCGACCATTTTCAGTAACATCATCTACATGAATAACAACTGAGTCATCATCCTCTTCACCTTCACTGCTCTCGTTGTCGCTACTAGCACCACTTGTATGATTAACATGGCCATTCTCATACTGCTTTGGATGATTTTGATGAAGCTGTGAAATACTGAATGGCTCCACAGCCATCTGCCAAATTGAAACACCAATAGAATCTAGCACAGCCTGCAAGTAACCATAGAAACAACAACATTACTCGATTTGTCAAAACCAATCCAAAACTACAGGTAGGAAAATGGACGGATCTTGAAGTACTTTGATCTGGGAAGACCCAAAATCCCCCATCACACAGCCATAAAGACTGTATTTTTTATGCCAATTCCATGTGAGACGCTGAACAACACAGTATCTAAGACAATTACAGCTAATAACATTAGATTATAACATTATGCAGCTCATGAGCTTTTACCAAAAGTACTTGCCATTTGTGACTATGTTCCGCTAAATTTAGATGTTTATGAAGGGAAAATATTATAGAGGATTTCATCTGTTTTGAGTCTCTTAACACCATAAAATGGAAGCTAAAAATACCTTCTCACAAACACAACAACAACAACATACCCAGCTTTTTCACAAACAGTTTGAAGGAAATCGACTATTTTATACAGTTAAAAAATGTAGAATATTGGTAGAGGAGAGGAAATAAATAAGATCATATAATTTTGGATAATGTCAATCACCGGGACAAAATGTCAAGTTCCTTTTATGTGGTAGTTCGATTTTGCCTAAATTTTCTATGTTAACCAAAAGAGCAGTCGAGAAATTTATCTTGTTGATTGTATTTCCATCCACTCATACATCAACCAACCATACCTCAATTTCAAATCTCTGTGAGAGTTTGGCTATGGACGGTTTCAGCAGAGGCGGAGGTAGGCCGACAAAGTATCGGGAAGAGGTGATTAGTCAGGACATGGCGTAGGTCCAACATGCCGAGGACATGACCTTAGATAGGGGGTTATGTAGGACACAAATTAGGGTACAAGGTTAGTAAGTAGTTGAGTGTTGCCCTACGTATTCTTTCATACTAGTATTCGTAGTATTATTCTTGTAGTTCCTTGCCTTTCGATTTCTGTTATTATTTGTTGTCTCCTGTATGTTGATTATCGTATTATTGTGTGGTAGTTACGGCTCCTTTTTTAAGCCAGCTTTATCCTCCTTTCTATTGTATCTTGCCATGCTTTTTATACTGCTTTGAATTGCTTGGTCTTGTGCCCAAGTTCTACTGGAAACAGCCTCTCTACCTACCAAGGTAGGGTAAGGTCTGAGTACACTCTACCCTCCCCATGGGAGACCCCACTTTGTGGGATTTAACTGGGTATGTTGTTGTTACATGAATCCTCTATACCATTCAGATCCATTTCATTCCACTGCTAAATAATGTATACTTTTTAAGGACCAGAAATCACTCATCATATCACACACCAGCCACCCTAAAACGAGTATAGTTTTGCATAGATAGTTCCTCTGATTCGGTCAATCAATACATCCATGCACTTATCAGACTAATTCACTTGCTAGAGTTCGCTTTATTTTCTAAGAACCAGGAAGTACCAAGTAAGAAAAGAATTGCAATGCCACTCAAGTTAGTTTGTAAAAGAGAACAGCAACAACAATAACAGATGTTGCTAAAGTTTGTAGACGTACCTTCTGAGTCAAATCAAAAAGATCCCACTCGTAAACTGATCCATCAATGCTGGATGAAAATAACCGACCTGCAGGCGACCTTCTCGACCCCGACTGACACCAAGCTAACGAGGAAACCCTGGAATTAGGATTTCCATGTATTACCTACACAAAAAAAAAAAAAAAAAAAACTCAATCACTTTAACAACACACTAATTCCAATTCTGATACCAGAAACATCTCAATCCCTAGCCGGTTGAGGTCGATTATATGAATCATCACTATCTATTTTGCTCCATAAATCCATTTGATTCCAAATACACACAGTACGTGAGCATTAACATATTTCAAATCAAAAATAAAAAAAAATAAAAAAAGGGAACAAATATGTATTCGTACAAATTGCGTTAACAGCACAGCAATTGCAATACTATATGAATCATCACTATCTATTTTTACACACTAATTTCAACAACAACAAAAAAAAATAAAAACCTAACTGCAATACTATATGAATCATCACTATCAACTTTGCTCCATTTGATTCCAATTCTTTGAGCACATTCTAAGCTATTTTAAAGCAAAAAAAAAAAAAAGGAACAAATATATATTCGTACAAGTTGAACCAACATCTCAATCTCAAGCTAGTTCCTATGACTATATGAATCATCCGCATCTATTTTGCTCCCTTTAAATCCAGTACGTGAGCACATTCTAAGATATTTTAAATCCAAAAAAGGGAACAAATATGTATTCGTATAGTTTGCATTAACAAAATGTACTCAATCGCGTTAATTGTAATACTATATGAACCATCGCTATCTATTTTGATCCATTTCATTCCAATTCATCACATTCTAAACTATTTTAAATCAAAAAAAAAAAAAAAAACTAAGTATATATATACGTACAAGTTGAGAGTGCCATCCAACGGAGCCAGGTGAAACAAGCCAAATCTCAACCGTTCCATCTTCTCTCGCAGCAGCAACCTGAGATTTATCGACGCTAGTAGCTAACGCTACAACAGGCGATGGCTTCCAGTCAACTGAGCTGCTTCTATAAACTTCCAGCATCTTCTAGAACCTTCTCGAAAAATCTTAGAGAAGAAGTGAAGCAGCTATGAAGAAGAGGGTTGGTTACATGTGCACAAAATGTGTGTAATGTAGGCGATGCCAAAAAGAGGGCTAGGTTTACGAACAGAACGAGGGTTTAAAGCTTACGTGAATTAATTACCATATCGGGCTTTTGACGGTCAACCCGGTATATAAACGGGTTAGTCTTTTTTTTAGGGAATTTTCATAAATAGCACTATTTATACCTCTAATACCAAATTATGGCGATATTAGAAGCAACAACAACAACGTACCCAGTTGAATCCCACAGTGTGGGGTCTGGGGAGGGTTAAATGTACGCAGACCTTACCCCCACCTTGGTAGGGAGGTTGTTTCCGAAAGACCCTCGGCTCAAAAGAAAACAAGAAAACAAGGGGGAGAAAAGTCAGATACCGACAGCAAATCAAAGCAATGCGAAAATGAGAAAAAAAAAAAAGGCAAAGAAGTCATGATAAAAAAGCATGGAGAGACAAGACCCAACACATAAAAGCAGGAAACATAGGGCAATAAAAAATAGAGCAAAGCTACGCCTACTAGTGCGACAGAAAAGCGAGACTACCTACTAGCCTTCTACCATAATCTGAGCCCTCCACAACCTCCTATCTAAGGTCTTGTCCTCGGTAATCTGAAACAATGCCAAGTCCTGCCTAATCACCTCTCCCCAATATTTCTTTGGCCTTCCTCTACCTCTCCTGAAATCGTCCAAAACCAACCTCTCACACCTCCGCACTGGGGCATCTATGCCTCTCCTCTTCACATGCCCAAACCATCTCAACCTCGCTTCCCGCATCTTGTCCTCCACCGATGCCACTCCCACCTTGTCCCTGATGTCCTCATTCCTGATCTTATCTCTCCTAGTGTGCCCACACATCCATCGTAGCATTCTCATTTCCACGACTTTCATCTTCTGCACGTGAGAGTTCTTGACTGGCCAACACTCTGTCTCGTACAACAGAGTCGGTCTAACCACCACTTTGTAGAACTTGCCCTTAAGTTTTGGTGGCAATTTCTTGTCACACAGCACTCCGAAAGCAAGCCTCCATTTCAACCATCCTGCACCAATACGATGTGTGACATCATCGTCAATATCCCCATTTTCTTGTAAAATAGACCCAAGATATTTGAAACTTCCTTTCTTTTGAATGACCTGGGTACCAAGCTTCACTTCCACGTCAGCCTCCTGAGGTACACCACTGAACCTACACTCCAAGTACTCTGTTTTGGTCCTACTCAACTTGAATCCTTTAGACTCTAACGTTTGTCTCCAATCATTTAGCTTAGAGTTGACTCCGCTGCGAGTCTCGTTTATCAAGACTATGTCATCCGCGAACAACATACACCATGGCACTTCACCTTGAATTTGTCGCGTCAATCCATCCATCACCAAGGCAAATAGAAATTGGCTAAGGGTTGATCCCTGATGCAAACCCATCAGAACTGGGAAGTGCTCCGAGTCTCCTCCTATAGTCCTCACTCTAGTCTTGGCTCCATGATACATGTCCTTGATCGCTCTAATGTACGCCACAGATACATCTTTAGCCTCCATGCATCTCCACAGAACCTCTCTTGGCACTTTATCGTAAGTTTTCTCTAGGTCGATGAATACCATGTGCAAGTCCCTTTTCCGCTCCCTATACTGCTCCACCAATCTCCTACCAATATGAATGGCTTCAGTAGTAGAACGCCCCGACATGAATCCGAACTGGTTCTCTGAAATAGACACGTCTCTCCTCACCCTCATCTCTACCACCCTTTCCCACACTTTCATAGTGTGGCTTAGCAGCTTGATACCTTTATAGTTGTTACAGCTTTGAATGTCGCCCTTGTTCTTGTACAAAGGGGTCATTGTACTCCACCTCCATTCTTCGAGCATCTTCGCCGTTTTGAAAATGACATTAAACAACCCAGTCAGCCACTCCAAGCCTGCCCTTCTTGCACTCTTCCAAAATTCCACAGGAATCTCGTCAGGTCCGGTCACTCTTCCCCTACACATCCTACGGACAACACCTTAACCTCGTCGACTCTTATACTCCTACAATAACCACAATCGCGATGCCTCTCAGAGTACTCCAAGTCTCCCAACACAAAGTCTTTGTCCCCTTCTTCGTTCAAGAGTTTATGGAAGTACGACTGCCATTTCCGTCTAATGAGAGCTTCCTCCACCAACACTTTGCCATCCTCGTCCTTGATGCACTTCACTTGATCCAGGTCGCGTGCCTTCCTCTCTTTGGCCTTGACAAGCCTGAATAACTTCTTATCCCCGCCTCTGTCCTCTAGTTCTGCATAAAGGCGTTCAAACGTCGCCGTTTTCGCTGCCGACACTGCTAACTTCGCCTCCTTTCTCGCCATCCTGGAGGCGAAGTTGGCAGTGTCGGCAGCGAAAATGGCGGCGTTTGAACGCCTTTATGCAGAACTAGAGGACAGAGGCGGCGATATTAGCGAGTTTTCAAAATATAGCAATAATTTTTTTTAAACACATAATACATACATATATATATATATATATATATATATATATAGTAAAAATCTGTTGTAAAATGAGTCCTCTTTTGCAAAAAAAAACCCAATTGTAATAAGTCCTCTTTTGTATTTGTATCCCTAAGTTTCCACTTCAATTGAGAAAATCAAATATCCTTAACAAAGAAAGGTAACTAGGATGTGTCTTTAGGATTAATGTATGCCCTTTATGTGTTTTCTTAATTATTCTTACGGTATGTATATAACCCCTAGTAATCCTATATCATGATTATAGTTTTATGTTCTTGTGTATCCTGTTTGTTTGATTTTGATTTCAATTTATCAGTTTTATATTTTATTGCTTTTGAAAAAGTTAATGTATTTTTCTTAATTATTAGTTTAAGTTATCACTTCTCTCTCCTCTGCTCTCTCCCAGATCTGCCCACCCGCCACTCCGTCCGGCGACCATACGTCACCACTGTTCAGGTGTCGCCGGCGACCAGGTAACGCCGGCGACCAGGTAACGCCGGCCACTTTTCCGGCTAGATTTACTTTTCTTCTCTCTTTCCTTTTCTTCTTCTCCTCTTCTCTTTTTTTTCCCTTTTTTAATCTGCTTCTGGCGCTTATTCTCTTTTTTTCCTTTTTTTTAATTTTTCTTTTCTGCTTTCCCCCCCCCCCCCCTATTCTCTTCTCCCTTTCAGGTATTTGTGAACATTTTTCTGGCAGTGAACAGTAACTTGACCGTGAACAGTGTTTTCCGGTGACAACCAGGTTCAGTTCAACTGGAGTTGGTACCTCCGGTTGCCATATCCATTATTTGTCCATACACTTGTAGTTATATTTTGCTGACTTTAGACCTTTGAATAATTTATTAGTTCATACTTATTTTCGTGGCTTTGGTTAGTGATGGTAGACTAGGGTCATGTTCTCGTTCGGGGACGGGGGTTAGGGTTAGGAGGGGTAAGTGGGTTAAAGGAGCCTCTAGGTTGAGAGTAGGGTCTTGGAACATTGGGACGTTAACGGGGAAGTCCATAGAGCTAGTTAAGATTCTTAAGAAGAGGAAGATTAATATAGCTTGTGTCCAAGAGACTAAATGGGTAGGACCTAAAGCTAAAGAGGTAGACGGGTATAAGCTGTGGTTCTATGGTAGGTCAAAGTATAGAAATGGGGTGGGCATTTTAGTAAATAGTGATTTAAGGGACCAGGTGGTAGAGGTTAGGAGAGCCACTGATAGGATGATGTCGATTAAAGTGGTCGTTGAAGGGCTCACTTTGAACATTATTAGTGCATATGCGCCGCAAGCGGGCTTAGGCGAGGAGGAGAAGAGGCGCTTTTGGGAGGATTTGGACGAATTAGTGGAAGGCATACCGCCTACTGAGAAGTTATTCGTGGGAGGTGATTTCAATGGGCACATCGGGCCTATTTCGGGAGGTTATGATGATGTGCATGGAGGCTTTCGCTTCGGGGACAGGAATGGAGGAAGAGTCTCACTTTTGGATTTTGCAAGAGCTTTCGGGTTGGTGATAGCCAATTCGAGTTTCCCAGAGAAGGAGGAGCACTTGGTAACCTTCCGTAGTTTAGTGGCTAAGACCCAAATAGACTTTTTACTCCTTAGGAAGGACGATAAAGGTCTGTGCAAAGACTGTAAGGTCATCCCGAGCGACTATCTTACAACCAGACATAAGCTCTTGGTGATGGATTTAAGGATCAAGATGACGAGGAAGAAGAGGGTCGTGGATGACCGACCTAGGATCAGATGGGGGAGTTTGACCACGACTAGTGCCGGGGAGATGGGAGAGAAATTGAAGGTTATGAGGGCCTGGGATAGTAGTGGGGATGCGACAAGTATGTGGGATAGGACGACTAGTTGCATTAGGGCGGTAGCAAGGGAAGTGCTGGGGGTCTCGACAGGTAGTCGTGGCCAGCATCGAGAGGACTGGTGGTGGAATGGAGAAGTTCAAGGGAAGGTGAAAGCAAAGAAGGTGGCGTATGTGAAGTTGATAGAAAGCAAGGATGAGGTGGAGCAGTGGACGAATAGGGAACTTTATAAGATGGAGAGGAAGGAGGCGAAGCTGGCGGTTTCGACGGCAAAAACGGCAGCTTTTGAACGCCTTTATGCTGAACTAGAAGAGAAAGGAGAGGATCAGAAATTGTTCAAGCTAGCCAAGGCGAGGGAGAGAAAGGCACGTGATGTGGTTCAAGTGAAGTGCATCAAGGACGAGCATGGCAAAGTATTGGTAGAGGAGACTCTCATTAGACGGAGATGGCAGTCATACTTCTCCAAACTCTTAAATGAAGAAGGGGACAGAGACATTGTGTTGGAAGATTTAGAACATACAGGAAGGCGTCACGATTTTGGGTATTGCAAGAGTATTAAGGTTGAGGAGGTTAAGGGTGTTGTTCGTAGGATGCGTAGGGGAAGAGCGACCGGACCTGACGAGATTCCTGGGGAATTTTGGAAGAATGCGGGCCCGACAGGTTTGGAGTGGCTGACTAGGTTGTTTAATGTCATCTTTAAGACGGCAATGATGCCTGAAGAATGGAGGTCGAGTGTAATGGTCTCTTTATACAAGAACAAGGGAGATATCCAGAGTTGCAACAACTATAGAGGTATCAAGCTGCTAAGCCATACTATGAAAGTGTGGGAAAGGGTGGTGGAGATGAGGGTGAGGAAAGACGTGTCTATTTCAGAGAATCAGTTCGGATTCATGCCGGGACGCTCAACTACAGAAGCCATCCATCTTGTGAGGAGACTGGTGGAGCAGTATAGGGAGAGGAAGAGGGACTTACACATGGTATTCATCGACCTAGAAAAGACTTATGCCAAAGTTCCAAGAGAGATCCTATGGAGATGCTTGGAGGCTAAAGGGGTACATCTGGCGTACATTAGGGTGATCAAGGACATGTATGAGGGAGCCAAAACCAGGGTAAGGACAGTATGATGAGACTCAGAGCATTTTCCAGTTGTGATGGGGTTGCATCAAGGATCGACTCTTAGTCCGTTTTTATTTGCCTTGGTGATGGATGGATTGACGCAACAAATTCAAGGTGAGGTGCCATGGTGTATGCTTTTCGCGGATGACATAGTCCTGATCGACGAGACTCGTAGCAGAGTTAACGCTAAGCTGGAGGATTGGAGACAAACTCTGGAGTCTAAAGGGTTTAAGCTGAGTAGGACCAAGACAGAGTACTTAGAGTGTAAGTTTAGTGAAGCACCTCAGGAGGCTGGCTTGGAAGTGAGGCTTGGTACCCAAGCCATCCAGAAGAAAAGTAGTTTCAAGTATCTTGGGTCTATTATGCAAGGCAACGGGGAGATTGACGATGATGTCACACATCGTATTGGGGCAGGGTGGATGAAATGAAGGCTTGCTTCCGGAGTGCTATGTGACAAGAAGGTGCCACCACAACTTAAGGGCAAGTTCTACAAAGTGGTGGTTAGACCGACTATGTTGTATGGGGCGGAGTGTTGGCCAGTTAAGATTTCTCACGTTCAAAAGATGAAAGTTGCTGAGATGAGAATGTTGAGATGGATGTGTGGCCACACCAAGAGTGACAGGATTAGGAATGAGGATATTCGGGACAAGGTGGGAGTGACCTCGGTGGAAGACAAGATGCGAGAAGCGAGATTGAGATGGTTTGGGCATGTGAAAATGAGAGACACGGATGCCCCAGTGCGGAGGTGTGAGAGGTTGGCCATGGATGGTTTCAGACGAGGTAGGGGTAGGCCAAAGAAGTATTGGGGAAAGGTAATTAGACACGACATGGCGCAGTTACAGCTTACCGAGGACATAACCTTAGATAGGAGGGTTTGGAGGACCCACATTAGGGTAGAAGGCTAGTAGATAGTCTCATTATCCTGTCTTATTAGTAGTCGCATTATCTTAGTATAATTTCTTGTGGTCTGATTTATGTTATTATCTGTTATTTCCTGTGCTTTGATTATTCTATGTTATCTGTGTCACTTGCGCTACTTCATTTCCATATCGCTTTGAATCTCTTAGCATTATCTGACCTCTTTTTATGTTTTTTATTGAGCCGAGGGTCTTTCGGAAACAGCCGTCCTACCTTGGTAGGAGTAAGGTCTGCGTACACTCTACCCTCCCCAGACCCCACGTGGTGGGATTTCACTGGGTTGTTGTTGTTGTTGTTGTTGTTGTATGTTTTATTGCTTTTGAGAATATGAATTAGTGTCAATGGAATCACTTCTAATATTATATCAAAAAAACCGAATTGAAAAAACCGAATCCGAAATAGCCAAACCGAAGTTTGATAAAACCGAACCGAAAAATCGAACGCCCACCCCTAGCTATTCATATAGTAATAATTTAAAATGATTGCTAAAACAGGTAATTAATGTGCTTAAGTCATTATATCACATATTTTTTCCTTATTTTTTTATTTTTTTGTCCTAAGTCCCAGACCATTTGCTACTCTGAAAGAGAAGAAAAGGATAACATGATAAAAAAAATGTCACATGTTTAATTAAAACTTGAATTAAATGTCACATAATTATGTTGTTAATCGGGACGCAATTCTAAGTCTATAAAAAATGTTAGGGACAAATTTGATCCATAGGTGTAATTAGGGTATTTTTTAGTCGTTTCTAATACGTTAAGGGCACTTTAACCTTTTTCTGTTAAAAAAATAATTGGATTCCTTTTAAATCATTTGGTCCACACACTAACTAGGGTGAAGCGACAAATAACAATTTTAAAGATATCATTTAAAATATCATCAATTTAAAAATAAAGAAATTATTATTTAATATTTAAAGTTCGGGTATAGTCTAACTTCAGATTTGTGATCTGAAGTTCAAATTTTATCCTTTGATCATATGGACAACTTAGGTGAATGCATTATGACATATATAACTATTATTATGCTGGAGTAAGGCTGCATTTATTTTCATTAAGATTAAGACATCTGAATCTGAATGCACATTTGAATGATTAAGATGTTATTTCTACATCTGAATATTACATAATTAAGATTGTTTTTTTTTTAACATTTGAATGAATATAATTTCATTTTATTCCAAATTATTACTATATGCGCCCTAATTTATGTGGTACAGTTCGAATTTCGATAGTCAAATTTCTTAATTTTGACTGCAAATTAACATAGAATCTCTAAATTTTTAAAATAAAATTTACATATTTAAAAATTACGTAAGAAGTATTATACGTTACAATGATTAACAATTCAAAATATTTAAAAGACATATTAAAAAATTGCAATCCAAACAAAACTTAATTTGACTCTTAAAATCCGAAAGAGCACATATAATTTGGGAGAGGGGAGTAATTAACATAATAAAAAAAAGAGCTTTGAACTGTCTTCAAAATCCTTCTCTAAACTCAAAGTTCAAAGATGAAAAAGAAGAAATTAACACAATTTCTAATTTTGTTTATTTTCTCAATTCCCAAGATTCATTCCACCACCTACTCTCACTAAGAGACCTACCATTTTTGCCCTCACAACTCAATAAAAGATCACCACTGTCATGATGGTGGTGGGTGGGTTTTTCTAGATCTTGTTCATGGTTGTTTTCCATGTATTGATATTTGGTTATATGTCATTGGTAATTTTTCTAGCAATGAATTTCAATTATATTATCTTAGGCCAGTAGAGGAGTGATGATTGGGAAGAAGCATGGTCAACAATGGAGATTGTTTCTTGCTTGCTTTGTTTTGGAGGTTGAATTATAGTTTATTATTTCCATTAGTCCGACAACAGAGAAGAGAAATGAGAAGAATTAAGAGGCCGAGCTAGAAATCCTTAACCATGAATGATTTGGGTTTCTACGGGAAGATAAAATTAGAGAAGAAGAAAAAGTTTAATAGTAAAATTTAACATTAAAAAATAAAAGAGCAAGCATAGGTCTGAATGATTTTCAGGCTCTGACCGAATCAAACCTGTTAAGATATATTAAGTGGCTAGATATTTAACAAAAACAAATGCACTTAATGGACTGAAATCTGAAACATTTAGATTCAGGTCTCCATTACGTGCAAACAAATGAGACCTAAATCTCGTCAAAATGCAATTAAAATGTTATGGTTAACTCAAGAAACTGTTGCTCATCCTGTCTTGAGCTTTTACATTTTAGTTCATGTAAATGATGCTTGTCACAACAAAGGCAAGGCTTAAACTGGAACCAAAGACATGAAATAGTTTCAATTCAATAGCTTAAAAAAAAACCATTACAGCAGTAATGCAGCTGCAATTAATTGTGCATGTTATGAAATTATTTGGGCCAAATCCAACTAAAGTTCCTATAGGTACAAAAAGATCTATGTTTGATCACTTTTGATCAACATTTCAAATGTTTAAAGTTGGCTCAGGGTCACAAACATTCAAGTACATCAACTAACCAATATAAGTATAATATTACTACTACTACTATCATTTTTCAATGTTTCTATACTATTTGAGATATTATTGTAACAAGCTAAACAATTGTAAAAATTCTTTTACACCATCAAAGTTATAAGATCTATAAATTATAAATGCAATTGAAACCAATTTAGTTAAATTGAACGATCTTGAAAATAGCTTTTATGGAAACATAAAGGCATTTAACAATGAAAAAGGAAGATGATCTACCATATATAGATGAAACGAGGCTTCTCCACCTTATCCCCTTTTCAATAGAAAACAAGAAACATTACCTTACATAATAACCAAGCACCACATAAATCCAAATAAGCATATAGTAAAATAAGAATGTAATCTTGAATTAATCTTCTTTTTTCTTTTCATCCAAAATTAAGGATCTTTCAAATTGGTCTTGGAGAGTGATGGATGCTAAATAAAAAACCCAATACTCGCAACGCCATCATAATTCGACTGTCCCAATTATGTGGAACCATTTGACTAGCCACGAAGTTTAAGAAAGAAAAGAAGACTCTTAAAAATTTGTGGTCCAAAACAATCCTTGAATATTTATGGTTGTAAATTATCTCATAAAGTTAAATTGTTTCTAAATATGAAAATGTGACATTCTTTTTGGGATAGACTAAAAATGAAAGTGTCCTACGTAGATTGAAACAGAGGGAGTAATTAATATGAGTATTTTGCCACAATACCCATATTAATTGATGTTTAGTCTTAGGTTCTGAGAAATGATTTGGGGAATACGTAATTAATAAGGGTAATTTTTTTTTCTTGATATGTTAAAAATGACAAGTAAAAGAGAAAGTATATTTTTAGTGTAGTAGACAAGTAAAAGTGAACGGATGAAGGAACATGTAAATTACACTAATGGTATAAAGGATTCATTACACTATAGTGTACATATATATATATATATATATGACTTTATGTTCTATACACCCCTGACACAATAACAAATTAACTCTTCATATTTTGTTGCTCAACTAAAGGTCTAATATAAATTCAGGTACAAAAAACTCCCTGCTTGATTTGCTCACCATTAATTCAAATATTTTAAGTTGGCGCAGGACCACAAGCATTCATTTAACTACATGAAGTAACCATTATAAACATATTATCACTTTTACGATGCTTCAATTACACTATTGTTTAAGATATTATTCTGCTTTACATGAGTGGCTAAACAATTGATTATGCGTGTGAAGAGACAATTCAACAACTTTTCCTAGTTTTGTACGACCTTCTACGTCTAGAAAGGTAATATTTTCATGGTAATTCAGAGAAGTAAATATTAAACTAATTAACTAAGAAATTTACAAAGGTTGTTGAGCTATCCATCTTTTAAACATATGAAAGCTCTCTTCACGTTTGTACTCGGGAGCTGTGTGTCCTCCTCCCTAATGAAAAAAAAAAAATAACAAAAACATTTGAAAAATGTGAGCATAATATAATTTTACTATTGAGATTGAAGACACTTTTACAAAAACACATGAGTACAAAACTCTTACCTTTACGGTTGCAAATGTCATATGATTAGAGAAAGACCTCGTGTAACTGCAAATCAAATCTGTATAATTTAGAATTTCATAACAATCATATCGTCTATCCAATTAGAACGAAAATCCAGAGAAGTAAAATTTGAAGAATCATACCCTGCAACTTGTCCGTCAATAGTCCATGGACGCCAATCATCAATAATAGAATAATTTAGATATTTTATCCATGCTTGTGTCGATTGGAAAGGAACAACCATGTCATGATCGCCACTGCTCAAACAAAAAAATTGTTAAGTATATGCTATATAGTAACTTCAGCTAAATCTTGTGCTTAAAACACAACTTAGAGAACCATAGCGTGAAAGTATCAAACCTGTATATAAGTGATCGATAACCTTTCGAACTAAGGTTTACATGGTAAGGTATACTATTCATGAAAGTCATTGTGTAAGTTGTACCTCCGATACTTTGCCTACATCTCGCCCATGGTCTTCTTATAGTTCCCTAATCAAAGAAGCACAGAAAAGAAAGGAAAAAATCTTTTAATATCTTGCACCATAATGCTAAGCAACATTTACTATACAAGTACTCCATCCGTCCACTTTCATTTGTCTACTTTTTTTTACTATGCACACCCCTTAAGAAATAATAAATGAAGTGCATAATTTACCAATGTACCCATATTAATTGGTGCATATTTTTATTGCATTAAAAAATGATTTGAATTGAGTATTTAATACTATGAGAAAAAACAGGAAAAAAGAAATTGTCTTGTCTTGATATGTTAAAGGTGACAAGTAAAAGTGAAAATCTATTTTTGCAATTATGGACAAGTAAAAGTGAACAGAGGGAGAGGGAGTACAAATAGAATAAATTGAAATACCTTTCTAACATGGAGAGCCTCTTGAACTCTCAGGTCATTTGCCCAATAATTGGAGAGCTTGCGTGTGGCGATCTACAATCAAAAACATATATGTATATATACTTACTTACCCTGCATTATCTTTTTATCCTGAAAAACTCATCAAAGAGAACACGATACGCCTCTTCCATTCATTAAGATTATTGCATTTTACTTGATCTTTCTCCATATTGTTAAAAGTTATTGAATATTCATTCTTTGAAGTAATAGCTGAGAGGCTCACACGACTTTCGTGACAGATGAAGTCATCATGTTTTAGAAAGATCAAATCTTCTTCAAGAGATCTTCTTTCACCAGCAGTCAATTGACGCGGTTTGTGCACTTCAGAGTCTGTTCCGCAGAAAGGCTCTAGTATTTGCTGATCATTTATACCACTCACAAGCTGCAAAGTTGCATTACATGAACATTATGGTATTACCTTAGCTTAATTAGAACCAATTCAAAATATAACGAATAATATATATACACACAAAAAGGAATAAAACCTTACCTTCTTGAAAATCTTTAAGTTTTGTGAACATAGTGTATTGGTATGATCTATGTTTCGGTATTCGCCTTTGCAAGTCTCTTTCAGTGACTGATACAAAAAGGTCCAAATTATTACTTTTGTGCCAAATTGTTTTGATATGATACAAAGTTTATACATGAAGTAAGATTGAACCAACCTCAAAAAGTTCATCAGATATTAGCCCCATACCATGACAGTAAGGAATTTGGTAATTGCTTTCTTCAGGAAATGTTTTTGGATTTCCAAGTGAATAGCCCTGAAAGGATATAACATCAAATTGTAAAACACTATTTTTTCCGTGCACAAGATATATGTTGAATGAAAGGATAGGAATAAAAAACCTTAAGGTTGATTAATGGCTCTTTGCCTGCTTCATTTCCTGCATTTTCATAACAAAAAAACACTTTGTTGTAATCTTATCTAAAACACTTTGTTTGAACATCTTCACTTCAACTAAGTGATGCTACAAATTCAGATTTGAAGAAGCAAAAAAAAAATGTAGCTTTCTATATAATTTATCTAATACTCCGTATATGCAGAAGTAATAATCAATAGTACGATTTAAAGCATAAATTTGGCTCCGAGTATCCCCCTTAGTGGACCTAGCCGGGTATGAATTCGGATTAGTCAGACCAATATGGGTTTCGGATATCGGATGGCTAAACCAGAAGGAATTATAATAACAAAGCATATACTAAAGAGTAATGGGATGATGAAAATGACAGACAACCTCATTATATGATGATACTAAATGGCCCTTACCATCTGATATTAGTTGAACAATAACTGGAACTGTAATGCCTGAATATGAATCCCCAGAAACATAGAAAGGGTTCGAAATGAATTCCGGATGATTAATATTGAGCCACTGCAAAATAAATTGTGAGTTAGTTAGCAATACATCTCTGTTATATTTGGTTGCAACTTGCTACTATTATTAGTGTCTTCATTTTCTCATGATTCATCCATCTCGCTTTGTTTTTTCTCCCTATTTCTCTGTTTATTCTCATTATCCTTTCAATTTCCACTATATATCATTTTGGAGAACTATAGCTTCAATACACAAAGCATAAAACCGATGGAGAAGCTACCTGGACTTTATTTTGCAGACAAGAAGGTGGATTTGTTATAATATTGGACTATGAACATCCACAGGTCAGTAAAATGAACCTGAATAATTAGTCCATATCACTCAATTACAAATCTCCCTTGAAAGGAGGCGGATGGAGCACCATTCAATGAGTTCAACTTAACCTTATATTCTCGATACAAAATATAGATGTATATGTGAAATTCACTAAAGTATCAACAAATATTAGATTCTGAACGTATAATTTAAAAAGTAGACAGTTAGTTCTTGAAAGGTTGAGCTCTACAATTTTAAATCCTATATCCTCTCCGATGAACAATGGAAAACGAGGAGTTTATTGAGGAATACTTGAAAATGCAGAATTAACTCTGTTTACTAATTCATACTATGTATCTACGTTCATGAACTTGGAATAATTCTCAAATACCTTCCGTAGAAATTCATAGACCTCGTCGCACGCTTGTAGATCAGTACACTTATACACCTCTGACGTTGTTGCATATGAGAACCCAGTATTTACAGGCTGTTCCAGGAACAATACGCTTGCAAACTACAAATGTAAGAAATACATTTATTTCATGATAACATGAAGTGTGCATGAGAAATTGCGAATATATATGCATTTTGGTAAAGAAAAAAAGAAGCTCTTTTGTATCACCTTTGTCCATGAATATGGACTTGAAACAAGAATCGGTAGGCTTCCATTGTATGCCTTTTGACCAAAAGCCAACGGGCCTAAAATAGAGAATTCAGAAGTCAATTTTCTTCAAATATTATTCGCACATAATACAATCAGACCTCTCTATAACACATCACTATAACAACCAAGTTTTCTTTGGAGCCGATTTGTCATGTTATGTTATATTATATGTTCTCTATAACAATATTTTGCTATAGCAGCCACAAAAATCTGAAACACGCTGTTCTAGAGAGGTTTGACTGTACCAAGCTTTTCCACATATTTAGTAGTAGTGTTGGTACATATCTAGACTCTCGTTTAGAATAAGACCCACGCTATTTACTACTAATTCACTAATTAGAAAGTTTAATCAAACTTAATGCTTCTGTAATACTAACAAAGGCGTTCCTCAAATGATTTAAGTTAAACACAAACAGTTAAACTATATTTGACAAAAAGTACATTTGAAAGTAAGCAGATTCTGAAAGTTGGCTAAACAGTAGGATTGTAGGTCAAACACTGGACGAAAATAATAGTATATGTTGATCAATATATCAGCTCTCTCAAAGATGAATAATAACGATAACCATTCGAATAAAGATAACCTCTAGACTATGAAAGTATGTTGCACATATTTAATGTGAGTTACTGCTGCCATAATTAACATACCATCACAGGTTAAATTAGACAAATAGTGTAAAAAATCTTTACATCGTCAGCGTATATAACTTAAATTTATCTAACACTTACCTACTTCATACGCCAAGCCCGTAAAGGATGAGCAACCAGGCCCTCCTGTTAGCCATAGCAAGAGCGGATCTTTTCTCGGGTCGGATTCTGATTTAATGAAGTAATAGAATAGTTGCACTTCCTCGGATTTTCCAACTCCAATGTATCTAAAAATTTCAAAATATATTGATCACTTCAACTAATTTGTTTTACTAGTATGTAACCAGTAAGTTCTGAAAAATACTAAAATAAGTAAAAAATTTTTTACCTTTGATCAAATGAAAATGAAAATTCAAAGGAAAGTAGATTTTATACTAATCTCAACTTGGAATTTTACAAAGAGAACAAATGAGTGTTATTGTTTCTGGCGGAGCCAGAAGTTAAAGATTATGGGTTTACAAGTCTTGACGACCTTTTTAAGTTACTCGATTCTAAATTAAAAATTTGTTCATATTAAATGTTCTTAAGACAAATACAATAACTGGACTAAAGTTATTGAGTTCCGCCAAACATTACCTTAAACTCTAGCTCTGCCAGTGGTTAGAGCCAATAAACTAATAAAAAAAGAACTAAATATTTCATCTATATGACTCCTAACTAACAATTATTTTATAACTTATCGCTAGATAGTCGTAAAATAGGATTAGCAACGAATTATGTTATTTAGCTACAAAATTTATCTATCACTAATTGCAGAAATATAACTTACCCAGTCTCGAGATAAAAAGGAAGAGGACCATTAAAACCAGGAAGAAACTCAATAATTGAGCCATATGGAGGAAGACTTTGTACATGTAAAAACAAAGTAAGAAGAAGATGAAACAATAGTGTCAAGCGAAAATTACACATGACTTTTCAACGAATGGATTGAGGGAGGCTTTTATTGATTTTAATGGATTTACCCCTTGAATTGTCCGTCCATATATAGTCCCCTTTTCTCAAGAATTTTCACCTGTTGTCTTTTTCAAGGATTAGTTTCTTTATTTTGAAAATTTTAGTAATTTAGTTGATTCTTAATATTTTATTTGTGAGGATTGATATAATAAATCTATTCTCTTCATCATCCCAGTTTTACATGACACCACTTAGATTTTGAGAATCAAACAATTTTTTATATATTTTTTTAAAATTTTTGAATCATCAATTATTTGTGATTTATAGTACCTTTTATATAAAAATTCGTAAAAAATATACTTTTAAATTTATGATCAAAATTTAAAAATAAGCTTTTAAAATTCAAACGATGTCTCATAAATTAAGATTGCGTGTTAAAAATGACAACATGGAAAAATACTTGTGGGTTATCTGATTGATGAGACAAAGGAATAACACTGTTGGGATATCTTACGGAAGTATATTATCCCTCGTTTGGTAATGAGTACAATTAATTAGTCTCGATGATCATGTTATAATAAAATGATGAGATTAGCTATTTCATATACTAATAAAATAACTAATCACATTAAATATTTCAATCGTAAAATATCCTTATCTATCCCATTTCACCGATCAAACGAACACGGAGTCGAATTTGGCGTCTATGAAAGAACACATAACACGCCACTTCAATATTGAGTGGCTCCCATTCGATTAATCTAATGCAGTGACGTTTGTCTGTTTTTTGTTAATAAGGAATATCGAATCCCAAATCCCATCAGTTCGGCGTTTTTGGCTTTTTGCCATACCACGTGTTTCTTGTCAATATTTCTATTTCTACTATTAAGAAGCACGGGTTTTACTACTATTTCGTCGTTCGTTGTGGGCCTCCCATGAAAAAAATAATAATTTTGGGCCCCATATTAAACAGCCCATAATAATAATAAAAAAAATGTAAAAAAAATAAATTGTGGGCTCTATATATATTAAACAACAACTAATATTAAAAAAAAAATGTGGGCCCCATATTAAACACCAACCAGTATTAAAAAAAAAAAACTGGAGCCCACCACATCCAAACTCACAGGAAAAAAAGTGGACCCCATATTAACAAAATTAAGCAATATTAAAAAAAAAAGTGAATCCCATATTAAAAAAATAAACAATGTTAAAAAAAATGTGGGCCCCATATTAAACACCATGCGTATTCGTAGCAAACACTAATATAATAAAGTTTTAAATACAAAGCACAAACTACAATGCTATATTAATCGTGTTTTGAACATAGTTTCCCATATTGACAAAATCAAGCAATATATATATTTTAAAAAAAAGTGAATCTCATATTAAAAAAATAAACAGTGTAAAAAAAAAAGTGCAGACTTTGTATTCTTAGCAAACACTAATATAATAAAGTTTTAGATACGGAGCACAAATTACAATGCTATATCAATCGTGTTTTGAACATAGTATATATATATATATATATATATATATATATATATTATATGCATAAAAATAGTGTAAACTAATAATGTCCAAAAGGGCGGGCCCCATACTAAACAACATCAGGCAATATCAAAAATAAAAATAAATAAAAAGAAACTATATAAAGCATGGGTTTAGACCCATGCTTCATCGTCCGTTGTCCATTAAAAAAAAGGGTGGGCCCCATACTAAATAACACCGAGCAATAAAAAAAAGTGGAACTCACCACATCCAAACTCACGGGAACAAAAAAGTGGACCCTATATTAACAGAATCAAGCAATATTAAAAATAAAATAAAAAATGAATCCCATATTAATAAAACAAACAATGTTAATAAACAAATGCTTAGAAAATCAAACAATTAAATCAATAATGATGGACTCATTGCCACATGCGTATCAACCCATTAGTGGGAGCAAATGAAATTATTATACAGCAACATACTTAAAATACTCATATATTAAAATAAGATAGAATTTAATTGCTTTTTCATTTTTTTCCTTGCTCTAATAAATGTGAAAAAAATTGTGGGCCCCATATTAAACACCATGCGTATTCGTAGCAAACACTAATATAATAAAGTTTTAAATACGGAACACAAACTACAATGTTATATTAATCGTGTTTTAAACATAGTATCACATATTAACAAAATCAAGCAATATATTAAAAAAAAAAAGTGAATCCCATATTAAAAAAATAAACAAGGTCAAAAAAAAAAAAAATGCAGACTTTGTATTCTTAGCAAACACTAATATAATAAAGTTTTAGATACGGAGCACAAATTACAATGTTATATCAATCGTGTTTTGAACATAGTATATATATATATATATATATATATAACAACACCAAGCAATATAAAAAATAAAAAATAATAATAAAAAAAAGAAACTATATAAAGCATGGGTTTAGACCCATGTTTCATCGTCCGTTGTCCCTTAAAAAAAAAGGGTGGGCCCCATACTAAATAACACCAAGCAATAAAAAAAAGGAAGAAAAAAAAGTGGAACTCACCACATCCAAACTCACGGGAAAAAAAAAGTGGACCCCATATTAACAGAATCAAGCAATATTAAAAAAAAAAAAAGTGAATCCAATATTAATAAAGCAAACAATGTTAAAAAACAAATGCTTAGAAAATCAAATAATTAAATCAATAATGATGGACTCATTGTCACATGCGTATCAACCCATTAGTGGGAGCAAATGAAATTATTGTACAGCAACATACTTAAAATACTCATGAAAAAAAATGGACCCATATTAAAAAAAAAAAAAGGCAACGTAAAAAAAAAAAAAAAAAAAACGTGCACCCCATATACTAAAAAATCAAACAAACCTCCACCCACGACCGGTAGGTCCTGGGTTCGAGTCACACTGGAGGGGAAGTGTGGAAACACTATAAATCCTCCTAAAATGGGAGGGGGGAAAAAATAATAAAAAAAAATCAAACAATATTCATGTAATTCCCAAAGTATCCCCATCAAGTCAATAATAGTGGATTCATTGCCACATGCATATTAACCCATTAGTGAGAGCAAATGAAATTATTGCACAGCAAAAAACATGGACCTCATATTATTACTTTTCTTCAAAATATTTAATTGCTGTATTTCCTATTCCGCCATGTCATTTATTTATTATGTTTACTAAAATAAATATACTTAAAATATATATATTTAAAAAATAAGATACAATTTAATTACTTTTTTATTTTTATTCTTACTCTAATAAATGTGAAAAGAGATTAATATCAAATGAAGATCAAATAATGAATAAGATAAATTAGTCAAATTATAATTCTAATTCACGTTTCCTTAAAAAACCATGCAAAAGACAACATGACAAGTAAAATGAGTTAAACCGAAAATATTTACTAAAAATTTAAAAATAGCATTTCTTCGTTTAAATAGAAAATTAATTTCTACTTTGTTTCGTTTCAAACATATAAAATTAATTTAATAATGTGAATTAGATTTATCCAAATCAAAATTTGATAAAAAATAATAACTATTTTACACTTTTAAATTAATCGAATTAAAATTGAAAATATTAACTGATGCTTAAATATTGCTATTATTTTATCTCAAAGAGAGGAAAATAATTTTCTTTTAAACAAGTCTTCTCTTTTAAAAAGTATTAATAAATTTTCGTAGCAAACACGAATAAATAAAGTTTTAGATACAGAGCACAAACTAAATGTTATATTAATCGTATTTTGAGCATAGTATATATATGTATATATTATTATTATTATTATTTAAACACAACTACATATACATAGATACACTATAATCCGAAGTGTTGGGCCCGTGCGCAGCACGGGCATAGGCCATCTAGTGACACTAATATAGATGTCAAGCATAGTGGACGACTAAAAAAAGTAGCTCTTTTTTTTTTTTTTTTTTTTTTTTTGTGTTAGGTATTCGTATTAGAGTCCAATTTTATCTGAAATCGCGCGTTGCAGGGCCAATTTTAAGGGCAGCATTCCCAACAACTTTTATTTTATTTTATTCAGGACCGAACCTGAGACTTCTGATTAAGGATAAAGGATACCAGTCATCCCACCACAACCCATGTTACTCCCTCGACCCAATTTATGTAATATTTTTTTATTTTTTGAGTGTTAGTTTAATTAATTTTTGAAGTTAAATTAAATGCAGTTTACTCAATATCTTAAAATTAAAATCTGAGATATTTAAAAATTATGTGAAAACCACTATAAATTACAACTTTTCTTGTATTAATATTATGAAAAATATATTCTAAAATATTAGTCAAAGTTCTTATAGTGTAAATTTCGAAAAACGAAAAGTGTCGCATAAATTAAGACGGAGTAAACACTTCTTTTTATCTAGATATAGTTTCATAAACATCTCTTCAGTATTTCATAACAATAACAATACAGTAATATTTTTGTGATTTATAATAGTAAATTTATTTTTTATTTAACTTTTTTATAACAATCTTATAATTTATTTATTATCAATTTAATTTTTTGGATAGTTAAATCTTTTTATTACTAAAGTAAGTTGTTATGAAAAACATAAAGAAACTATAGCCTGGACATGAAGGGCCCATCATACCGCAAAATCAACTCTGTCTAACAAGCTAAGGATAAAAATTCAAATCTCTAATCCTAGGAACTAGCTTTCATTTTCAGATTCATACAATGGACGCAACAATTCAAACTTTTATTTATATAAATTTGCAAACATCTTTTTTTGAGATTATTGCAATTACTTTGCTCCGTTTGTCCAAGCTAATAAAAGCCAATTCTTTATATCGTTTCACATGTTGATGTTTCAAGAACATTTGTTTGCAAACTCTGTTTAAAGGCTTATACTTAAAAAATAGCATTTAGAATTAAAGTTTCATTCTTTATCGTATTTCTTTTAGTAATAAACAATAGCTAGCAATTCTTAAGGTTAACTATTTTTTTTTGTTCTTTCTGGAAGTTACTTTACTTTACTATATTATATAAGAGCCTGGTTTCGACCAAGGGTAAAATCGTAATTTCGGCCCGGTCCAATTAATAAAAATAGATCACATTCTACCATCTTTTATCATCTTCTCCCCTTTCCCAATCTTCAACCGATCAGTTTTCTATCTGCTTTAGAGTTGAATTTCCCAGAGAACCTTGGTTTCGACCAAGGGTAAAATCGTAATTTCGGCCCGGTCCAATTAATAAAAATAGATCACATTCTACCATCTTCTCCCCTTTCCCAATCTTCAACCGATCTTCTCTCCTTTCCCAATCTTTAACCGATCAGTTTTCTATCTGCTTTAGAGTTGAATTTCCTAGACAACCTTGGTTTCGACCAAGGGTAAAATCGTAATTTCGGCCCGATCCAATTAATAAAAATAGATCACATTCTACCATCTTCTATCATCTTCTCCCCTTTCCCAATCTTCAACCGATCTTCTCTCCTTTTCCAATCTTCAACCGATCAGTTTTCTACCTGCTTTGTTTTCCTTATCTGGTGAGTTGAATTTCCTAGAGATTCCTACTTTAATTTTCCCCTTTCACCACTTAGATTTGTTGGTACAAGTTCATTGGTTTGTGTTTTCTTCTCACTCTCTATAGATTCCTACTTTAATTTTCCCCTTTCACCACTTAAATTTGTTAGTACAAGTTCATTTGTTTCAGATAGGTTTGTGTTTTCTTCTTACTCTCTTTGTTCAATTATTTATTTCAGCAGGGTCTTGCTCATAGTTTTCTTTGTTGTATTTAACTATAATAATACATCTGTCTACTTCTCTTTTCTCTTTCTCGATGTGCTGCTTATGCTTTCCCTTTGTACCATAGTTATTTTGTTACAGAATTGAGAAATTGCAGGTCTTCTCAATCACTGGATTGCATGTCACGACCCAAACCGATGGGCCGTAACAAGTGCCCGACCACTACTGGCCAAGCACTCCTGTGCTTGCATTTACTTGCCACTGACTATCCTGGGCCCATATACAATCTGTAACTGTGCTATACTGTCTCCCGAACATTCAACATAAAAGACACCGTACCGGGGACTCACGGCCAACGCATACATATAAACATAAACACTGAGATTAACAGCGTGAGCCGATTGACCGCCACACATATATACTGTACAACAAAATACACGCCGACGAGGCTGCATAATACCATGGCTACATATCACTGTCTACAGACCTCTATAGAATACAAACTGTAAAAAAATGACAGGACAAGGCCCTGCCGTACCCATATATGTACGCAACGGAATAGCATACCAAAAGGGGTGTAGCTCCGGATCAATGGAGCGTACTGACTGCTGCTGAGGGGAGGTCCTACTGCTGCGAATCGTCTGACTGGCTACCTGGTCCTGCGGGCATGAACGCAGCGTCCACAAGAAGGGACGTCAGTACGAATAATGTACCGAGTATGTGAGGCATGAATAGTAACATAATAAGGGATGTAAAGTATGAATAATAACCGAAGGGAAATATAGAGCATATCATAAGATAAAAGAGTAACCTGTACATATGAGTGCCTCTTAGGGCGGATGCCATGCATGCTAGCTTTCTTTAAAAAAAACTTTTCTTACATACATATCATCATCATAACGTACCCGGCCTTTTCGGGACTCGGTGTGTAACGTACCCGGCCCTTTCGGGACTCGGTGTGTAACGTACCCGGCCCTTTCGGGACTCGGTGTGTAACGTATCCTGCCCTTTCGGGACTCGGTGTATAATACCAACAGATCAGTGGTTGCACAATAGGTGTCGTACCCGGCTGACTATAGCGCGGCTCGGTGTAGTAAAATACATACATATATATATATATATATATATATATATATATAAAGCATGCATGAGAGCCAAATAAAAGCTATAAATACTTCGGAGTGACGTAAGGTCGGTAACCTCCGATCATATTATGGAATAATTATCATAGCTTTGTCTCACCTTGAAGGAACAATTATTATAAGGTGAGACTATCAATGAAGAATAGCGTTAAGAGAACGTAGAATAAGATCATAAATCTCATAAGGTGTCAATTCATATACTTTGGAATCTTTAAAAATAGTCATCATCCATGAATAAAATTGAGAAATCAAGAAATAGCTCAACATTCTTATATCGTCATTGAAATCGTAAACTTGGAACCTTTAAACCCGGAATCATCATCATCATAATCAAGTAGGAAAATATTCTCATCTTTGACATCATCATTATGATTGTGAAAACATGTTCATCGTGGTTATCATAAGAGCTCACAGAGCCATAAATCTCTGATTTAGAAAATACGAACATTTTGGAAAACAACTATGAATTATTAGGAACGGAATTATGCCTTGGAGTCATAAACATCCAACTTTTGAAACGAGGAAGATATGGAAACATTTATGAAGCCATAACATCGGAATCATGCCTTTGAAAGAAAGGGACAAGCCTTAACATACCTGTTCCACCTCCTATTAGCTACGCTTATTTGTCCAAGCTCGCAAGTCTACATTTAAGAGGATTTACAAAATCGTTATACTCACCGTTTTACGCTTGTCTTAGTCCTTCAAATAAATCCATTTATAATCTGCCGAAATTCGGGCAGCACCTCCCCTGTTTATATGCCTAGCCCGAAATCACAATACCAACAAAACAACAACTACAACAGCACCACCATCAACAACATTATCATCAATACCAAAATATTCCATAAAACATCCCACGCGATGTTTGTCCAATTTTTCAACCAACAACTTTATTATACAACCATTTCATCACTCTATCTTCGTAAATAAACCAAAGGTAATATTACTAAGGAGAGATTCATACCTTATTTTTATTAAAACAGCGATATCTTTAATATCCACCTTGAATCCACCGCAAAACCATACTAGAATCACATCTATGCGTTTATCCGAGCTTCGATTAATACTCCATCACTTGAAAATTGCTTACTTTTTGTTTCCCTCTCTCTCTCTCTCTCTCTCTCTTCAAAAATCTGGAAACTTCTGGGCTAAATCTAGTGAAACAAAAGGGGGTTCTTACCCTTTTTATAAGGGTCAAATTCGGGTCGGGTTTACTATAGCATTTTACTGTAGCAAGTCGGTTACTGTAGCAGTAATGTAGCACGCGTTTCTGCTCTGTCAGCTGAACTTGTAACGTCCATAATTCTCTACTCCGATGTCCTATTGACGAGCGGTTTGTTGCGTTGGAAACTAGATTCGACGAACTTCATTTTAGGATTTTTTTTTTTACCTTAAAACACTTCATATGCTAAGAGATATTCGCCCCCCAAGTTGGACCAAAATTTTCACACAAAACATTACCCATCCTTTCTCCAAAGTCGTACTACTCCATTTCTTCCACTCATTTCCTTATAAAACCTTCCGGTATACCTTATGTACATCCTCCACTTATTAAATATACTTAATAATGCTTGCTCCTTATATTCCAAAGTGGTTTTACTTACCCTAACTCAACGTACTTATGTTTCAAATTTTATAAGTGTTCTTCGAAGATACGGGGTGTAACATTGCAGGCTTCTCTATTTTTTAGATTTTTGCTTCTGATCTGAGTAGCTCTTCTTTGAAAAACTTCAATATATATTTTTTTACAGATAAGGAAGTTGTTGGCAGAAGAATCGAACAATTTATCATTGTTGGATCATCTTTCACTTATTTAACTTGAGAATATGACAAAAACGGTTTCTTATTCTTTCAAAATATAAATTTTAATGTTAAAATATCGAGTTAATTTAATCCAATTCAGCTATCAAATTCAGTCAAATTGATTATAGAAAAGTGAAAAGTGTCGCATATAGTTGGGACTGAGGTAATCGAACTCTTTAGTTATGCATCGAACGGTTTTGGTTTTTGAATTTTCAAAAATGAGTACTCTTAGTAGGTGTTTAGCCATAGAAACCAAGTGAATAATTCTACGGGTCCTTAATCTTTACCAGTTTTTAAATCTAAGATTTTGTTTATCTTGTTATACAGGAAAACAATTACCCCATATTTAGGCATAGATGTGGTTGTAAGAGGAAAGATGTTGAATTAGAAACTTGATTTTGCTGGTGCCATTCACCTTCCTGCCCTACTATCTTATCTTTCTCCTTGATCTGTTTAGAAGCAATTAAAAAGTGCAAATTACATGTTACTATGATTTGTTAAATGATATTTAAGTACAAAGCACGGTTTAATATTGAAAATTTTGCTACTTCCAGGACAACTTGGAACAAATAACAAGAGACAAACTCACCTTCTGCAGAAGTATTTAAGAGATACTTTCACTTTCTTTTTCCTTTCTTTATTTCATCGGCTTTGTGATTGTTTGATATGTTGTCGTGTTCAGCTTTATTTTTTGAGCTTTTCATATCACTTAATGTTGAATTAATTGTTATTCCTTTATGCTAATTGATTTTAGTAGACAAGTGATTTGCTACATGGTGATAACTGATAACTTTGTTATTCAAATTATTTTGGATTATTATTGTACTTAAGAGGATAACTATACTTAGAGATTTTTTCTTATCTTTTCATCTACATGTACACTATATATATATCATTGTATCTGTAAATTTACTCATCAAGATATATACATTGTTTCATGGTATCAGAAGTCTAGGTTTACTCTCTACAGTTGAATCATGTCTTCCACTTCCTCTACTCAATTAGTTCATTCTTCACCCGCCCCCACGGCTTCCACTTCCTCTACCCAATCAGTTCATTCTTCACCAGCCTCCACGACTGATGTGTCCTCCCTTCTTCCATCCTCTCCATCTTATATTTTCGTCTCTAACATTAAAAATCTTGTTCCTACTGTTCTTGATTATACAAACTATATGTTGTGGAGAGAACTTTTTCTACCCGTTTTCAAAGGTCATGGTGTTTATGGCTTTATTGATGGGAGTTTCCCTTGTCCCGAGTCTACTATTTTGCGTGATGATGGTACCTCCGTCCCTAACCCTTCCTTCCAGCAATGGATTCAACTGGACTCCATTGTCCTTTTATGGATTCAGCAACTATTTCTCAAGAAATTCTTCAAGCGATAATCAAGCCAAATCGCTCTCTCACTTCTAAAGATGGATGGCTTCAAATTGAGCGCTTGTTCCGTGATCAAGTCAGGTCTCGAACACTTCAACTCAAAGTCCAATTTCATAATCTTAAGAAAGGTAGTTTTTCCATTAATGAATATGTCCATCGTCTAAAGTCCATAGCTGATGCCTTAACTTCCATTGGAAATCCTATCTCTGAACCCGACCTTGTCCTCCAAATACTCTCTAGCTTGCCTACTGAATATATGTCTGTGAGCACCTCTATCTCCACTCGTGTTCCTCTTCCTTCATTTGTTGAGGCACGCTCCCTTCTATTTCTCCATGAATCTCAATTGAGCAGTTTCTCTAGTTCTTCTACAGATAATGTTACCACTGCTTTTGTGGCCAAGCAACAATATTATTCCTCCTATGGTCGTGGACGTGGTCGACAAAACAATGGTGGTCGCCATTCAAATGGTGGTCGTGGTCGTGGTCGCCAGACTCAAGGCAATACCAAATCTTTTAATATCGTGCCTCAACAGTTCACCCCTCGTCCTCGTCTTCCTTCCATCCTAGGTCCTCCCCCCATTTCCTATCCCACTTCTTACTTTCCCCCTCAACCTACTAATGCTACTCTATATTGCCAACTTTTCTATCAACCGAATCATACTGCTCGTGACTGCCCATCTATACATTCTAAGGCCTTTGTCTCATATATTAGTTCAAATTACTTTTTTCCCTCATCTGGTGATACCTCTTGGTACGTGGATACTGGAGCCTCTTCTCATAAGACTCCAAATACATCCAATTTATCCTCTGTTGCTCCATATAATGGCTCAGATCTGGTAGTTGTGGGTAATGGTACTCAACTCCCTATCTCCTACACCGGACATGGTACTCTTTCTACTTCTAATTCTCGTTTTTCTCTTAGAGATATTTTAATTGTTTCACGTCTTTCCACTAATTTATTAAGTGTCCGTAAATTTGTTACGGATAACAATTGTTCAATGGATTTTGATCCTTTTGTTTTTTCTATTAAGGACCTCATGACGAAGAGACTTCTACTTCGGTGCAATAGTCTTAGACCGCTTTATGCAATTTCTTCTCGTCTTGGTGATTCTGCTTCAACTTACTCCGCTCTTGCTGCTGCTCGTGTCTCACCAAACCTTTGGCATCGTCGTCTAGGACATCCAAGCTCTGCTGTTTTAGCTAGTTTAGTTAGGGTCAATAAGTTACCTTGTTCTTCATTCAAAAGTTTGGACAATTTATGTAATGCTTGTCAACTTGGCAAGCACCAGAAATTGCCATTTATGGCTTCTCGCTCTGTTTCTTCATCTCCATTTGAATTAATTCATAGTGATATTTGGACTTCTCCTATTCCTTCTTTTACTGGTTTTCGGTATTATATTCTATTCCATGATGATTTCACAAAATTTTCTTGGGTATTTCCTCTAAAGCGGAAATCTGATACTTTTTCTACGTTCAAGCAATTTTACGCATATATATTGACCCAATTTTCTATAAAATTAAAATCTTTTCAATGTGACGGGGCTGCCGAGTTTGTTAAGCTTCAGGCTTTTCGTTCATTTCTTAATGATAATGGCGTTTTGCTTCGCATTTCTTGTCCTCACACTCACCAACAAAATGGGAAAGCTGAACGAATGCATCGCACTATTTTAAATATGGTCCGTTCATTATTATTTCAAGCCTCTCTTCCCTCTCAATTTTGGGTTGAAGCCCTACACACTGCTGTCCATCTTTTAAATATTCTCCCGTCATCTAAACTTCATTTTAAGACGCCGTTTGAAGCTCTTTTTGCTAAGGTTCCTACCTACTATCACTTACGTGTTTTTGGTTGTTCATGTTATCCCAATTTACGTGAATATTCCTCTCACAAGTTGAGTCCTCGTTCGAAACATTGTATCTTTCTTGGTTATCCCGATAACTACAAAGGATATAGATGTCTTGATCCTACAACTAACAAAGTGTATATCTCTAGACATGTTAGGTTCAACGAGGATTTCTTTCCTTATCCTTATCTTCTTCCATCAACTTCATCAGAATCTAGCTCTTCTACCCTCTTTAAACTTCCTTCTTCAATTGATATTTATCCTCCTTTATCTTCAAGTGTTTCTCCTAATTCTCAGGATAGGAACTTTCAAAGACCTGCACAATTATTATCTCCCATTAATGCTGAAAATTCTCCTATTATATCTGATCACACACCACAATTTATGCAACAATTGGCTCCTAATTTACCTCCTAATTCTTCTCCACCTCAAGCCTTATCTCAACCTCCTGTACAATTTCAAAATAATCATCAGATTTCCCCTTGCAATAAAAATACATTGCCACCTGGACAATTCCTTCCTAAACCAACTACATCTCATCAATTCATGTTGCAACGTGACTCCTCTCCAAATGTTAGCCAGAACAGTTCTTTACCTCCTAATACTCATATCTCACATTGCTCTCCTATTTCTCAAACTAAAATTTCAAACTTATCTTATGATTCTAAAACACATCACATGATTACCCGTAAGCAAACAGGATCTCTTAAGCCTCGAGTCCTTCATTCTCTACTTTTTCATTCCTCTACAATTTCATCTGAACCTTCATCTTTTACTCAAGCTTCTAAGTGTCCTCATTGGAGGCGTGCTATGGCCGATGAATACAATGCTCTCATGGCTAATCGCACATGGGACTCAGTACCACCTCCCTCTCACACCAATATTATTGACTGTTGTTGGGTATACCGCATTAAACAAAAATCTGATGGTTCTCTGGAGCGTTTTAAAGCTCGTCTTGTAGCCCAAGGCTACAAACAACAACAAGGACTGGACTATGATCAAACATTTAGTCCTGTGGTGAAACCAGTCACTATTCGCAGTATTCTCGCCCTTGCTGCATCTAAGAAATGGCTTGTTCATCAATTAGATGTTAAGAACGCCTTTTTACATGGAAATCTTAACGAACTGGTATATATGAAGCAACCTACTGGCTTTGTTTATCCACAATTTCCTCATCATGTTTGTCGGTTGAACAAAGCTCTTTATGGCTTAAAGCAAGCTCCTACATGGTTTCATCGGTTCACTTTCTTTATTCTAAGTAATGGATTTCAAAATAGTATGTCTGATCCTTCTCTTTTCATTTACAAACATAATTCAGACATTGCTATTCTTCTTCTCTATGTTGATGATATTCTCCTCACTGCCTCTTCTAGTTCTTTACTTAAGTCTCTAATTCAGACTCTTAAATCTGAATTTTCAATGAATGACTTAGGAACTGTTAATTATTTTCTTGGTGTTTCTATTGTTGCTCGCAATGGGGGTTATTTTCTTTGTCAGTCCAAGTACGTAAAAGACCTTCTCACTCGTGCAAATTTGCTGTCTTCCAAACCAGTTTCTACTCCTCTTTCTCCTAAGTCCCTACTTCATTTGGAAGATTCTCCTCCCTTTTATGATCCGAATCTTTATAGAAGCCTTGTTGGTGGTCTCTAGTACTTACCTTCACCCGTCCGGACATTGCCTTTGCTGTTAATCAAGTGTCTCAATTTATGCATTCACCCTTGGACATTCATTATACTGCCGTCAAAAAATTTTTGCGATATTTGCAAGGTTCTCTGGATCATGTCTTATTTATTCCTGGTGGTTCTATTGACAATTTACAATGTTACAGTGATGCGGATTGGGCTGGTTGCCCTGCCACTCGTCGATCTACTTCATCCTATTGTATTTTTCTTGGCCCAAATCTTATTTCTTGGTCTTCTAAGAAACAAAGTGTTGTTTCTCGATCAAGTGCTGAAGCTGAATATAGAGCAGTTGCTCATGCGACTGCTGAAATAACATGGTTACACTCCCTTCTATAGGAACTTCATGTTTCTCCTTCTTCACCTTCTACAATTTTTTGTGACAATATTAGTAGTATTTATCTGGCACAAAATCCTGTTCAGCACGCTCGTACCAAGCATGTTGAGATCGATATTCATTTTGTTCGTGAAAAAGGTTGCCGCAGGCGTTTTCCGAGTTCAATATGTCCCTGGTCAAGATCAACTTGCTGATTTATTGACCAAGGCACTTCCTTCACCACGACTGTTGTTCTTGCGCAACAAGCTCTGCATTCTTCCAGATCGTGCATCGCTTGAGGGGGAGTGATAACTGATAACTTTGTTATTCAAATTATTTTGGATTATTATTGTACTTAAGAGGATAACTATACTTAGAGTTTTAATCTTATCTTTTCATCTACATGTACACTATATATATCATTGTATATGTAAATGTACTCATCAAGATATATACATTGTTTCACATGGAACTGTAATTGAAATCAAATTTCACAATTTTGATATAGATAAACAGGGTTCACTGAGTTCTGGTAACAACCCAAATTTCATATTTTGTGAATTGAATTCACCTTTTGATGGTTTCAAAAAGCTAGGGGAAAAATTCGACTTTTCACCTTCTCGCATCCTACAACCCTGTTCAGTTCCATAGCCTTGTAGGGTCTTCCGTTCATTTTCCATCTTGAAGTTATTCCCCGGTAACTAAATTGCTGATTTTTTTCACTGCAATAATTCCTTCCACAAATTAGATAGTGATGTGCAAAGATCAAATACAACATCAATTGTTAGAATTCTATCAGAAGCTCACTAATATCATTAAGCAATTTAGCTTATTTTGCAACTACTATGTTGTCATTTGTATGTTTCGTGGGGTCGGAATATGGATGTCAAAGAGATATGATAGACATGAATAACTAAATAGACACTATATTTTCGTGTTTGTGATTGGCTGCTTTCTTTTTTTTTTTTTTTTTTTTTCTTTCACCTTCCCCCGTTTTTGTTTCACCTTTTTACGATAGGAACAAGTAATAAGAAAGACAAAGTAAAGATGCAATTAATATCTCACCTTCAGGGAATATAAAGCGTAGTGAAAATATCAAGCACAAATACTAAAACGAACCAAAATTCTGAAAAAGTACATGTTGACAAAAAGGCTAGGCGACGAGAACTATACAAAACGATGCAAACTGATAAAAAAGAGGCCCTCCTCGCGCGGGTACGAGCAAACAAAGCTAAGTCGAGCAGTAGACATCCTATTGCCAGCTCGAGTACTATTGAATCAACCAATGCATATACTACGGGAGAGCCATTGCTTTTTACACAACCAGGTAAGATTAAAACTAAGAAAAAATAAGTTTAGTTAAACATTGTTAATATGAATGACAACATGTGTCTTCAATAAGTTTAACATATCGTTAAGGCGTAGCTTGAATATGCAGGTTGTAATTTTGGAGAAATTAGAAGCTTAGAAAGTGTTCAGCCATTAGTGAATTATTCTACATTAAAGGCGGTTCCCAGGTGTGAATTTTGTGGCGCGAAAAGATTTGAGTATGAAACACTCGCATTTTGTTGTAACAATGATACTGTTCATCTCATTTCACACGAAGTGCCAACAGAATTAAGAAATTTGTATCTAGGAAAAAATGATGAGTCCGAACATTTTCGAACTTATATACGAACATATAATAATATTTTCGCATTCACATCTCTTGGAGTAACTTATGACAAAGAGTTAGAAAAAAGGTACAAAGGGTATTTACACATTTCGAGTTCAAGGGAAGATGTATCATTTCATAAATGATTTAATACCATCTAATCAAAAAAGAAGAAATTTGGAATTATATTTCTTTGATTGTGAAAATGAGGTTAAAATCGAATGGCGTGTTCAAACAAGATGAATGAAAGTATCGTGAAAACTTTAATGGAAATATTAAAAGTTAATCCGTATACTATCTTCTTAAAATCTCTGATAAATATCCCTCAATTATCTGATTTCTACATTGCTTTAAAATGTGATGCTGGTTTAGACCAAAGAATATACAATTTACCAACTGCATCAGAGGTTGCTGGAATATGGGTAGAACAAATTATTGAAACCTGTATTCCTACACCACATATTCGCGTATACACGAAAAGCGAACGAAGTCAGTTGGTGAATTATTATTATGGTTGTTATGATGCATTACAATATCCATTGTTATTCCCTCATGGTGAAAATGGATGGGATTGTGGTATCCATAAGATTAATCCTTCTGCTACCTCTACTTCAAGACAAAAGTATTGCGAACACGAACAATTACCAAATATAACGAATATGGCTTCAATTGATGGATTTTTTGATATGGAAGCTGAATTTACGCAAAAAGGAAAACGAAAAAGAAACAACGTCTCTTGTCGTGAATATTATTATTACAAATTACAAATGAGAGATGTTGAAAATATAATTCTACATACAGGAAGATTATTCCAACAATACACAGTGGATGAATGGATCAAAATTGAAACTCAAAGATTAGACTTTGCTTATTGTAATCAAGACTTATTTAGAACAGATTCGTTATGAGGACTTTTAGATGTTCTACGACGGGGTGAAAGAGATGCTTCACAGGTAGGAAAGTACAAATTTCTTCCTCTTAGCTTCACAGGAGATCCAAGAGATATGCGCCGATGATACATGGATGCTATAGCGTTGGTCCAACGTTTTCGAAGACCTGATATATTTTTAACTATCACATGTAACCCCTCTTGGGCTGAGATTGAAGAAAATCTTCTGTCAACTGATAAAGCACAAAATAGACCTGAATTAATTTGCCGAGTGTTCCGAGCAAAAATAGAAGAACTGAAAAAAGATATACTAAAAAACCACATATTCGGTAAAGTGGCAGCATTTATGTACACGGTAGAATTTCAAAAAAGGGGACTACCTCATGCTCATTTTTTAATTATACTTGATGATAACTACAAAATACTGAATCCTGAAGCATATGATCGCTTTGTTTGCGCTGAATTTCCAAATCCTGAAATAAATCCCCATTTATATAAGCTTGTTACACAACATATGATCCATGGACCTTGTGGCCAGTTAGATCCTACATGTCCTTGCATGAAAAAGAAAGGTTGTTGCAAGTTCAAATATCCAAAGAAAAAACAAAAGGAAAAAATTCATACCCAATCTATAAAAGACGTAATACAGGAAAGTGTGTGGAAATAAGAGGACACCTTCTTGATAATTCTTGGGTTGTCCCTTACAATCCTTTTCTATTATGTAAATTTAATTGCCATGTAAATGTTGAAATCTGTTCAGACATTAAAGTTGTCAAATACATTTATAAATATATTTGTAAAGGACATGATAAAATTACATTTCAAATACATAACAACGAGACAAATATAGAGATAGATGAAATAAAAGAATATCAATCTACTAGATGGGTATCAGTACCTGAAGCTGTATGGCGAATATTTGCTTTTGCTATCAGCGAAATGTCTCCAAGTGTATACCATCTTCAATTACATCTTGATGGACAACAATTTGTTTCCTTTAAGAGTACTGACAATATCAGTAGAATTGTAAACAATCCTATGATGAAGAAAACAATGTTAACTGAGTTTTTGGAAATGAATAGAGTGGACGACTACGCTAAGAGTTTGAATTTATTATATCAAGAATTTCAAGAATATTTTGTATGGTCAGCGTCATATAAAACATGGATACGGCGTATACGATGATACACTATTGGTCGTGTTGTGACTTGTCATCCAACTGAAGGAGAAAGATACTACCTTAGATTGCTCTTAATGAATGTAAGAGTACCAAAATCATATGAAGATTTGCTAACAGCAAACAACACACATTGTAAAACCTTTAGAGAATCTGCTGAAAAAAGAGGATTGTTACTTTCTGATAATAACTTGACAGAATGTATGTCTGAAGCAGTAAGTTATCAAATGCCATCCAGTCTAAGACACTTGTTTGCTATGTTGTTGACCTATTGTAATCCAAAAGAATTGTGGGAAAAAATTGAAGCTCCAATGTCTGAAGATTTCAAAAACTTTCCAAATATGAACACAAGAGAAATCCGTTACAAAGTGTTGAACCATATTAATGATATTCTCCATTCAATTGGTCGCGATATCAACGAATTTAAACTAATTCCGAAAACAATTAAAGCATCAACATTAGCAAACGAAGCTAAAGATGTTTACTATGAGAGAAATATCACTGTTAGTGAAGAAGATCTATTACTACAAAATAAACTAAATATTGAACAAAGAAGAGCTTACAATAAAATTCTTGATAGAGTATTTTCAAGTAAATCAGGAGCGTTCTTTATTGATGGACCTGGGGGACCGGTAAAAGCTTTTTATACCGTGCTTTATTAGCCACTATGAGATATAGAGGATTTATAGCTTTAGCGACTGCAAGTTCTGGTGTTGCAGCTTCACTTCTTCCTGGTGGTAGGACAACTCATTCTCGCTTTAAATTTCCTATCCTTATTGATGGAAATTTCAGTTGCAACATCAGTAAACAAAGCTCACTAGTGTCTTTGATTCGAGATGCAAAACTTATTGTATGGGACGAAATTTCAATGGCAAAAAAAGAAATAGTCGAAGCTTTTGATCGGCTTCTAAAAGATTTAATGGAAACAAATATATTTTTTGGCGGAAAGGTAGTTGTCTTTGTGGTGATTTCAGACAAATACTTCCCGTTGTTCGTAGTGGAAAACAAGAAGATTTTGTGCCTGAAAGCTTACTTTGCTCTGAAATATGGAATCAACTTGAGAAATTGCAGCTAGTGGAAAATATGCGTGCAAAAACAGATCCTGAGTTTTGTGAATATTTAATGAGAATCGGTAACGGAAAAGAACGAACAACTGATCAAGGTAAAATTGAAATACCCCGCTCTTTGATTATCCCATTTACCAAGGAAAGAGATTCGTTAAATCTTTTATTTCAAGCTATTTACCCTAATTTACACACCTCCCATTCAAGCATTTCTTTTATAACTTCTCGTGCTATTCTAACAACAAAAAACGATTTCGTAGACAAAATAAATAACATGCTAATTATTCAGTTTCCAACCGAAGAAAGAATATATCTTGCGACTGATGAAACCATTGATCCAAAAGATCAAAGTGAATATGAAGATTTGTTGCACACTCTGAATCCTGCTGGTCTGCCTCCTTATAAATTGACCTTGAAAAAAATTGTCCTATTTTATTATTACGTAATTTGAATCCTTCTGAAGGTCTTTGTAATGGAACACGATTGATCTGCAATGACTTTAAGCCGCATGTTATCAGCACTACAATATCTAGCGGTGATTTTAAACATAGACATGTATTCATTCCACAAATACCACTATCGACATCGGAAGATGAAAAATTACCAATTCCATTTAAAAGAATACAATTCCCAATACGACTATCTTTTGCAATGACAATCAATAAAGCTCAAGGCCAAACATTGAACTTCGTAGGTATTTATTTGCGCGAACCTGTCTTTTCTCATGGTCAATTGTATGTTGCTTTGTCAAGAGCCAAAAGTTCCAATTGTGTCAAAATATTAATCAGACCACCCATTGCTGGTGATAACGATGATCACTCTACATACAACGTAGTGTATGATGAAATTATTGAAAAGGCTTTTTCATGAACTCACACCATATTTTTTCCCCGATAAATCATATATACAAGTTTATTAAATTACTATGTATATGTATTTACATTTCATCCCTTTTCACACTATACATGATTTTGATACATGTTGTATATCTATATTGCAATTTCAGATAAGCTGGACATGGCTGAAAGACTCAGTATCAATGCAATCACTTCAACAACTGAAGAGTGGACCAACAAGATCCAAGTAGTAGACAAAGGACAGCCACGAGAGAACCAACAAAAGACCAAAAAATTCCAGCTCATGCTACTGCAAGATGAACAGGTATTAGATGTTGAACTCATAACTCTATCAAAAATAACTAAACTTTTGCGTTCGTTTTGAAATAGTGTAGTCATGCATTTAAGTTTATTCCTAAGCGAAGATATGAATCTATTCCTTTTTTATTTACAGGAAACTCAAGTTGAAGCTCTTATCTTCGGTGTAGATATTGGGCATTATAAAGACCTGTTCGAACCTTTTTAGACTTATTTGGTGTCTGCGGCAAATGTGAAGGAATCAAGCCATGCATATGGAACTCCCATTCATGACTTTACTTGGACAATTGACAGTAGCACAATCATTGAACCAATAGAAAAAGTTATTCCTCCTGAAGATCCACTACCGCCACCAACGCGGCTAACACTTGCACCATTTGATAATCTCGAAAATTGTTCATTGATTACTACAGCACAATAATTTCTATCATCCTTTGAGTTATTTTACGTTCTTTGTTCACTACAAGATGTTCTTGCCGTTGTAATTAACGGTCGCCCTTGGACATATGCGAATAATAGGAGCAAAATGCAAGAGTTCATCATCATGGATTATCAGTAAGTACGCCTGTCTCCACCTTTTAGTTCTATAGCTCCTCCTTTTTTTCAGCTACTACTTCTTGATTGACATACTATCTGTTGTTTTTTCTCTTTATTTTCTGCAATCTAGATTACGAAGTCCTATCGCCAATATCTTTACAGTTTCATAAACTATCTTGCACCGTACCGAAGATATACGAAAAAACACATTAAAGTGCATGCCATAGAAAAAATTATAATCAAGATGTTCTCCCTCAAACTGAAGGTTGTTTAAGTAGATTGTAGGCTCAAAAGAGTGACGCTTCCTTCTCCAGGGTAATAATTTTATTTCTACATTGGTACTTTGCTAAAATTTCTTGAACACCTCTGAAATTTTCTGTTGAGGTCGTAGACCTATATAAGTTGCTAAAAAACTAACATGAACATCCAGTTGGCTGCTCGGGCCTAAAAGTTCCAGTAATTGCTGCAATCTAGAATCTGATTTCTTTAGTTTTCCCAGCTATTACAGGAATCATTATGTATTTTCCTTCTTTAGTAAGAAACGCAAAACTTTTTTATAGGCCATGAGAAAATAATTAGAAGGGGTTGTCCATTATGATAGGATGTCATGTTGTAGATTTCAAAAAGTTATGACACACATCAGTGTGCCTAGCTTCAAAATGAATACAAAGATAATAATGTTCAAGGCTTTTATGTGCACGTAGCATTAGTCAGGTTTGTATTTTTTTCCTGAGCGTAAGTTCTATAATTGATTATTACAATTAATCTCATTTCCTTACCGTTCCTCCATTTGCATATATGATTATTCAGTTTAGTACATCAAATATTTTGTATGTGTTCTGTTTTATGTTTGTTGTTAGTTAAAAGGATGATATGATGGAAGGAGTTGCTATGTCAGAAGTCCGCCTTTCTTTCCTAAAATCCATGCCCAATCCCAGTCATATAAAATGAAATGAAGGGAGTCAAAAACTGCATATACCAATAATGATCTCAAGGAACGAGGTTAGGAGTCTTACATAAGTGTTGGGCTTCTGCCAAAGAAAGTTCAGCATCAGAAATTACTGACAAAACTGCAAGGAAATCCCCCAAAAATACAAACCAGAAATTAGTGGCATACCTGAAATAGCAGCTGTAAGAATTCCATCACCTATTACCATAGAAACTCCACTTATAACCAAAACAAGCAGAAATATAGGTAATACATGTGTTCTGTATTGATCAGATCTTTTTTCTGATAATATAAATCTGAAATATTTGACATTTCCTTTTAGTTACGAGGGCAAAAAGCAAGCTCCTATAAACTGGGATTCTTTCCTTCTCACTCGGTAGAATCCACAATGTAGCCTTTTAAGTTAGAGAAAGTGAATCTGTGAATTTTGTGTTCTCTACATATTTTGTACTCTCTTCCGCATTCTCTTTAGCTTAGTGGCTTGCTATCTACATTTAGTTATAGTTGTGCTTAATGTTGCTTTGCGATATATGTTATACGCTATATTGGAATTAAAGTCTGATAACAATAACCATCTTATTTATATTTCATGCAGGAAAAAGCCAACAAAACTGACCCTTTGGGAAGAATTAGTTGACCACTGTGGGAATAAAGTTTTCCAACATCTGGAGGAGCTTAAAGAATTCCCCATAATTCTTGCAAAGAGAGTTAGCAAATCAAAATCTTCTCCAGGTATGCATATTCACAATTTCTCCTTTCCAGACATATAACAATTAAATCAACACTGAACTTTCAAATGCATGTAGGGTTGACAAATAGATTTGTCACTATAGGAAATCAATTCCTTACCTTCATTATGATTGAATGTCATCAATATATACAAAAGACTTACCTAATTTTAGGAGATATTCTAGCTATACATAATATTCTAGGAAATATTCTAGCTGTACATAATAATGACTAATATTCTAGCTGTACAGAATAATGACAAAATACAACCGTTATCACACCCCCGCAGTCGAAGCGGGAGGTGGACGAACGCTTAGACTGTCCCGAAAGTCATCAAACAGTACGCGCGGAAGCCCTTTTGTAAAAATGTCTGCAATCTGATATCGGGACGGAACATGAAGGACACGAACCTCGCCACGGGTAACTTTTTTGCGAACAAAGTGTATGTCCATTTCAATGTGTTTAGTGCGCTGATGTTGTACTGGGTTACCTGATAAGTATATCGTACTCACATTGTCACAATAAACAAGTGTCGCCTTTTGGATCGGGCAATGTAGCTCAAGGAGTAAATTCCTGATCCAGCAGGATTCAGAGACAACATTAGCAACTCCCCTGTATTCGGCCTCGGCACTAGAACGAGAGAGTGTAGGTTGATGTTTTGAGGACCAAGAAATCAAGTTGTCACCGAGGAAGACACAATAGCCAGAGGTGGAGCGCCTGGTATCCGGGCAGCCACTCCAATCTGCATCTGTATAGGAGACTAAGCTGCTGACAGAAGACTTATAGAGATGCAAACCAAAATCGATAGACCCCTGAATGTAGCGCAGAATACGCTTAAGAGCAGCCATATGTTCATTACAAGGGTCATGCATGTGGAGACATACCTGTTGGACGGCATAAGAGATATCTGGTCTAGTGAATGTAAGGTACTGCAAAGCCCCAACAAGCTGACGATACTTAGTCGGATCATCAAATGGTGCATCTTTCGAGGCACTTAGCTTCGGCTTTGTGTCAACAGGTGTAGGAGACGGGCTACAGAGTGACATACCTGCCCGTTCCAGGATTTCTTCGGCATATTGCTTCTGTGATAAAAATAAGCCATCTGCATTACGAGTAACATCAATACCCAAGAAATAGCTTAGTGGACCAAGGTCTTTCATGGCAAACTCGGCACTTAAGAGTGCCATAATAGACTTACGGAGATCGTCTGAAGAGGCCGTCAGAATGATGTCATCGACATAAAACAGTATATATGCAATATCAGAATCCCTGCGATAAATGAATAATGAGTGATCAGACTTGCTGTGTGAGAAGCCAATGGTGGCGACAAAATCAGCAAACCGCTGGTACCAAGCCCGAGGGGCTTGTTTCAGGCCGTAGAGAGACTCCTTCAATAATCAGACATGATCAGGAAAATTGGGGTCCCGAAAACCCAATGGTTGATGCATATACACAGTGTCAGAGAGATTGCCATGAAGAAAAACATTCTTGACATCGAGCTGGTGGATGGGCCAAGAATAAGATAATGCAATACTTAGCACAGTGCGAATGGATGCCGACTTGACCACCGGACTGAAGGTCTCCTCACAGTCAACACCCTTCTGTTGAGACCTGCCATCACCTACAAGACGGGCTTTATGCCTCTCAAAAGAACCATTAGATTTCTTTTTATGACGGAAAATCCACATTGACCGAATCACATTAACATTAGCAGGCCGAGGAACTAACTCCCATGTCTTATTTTCAATTAGAGCATTAAATTCATCCATGGCATTCTCCAATTTAAGTCACGGAGAGAACTTACGGGATTTTTGGGTAATGGAGAGATGAAGGTGGTTGTCACGCCCCGAACCATGGCTTGGACGTAACACGACATTCGGTGCCTGACTGCATGTGACCGAGCGAACCACATGGCCTGCTGAATCATCATGATACATAACATAAGCGGAATATAACGTGAATGCATGATGAGCCTTTATAAAATGTAGTAAGTCATAATACTTAATAAAAATACTTGTTTAAACATGAGTGCGGAAATAACATGAATGAGCCAAAATGGCTATACGACTCCGAATGTCTGACATGACATAACTGACTTGTCTAGTTTATAAAACCTCTATCATGAGTCTGACTGGAAAACATACTTGCTGGGACAAGGCCCCCAGCATACCTTAGATGCATAACTAAGCATAAAACAAAAGTTGACTAAACCCCGAATGAGATGGGGCTCACCAATAAGCTGATACGAATACTGTCTTACTGAGCAGATGTGTCGTCCTGTATATCAGTACCTGCATCGTGAAATGCAGGCCCCCGGGCAATAAAAGGGGGCGTCAGCACATTGAATGTACTGGTATGTAAAACAACTGAAAGAAAGAACACGGGACATGGAATAACATGATAAGAACTGAAACTGAAAACCTGGACATGAACATGAGCATGAGCATGAGTACATATATATATAACATAAGTAAAACATGATAAGTAGGGAGAGCATTTCATAAACCGACACATGATATCACCACGTGGATACGTGGAGTCTGGTACCTCGCCGGACCAGCAGAGCCCCTATACCTTGCCAGGGTATAAGGTGGTAACGTGCCTGATGGATCCATTCAGTGTAAAATTAAGGTATCGTCCTATCTGGGCGGAGCGATCCTTGTCCTACGGTGGCTACGTAGTTTCATGCTATCTGAGCCTTCTCGGTAATTCGTGCAACTCCAAAAACCATGAACATAATATTGTTGGCTAAGAAGCCCATGATTTTCGTGAATTAACTTGTACTTGTCTTGTAATCATGATTTCACGAAATAACTTGTAAACATGGTTTCATGAAATAGCTTGTAAACATGGTTTCATGAAATAACTTGAAATATAGTTTCATAAGATAACTTGTCATAGTCTTGCAAACATGTTCTTGATTCATGAGTAATCACAATAGTTCGTAATCATATATATAATTGACTTGAAAACATGCTTGTAACTTCCTAGATAGAATCATAAAGTTTCATATAAACATAATGAGAACACATGAGGAAGAATTCATGATTCATGGATTAAGCTGGGATTCCTAATAACCGTAATGGAAGATTAGGAATACAATAACAAATATAGATACAAGATTCATGTACATAAATACATAACTACGGGCTACCAATATGTTGGATTTAGTGCCTTAGGATTTGAACTTCATGAATATTAAGAAACGGAGCATGGGGAAGAACGTAGAGATTCCCACATGTGGATGGAAGTTCTACATACCTTGACTTCCTGCTTTTGAGCGTATCACAATGTCTTTCAATCCCTTCAACTTTAATCTATAACAATACAGGTCATAGGGATTCTATATTAGCAACAATATCCATGCTTTGACCATCTAAGCATTTTATCAAACACTTGGTGGGCATGAAGCTCCACAACCTTTATTAATGGTGTTTTCTTCACCCAATCCCCATTCTATTACTTCTAGCTAATTCTACAATCTCAATTAGATGTAATTAACATCATTCTTCATCACCCACATGAATACAACAATCCCAAGTCAACAATCCAAAAATCTAGCATAGTTCATATAATTCTCTTTATCAAACCCATTTACTATTCTCCCAAGAATTCATCAATTCACAACTATAAATGATTAGGGAGTAGAAACATTACCTTTTTGAAGTCCAATCCTCTTGAATTCGGGTTCTAGGGTTTCCACATCCAACAATAATATTCCAATCATAACTCTATGGATTTGAAGGGTTTTGGGGACTTGGATTCAACCTAGAATCATGATAAAAACTTACCTTGGAAGATCTTGAGGTTTAGGACTTGGTTCTCTCTGAATTTAGGGTGAGTTTTCGTGAATGGGATGTTGGGGAAATAACCCCAAATCCTAAATATAACAAAAAAACGCGTAAACCCGACTTTTGACCCGAAACTGACCCTGTTATGCGATGGTCGCGCGACGCACATGCAGCGCACGACCATACTCAGATCATTAGTCAGAGTAGGGGTTTTTGTGCGATCGGCGTGCGGCGCGGGGCCATCGCACGCGCCCGCACGCGCGGCAGGTGTCGGTTCTGCACAGCGTTCGGTAAAATAGGCATAACTCTTTGTACGAAGCTCTGTTCAAGACCCATAATATACCGTTGGAAATCTATTTCAAAGGGATACAACTTTCATCAAGGAAGTTTTCCCAAATTCCAAATTAATAGAGGGGTTATGGTCGTAGGAAGTAAGACCTTCTACAAACTCACTTGCAAACATGCCCCGTAGAGTGGCTTCCAACTTTTCTTTGCCCAAAGACATTTCTTATGACTTAATTGGTTTTCAAAACACTTCCTATAACCCTCATATTGGTTCCATTATGTTATCATCTTATGAGTCAAACTTTCGCCCAAAGCTACGAGGTGTTACAGTGGTGGTCTCGGTGTTAAGGTTGGAGGAATATTTTAAATTGGGTTTGAAAACGCCATTACGGGATCATGTCGTCATGGGGTGCGGCTGCTGTGGGGAGGGGGCCGTCGGTGGTGATGACGGGCTGGAAGGTAGCGGTGCAGGAGCAGCGGCTGGGCTGTCCTGTGGTGGGGGCTGCTGCTGCGGATTGGGAGCTGTAATCAAAGCTAAGCTTCTTAAATTGTGTGATCTTTTTCTATTCTACATCCCTTGCTTGTGTTGTAAGCTCCTGTACATTTCATGCTTTATTTGCACTGCCTCTTAATTGTCATAGATAATTTTACTTTTCCAGAAGCAACGGTTGCCCCTGAAAAACGTGCGAAACAAACTGATCGGCAAGAAATACAATATCCAAATCAAGAGATCATTTGCGAAAAATCAGGATACCATTCCAGGAAAGTTGTTTATTTTGTCATCAGAAACAACGAGAAAATAAGTGATCCACCATTGTCAAATAAGGGTAAGGAATCTATAGAAAGCAGTAAACGCAAGCTTCACAAGCTTGCCATGAAAGAAGGAAACCATCAAGCCACATCCAGCAAAGACAGTACTTCCTATCAAGAACACAACACGGGATTGAAGTCCCTGAAAAAGGACTAAAAGGTATGGAAATCTCTTCCTCTCTACTGTAAATCATATTGAAATACGTTGTATATCATTGCTTGTCTTTAGGTTGCTTATCTTACATTTGTGTTTCCAAGTAGACATTTGACTGCCTGATAGAGTTTCGATTCAGGTTGCATTAAGTAGTTCTAGCAACAGTATCTTTTGATCATTTTGGGATAAAGAAGAGTTCAATTATTATCTATTATGTCACTGTTTATTTGTTTGGATTCATCTGGCTGTGCTGCCAATACTGCTGCTGCTCATGCTATCCGCTTAATGAATGCTCCAACTTAATGCTAACAAGCATCCATTACAATCCAAACTGCTTATCGCGCTCACTTCTTAAGCATGGCTCTTCAATTTTTGCATTATCATAGTTTTTTGACTCATACAATTTCATTTAAATGCAGCATGTTGAAACTTAGTAATTCATCATCACAAACTTAAAGGATAATAAGGAAAAATCTGCAATCATAGCTCTAAGAGTCATGAAGATCTTCATGCACCCAATTATTGATGAGACTAATAAGTTTCAAGATTGCAATAGCCTATGTACATTAAGATGGTTATTGCTCAATACAGCAAGTTCCATTACTTGCAATAGCCATGTACTACTTGCGTATTAGAGTGTCTATGTCCACTATCGTATTTCCTGTTCCAAATTGGTTTGAAATGCTTTACTTGTACCAATGGTCTATCAGAAATATCCTCTCTACCTATCCTCCCCAGGCCCCACTTGTGGGATTACACTGGGTATGTTTGGTTAGTTTATGGATTGAAAAATGAAGAAAGGGTACTGAGTTTTCTGTTGTTTCTTTTTGTCGGTTGTTTCTTCCTTTTATTTGGATGTTGGGTAGCAAAATTTTAATTGTTGAAAATACTGAAATGGTACTAAGTTTTCTTATTTAAGCTTTTCATATTCTTTGGATAGCTTTAGATTGGAAGTGGTAATGGGGTATTCTGCCTTTTTACCCTTACTTGCATTTTCTTCGTTTAGCAAATTTGTGAATAAAATTTTGAAATTCTATTTGTGGGGTTTAGTTTTGATGCACCTAAGTCAAAAAAATTGATTAGCCTATCGGTGAATTTCAATGATATCTGGCTACAGAATTTAACATGGCTACAAATTAGAATGGTTTGATTGTCTTTTGGAATTTACTGTGTTTTGTGAAATAACTTGGAATTTGGGTGTTGCAGAGGTATTAGACAATGGATATGTGACTTAGACAATGATGTGTGAGTATGGACTATGGTACTGATTTAGCCTGATGTAATTGTTTCAGTAGGAACATTTCTGTTTTGGGTGCAGTCTGTTTTTTCTATCTATAGACATGTTAACCAACTATTATTTCTCCATTTATTGCCAGTAAATACTATTGTTTTGCAATATGGTTGGCTTTTTGAATGCACTTGACGCTACTTTTGGTACTGCTTCCGAGCATCTTCACTGCTGCTTGACTTTTGCTCTATTCCTTTTGGAAATAGTCAAAAATGCTATCAGTGCGCTACCAGGTTAGCTCATCTATTCAGCTCTCTTTTTTCTTTACTGTTGAACTAGGCTAAGCTTGTGTTTGAATATTTTCCTCTTAAGAGTTATAAGTGCTCAGGCACAAAGAGAGTTTGGTCTTTTTTCTGGAAGTTTTAGGTAAGTTGTTGGTCCTGTTTGTATAGTATGTTATTTCTTTACATCGGGTAGCTCTGACATAGATTAGACAACTAAATGGTTGAAAGCATTTTCTACTTGTTAATGACAACATGCATTGTTACGTGTGCTATGGGAGAATTAGGAATCAAATTCTTGGACTGTAAACCTGAAATGCTTGTGCTTAAATGATTTCATGTATTTTATGTATTCTCTGAATATATCATCATCACATTTGCAAGATAGGATCTCAATGTTGCAATTCCTGCGTTAAAAATAAAGAGAAACATATAAAAATGATCAACATGCTTCATAGTTATCTAACAAAGGTTGCCAAATATTCCCATTGTGACGATCTTGACTTTTATGATCCCTCCAGTGAGCTCAATAGATCAAGTTGGAGTAGGATTTAGTAATTGGTACCTTAAACAGAACAAAAACAAAAAAAGTGACGGAGGTATATTTTTCAGCTAATTCCTCGCTGTGAGTCCCTATAAACCCAAACATGTTAGGTGTGGAATTGGCCAAACAAGTCAATTCTTTTGTTCACATAGTCGTGATGTAAGCGCTTACCTCATAATAGTCGTGATGTAAGCGCTTACCTCATCATAGGAAATTCATTCCTATAAATAGGTAGCTTATGGTTCATTTGTAAACACACCAAATTGAAGAAGACAACACATCCCAAAGAGAGAGAAAAATCTAAGAGAAATACTCTTAGTGAAAGGCCTAAGTAAGAGAAGGTCTTTGAGAGAATTTTCTGTGGTAAAATTCTTGAGTGTAATTGGGATTGGGGTTGTGAGGTTGAGTGTTGTAAACACTTGTAATATTTCTTCTTTAATAAGATCTGCAGCAGCAACGTGGACGTAGCTCTCACATTGAGGGTGAACCACTATAAATCTGTGTGTGCTATTTATTCTTCGCTTACATCACGGCGTAAGTAGGTTCTGTCTAAGGAGGTTGGTATTTAAGTGGTCCAGCTGTGACCCTCCAATCTTTCCTGGGAACCTGCTTACTAAGGTCGGATTTGGGATTCAAATCCTAACAACTGGTATCAGAGCAACAGGTTGTGTTGTGATTTAGAAACGATGGGAGGCGAAGATGGTACGATGCACGGCATCGGTAAATTCGATGGTACAGACTTTGCGTTATGGAGAATGCAAATTGAAGATTATTTATATGGCAGAAAGCTTCATGAACCTCTGAGTCCGAAACCAGAGGAGATGAAGCAAGCAGATTGGAATCTCCTCGACAGACAAGTTCTGGGAGTCATTCGGCTGACGCTGTCGAAGAACGTTGCTCACAACGTGGCAAAGGAGAAGACCACCGCAGATATGATGAAGGTATTGTCTGACATGTATGAGAAACCTTCGGCAAATAATAAGGTATTTCTCATGAAGAAACTATTTCATCTAAAGATGATGGAAAATGCTCATGTTGCTGCACACGTAAATGAATTCAATACCATTGTAAATCAATTGTCATCGGTAAAAATTGATTTCGATGATGAAGTGCAAGCTCTAATTTTGTTGGCATCCCTACCAAATAGCTGGGAGCCAATGAGAGCAGCGGTTAGTAATTCTGTCGGTAGTGACAAACTAAAGTTCAACGATGTTAGGGATCGTATCCTTGCTGAGGAGGTGCGCAGGACAGATTCTGGAGAGGCATCGACGAGTTCTGCTTTTAATGTTGAAAACAGAAGCAGAAATTTTGACAGAAACTACAACCGAAATAGGGGCAGATCGAAGTCAAGAAATGGCAGGGGTCAATCCAGACCAGGACGAACATTTGAGTGTTGGAACTGTGGAAAACCAGGTCACTTCAAGAAGAACTGCAGGGCGCCAAAGAAGGAGGACAACAAGGGGGCTGGAATCAACGCTGCTACGGAAGACATTGGCGATGCGTTGTTGCTATCGGTTGACAGCCCGATAGACTCTTGGGTGCTTGACTCAGGAGCGTCCTTTCATACCACCCCACATCATGATATAATGACAAACTACGTGGCTGGGAATCTCGGCAAAGTTTATTTAGCCGATGGAGAGCCGCTAGATGTTGTTGGCACGGGAGACATTAATTTGAACATGTCAAATGGATCCTCGTGGAAGATTACAAAAGTTAGACATGTTCCAAAGCTGATGCGAAACCTGATTTCAGTAGGTCAGCTTGATGATGAGGGATATGATCTCAACTTTGGTAATGGGTCTTGGAAGGTGGCGAAAGGTGCTATGGTAGTTGGCCGAGGAAAGAAGATTGGCACTCTCTACATGACGACTAGCTGTCGTGATACTGTTGTTGTGGTTGACAACACAAAGAAGACAGATTTGTGGCATTGTCGGCTGGGGCATATCAGCCAGAAGGGGATGAAGCTGTTGGTGACAAATGGCTTAATTCCGGAGCTGAAGACGGTGGACCTTCATACGTGTGAGAGCTGCATTCTCGGAAAACAAAAGCGAGTAAGCTTCTCAAATGCAGGCAGGGAGTTGAAGGTCGAGAAGCTGGAATTGGTGCACACAGACGTGTGGGGACCTACCACTGTCCCCTCTCTTGGAGGATCACACTACTACGTGACCTTCATTGATGATTCAACCAGGAAGGTATGGGTTTATTTTATGAAAAATAAATCCGATGTGTTTAGTGTATTCAAAAGATGGAAAGCCATGGTTGAGAATGAAACAAATCTCAAGTTGAAGTGTTTGAGGTCCGACAACGGCGGAGAATACACTGATGGTGATTTCAAACGGTACTGTGCCGATAATGGGATCAAGATGATGAAGACTATTCCTGGAACGCCGCAACAGAATGGACTAGCCGAAAGAATGAACCGAACGTTGAACGAGCGTGCTCGGAGTATGAGAATACACTCTGGACTGCCCAAGACATTCTGGGCAGATGCAGTCAATACCGCGGCCTTCTTAATTAACCGAGGACCGTCAGTTCCCTTGGATTTCAGAATTCCAGAAGAAGTCTGGAGTGGCAAGAAGGTAAATCTTTCATTTCTGAAAGTGTTCGGTTGCTTATCATATGTTCATAATGATGATACGGCTAGAAGCAAGCTTGATCCAAAATCAAAGAAGTGTTACTTTATTGGCTATGGTGACACCGAGCTTGGGTACCGATTTTGGGATGAACAAAATCGGAAGATCATCCGAAGCAGGAATGTTGTCTTTAACGAAGAGGTACTGTACAAAGACAAGCTACAAAAGAATTCAGAATGTCAGGACAAGGAATCGGAAATAGTCTATTTGAGGGACTTTCCGGCACCTGAGCCGCAGCCAGGTACAACCGAGGCAGAGAAACAAACAATCCGAGAAGGTGCTGATGAAAGTGCTGATTCTGAAACAAATGAGCAGACGCCAATCACAGAGCTGTGTAGATCATCCAGGATCAGGAAGCCGCTTCACAGGTACTCTTCATCCCTCAACTACATTCTACTCACTGATAGAGGGGAGCCGGAATGTTATGAAGAAGCAATGCAAGTCGATGAATCGACTAAGTGGGAGCTGGCAATGAAGGATGAAATGGATTCACTATCGGCAAATCATACATGGGAATTATCCGAGTTGCCAAAGGATAAAAAGGCATTGCAAAACAAATGGGTTTATCGGATAAAGGAAGAACCCAATGGAAGCAAGCGTTATAAAGCAAGGCTGGTTGCAAAGGGATTTCAACAGAAAGAAGGCATCGACTATACGGAGATCTTCTCTCCCGTAGTCAAGATGGTGACTATCAGAACTGTTCTTGGACTGGTAGCAAAGGAAAATCTACATCTGCAACAGATGGACGTGAAAACTACATTTCTTCACGGTGATCTAGACGAGGAAATCTACATGCGACAGCCGGAGGGATTCAAAATCAAAGGAAAGGAGAATCTGGTGTGCAAACTTCAAAAGAGTCTGTACGGACTAAAACAGGCTCCAAGACAGTGGTATTTAAAGTTTGACAGCTTTATGAAGAAAGCTGATTTTTTAAGGTGCGAGGCAGATCACTGCTGTTACTTCAAAAAATTTGAAGACTCGTACATGATACTGCTACTCTATGTCGACGACATGCTAATCGTAGGAGCAAACCTACAGGAGATTGATCGGTTGAAAAAAGGGTTATCAGAAGAGTTTGCAATGAAGGATTTGGGAGCTGCAAAGCAAATCCTTGGGATGAGAATCGACCGAAGCAAGGAGGGCATCAAACTCTCACAAGAAGAATATGTGAGGAAAGTTATCAAAAGGTTTAACATGCATGATGCCAAGCCAGTCAGCACTCCCTTGGCTGGACACTTTCGGTTGTCAAAGGATCAGTCGCCGACAACCGAGGATGAGAAGAAGCAGATGGACAAGATACCTTATGCATCTGCAATCGATAGTCTTATGTATGCAATGATATGTACAAGGCCAGACATTGCACATGCAGTGGGAGTTGTCAGCCGATTTATGAGCAATCCGGGAAAGCAACACTGGGAGGCTGTGAAGTGGATATTCAGATATCTGAAAGGCAGCTCGAGTTCAGCTCTGTATTTCCGAAAATCAAAAACAGGATTGCAAGGGTATGTTGATGCTGACAACGGTGGTGATATTGATAGCAGAAAGAGCACATCCGGGTATGTTTACACATTCGGAGGTACTGCAATCTCTTGGGTTTCCAAGTTGCAAAAGATAGTAGCTCTCTCTAGTTGTGAGGCTGAGTACGTTGCTGTGACGGAGGCCACAAAGGAAATGATGTGGCTACAATCTTTTCTGCGGGAATTGGATCAGGACCACGAGGAAAGTGTGCTATATTGTGATAGCCAAAGCGCCATTCATTTGGCAAAGAACCCGGTTTACCATGCTCGAACGAAGCACATACAACTCCGGTACCATTTCATTAGATCAGCTTTGGAAGATGGAGCGCTGGTGCTTGAGAAGATCGCAGGGAGTCAGAATCCAGCAGACATGCTGACAAAGGCAGTGACGATAGACAAACTGAAGCTATGCTCAACTTCAGTTGGCCTGCACGAAGTATGAAAGTAGGAAAGAGCTGCTGCATCGATCAAAGTGTGAAGACAAATTAAAATTAGTCTTCAAGTGGGAGATTTGTTAGGTGTGGAATTGGCCAAACAAGTCAATTCTTTTGTTCACATAGTCGTGATGTAAGCGCTTACCTCATCATAGGAAATTCATTCCTATAAATAGGTAGCTTATGGTTCATTTGTAAACACACCAAATTGAAGAAGACAACACATCCCAAAGAGAGAGAAAAATCTAAGAGAAATACTCTTAGTGAAAGGCCTAAGTAAGAGAAGGTCTTTGAGAGAATTTTCTGTGGTAAAATTCTTGAGTGTAATTGGGATTGGGGTTGTGAGGTTGAGTGTTGTAAACACTTGTAATATTTCTTCTTTAATAAGATCTGCAGCAGCAACGTGGACGTAGCTCTCACATTGAGGGTGAACCACTATAAATCTGTGTGTGCTATTTATTCTTCGCTTACATCACGGCGTAAGTAGGTTCTGTCTAAGGAGGTTGGTATTTAAGTGGTCCAGCTGTGACCCTCCAATCTTTCCTGGGAACCTGCTTACTAAGGTCGGATTTGAGATTCAAATCCTAACAAAACACACAGAGAATTTCCATATATATATATATATATATATTGCAAAGATTCCAAATTTTCCTTCTGTGTCAACTCTCTTTCCTTCAATTCTCAAATAACCCTTGTTTTCTGGTACTGTCACTCTTCTTTTTCTGTTTTTTTCCCCTGCATATATTGATTCTTGATTTATAGTAAGTCTTTTACTGGTCTTTAAGTCTTTTACTGGTCTTTCTCAATCTAATTTTGTCCCTGGGTATCTTTTTTTTTTTTTTTTGCTCAAAAGTTAGTCTCTTCATAGCTGAAAACTGCTTATGGTTTGCGTAAAATGAGAATGTTGTGGGTGGTTTTTTTTTTTTGTGAACAAATTTTTCTTACTATACCAATGCTATGAGTGAGTATCATCAAGCTGCAATTACTGTGGCATCAATGTTTTTGGTTTTATATTGTTTTTTGTTTTGGAAAACCTACTAACAATCGTCTATTAATAACTCCACAGGTACTTTTTGCTGAACACTACTCAGAACCAGCCTACAAAGAAAGCAGCACACAGAACGCAAGGTCATACCCATGATGTAGATAGTATAGCATGTAATTAGTTTCCATGTAAATAATGCAGCAATCAATGTATGTAAACAACCTAACACTTGCCAACCATAATAGCTATAAATCATCCTATTTCAGCTTCTGTTCATCAGTGTAGTGTTATTTGTCAAGTGAACTTGTGTTCGCAATCATCTGTGATCCTTTATGTTGATCAAGAGGAAAGCATTTCTTATTTGGATTTTTTCCATTTCTAGAATTTAAATTCGAGACCTCTTATTCAACCCACCGCTATTATTTTTGGTCCTTTATGTTAATCAACAAGAAATCTCATTTTTGAAGAGAACCCTTTATTTATCGACTACTCTATTATTGTAATCTAAATTACTACAATTACATCAGCTTTACAAAAAACCCCAGCACGGGCCAATTCTATCTAGTCAATTTGATATGGGAATAGTACTTTCTTTTTGTTTCTCTTTCAAGCAACCGAGTAGATCTTGAAAAAGAAAACAACGAATATAAAGAAAAATAAAGACTAAAAAGCAATTTTAGAAGGAAGTGTCATACATTTTGTACCAGCAGAAACTCAAAAGCGCGAAAGTGATGAAAAACTTAAAAAATCAAAATCAACTTCAATCAAAACAATTCAAAAAGAAAAATTAGCACGAAAATTAGCAAAGCAAAAAATTGAATTTAAATCTGAGTTAGCACTAATGAAATTCTGCAACAAACATTATAAAAGTTGATTAAGCAAAAATGTGAAAAATCGTGCCCTTCATCTTTAACAGCGAGACCAAGGAAATGTGTTTATCAGCTTTTTTTTACCAAACACATCAATAACTTATTTTCAGATTCAATATTTTTATCCAATTACATAATTGTTTATTCGTAAATTCAACTATAACACTTAAAAATGCTTTTAAGTGTTTTTAAGTTATTTAAATTCAGCTTATACAAACCCGTTCTATATAGAATAAAGCAGAAAATTGAGACACATTTTAGGTTTTTATTACTGCTTCTGAATATGTATATATATATATATACACACTTCAAAGAAGTTGATTAGACATCCATCTCTGAAACATGGTTAAGCTCTCTTTAGGCTTGTACTCAGGAGCTACATGTCCTACTCCCTGTCCAAAAATATAAGTAAACAAATAAAAGCACAAAATAATTAGCAAGCTAGAATAAAAGCTTATACTCCAAATATTCTTACTAATTTAGGTGTCGTTCCAATTTATATTATACACTTTTCTTTTTAGTCCGTACAAAAAAGAATGTCAAGCTTCTAAATTTGGAAACTACTACTAGCAATAAAGGTTTTTCCCACCGACAATCAGTGGGAAATTTGTGTTATAAAACATGATTTTCCACCTCATTCTCACATAACCAGTTCACTGTAAAAACGCAAGGTGGAAAAAAAGTTCTAATTGAAATGCTGAGAAACTTTCTAATTTTTCTATGTGAAAACATTACTATTTTTTCTTGATTTAATCAAAATATATGTGGAAATAGACATTGAACATTTTCAGTGGAAAAATAGTGATTTTTTAGTAGCAAGTTAACGTTAAACTTCTCATTTTATTCTTAATGAAAACTTTTATAACCAACCAAATGTTATGACACATTTAAAGCCAAAAAATTCAAAATTTTTATAGCCATAGAAATGCTATCACATGTTTTAGGTCTCAAGTTTCAAAAGCCTTCATTTTTTTTCTTAAACTCAAACTATGCCATGCTATAACATGTTTTAGGCCTCAAGTTTCAAAAGTCTTCCTTTTTTTTCTTAAACTCAAACTATGTCACACAAATTGGAATGGAGGGGATATATGTTAACATTATGAAGGAAAACAAATTAGTAATTAGATTTTGAAAACTCTTGCCTTGACAGTTGCAAATGTCATACGATTGGAGTAGGATCTTGTATATTTGCAAATAAACAAGAAAGATTAGACCAAATTAATTTCACATTTCTCAACTTTGTGTGTGTCTCTCTGATGAAAAATTAAGAAACAAGAACTAAAATGGTTTAAGCTACCCAGCAACTTGACCTTCAAAACTCCATGGCCGCCAATCATCTATGATTGAATAATTTAGATATTTTATCCAAAATTGAGTTGATTGAAATGGAATATTCATATCATGATCCCCACAGTTTAACCAACAAAATATACTTCTGTTTATCCACTTCTGTTTTCAGATTGTTCATTGCAGTACTTATGTTCTTCTGCTTATTCCATAGCATGACTTTCAAAGTGTTCATAGTTCTTTTCTCGTGGCTCTTCTTTTTGCTCTTTTTCTTCTTTAATCATCATCCCGAAAACACCACAAAGTAGATATAATTACAACTAGAACAATCAACTGCAGATTTAATTAGCACAATCACGAATTCGTGACTATGAAATGACGCAAAGAGATATCATTATACATAAGTAAACAACAATAACTCATATTTTAAGTTCGGAGTTCTATAATCTATAGAGATTCAGTGTAATGACCTTAAGAGCTTGTTTGGAAAGCCACCAACCCTAGTAACTACGTAGTATTGTAATTACAACGACCTGTTTGTTTGTTATAATGTAATTATAGTGTAATTACAAGCGTGTTGTTTGGTTGCACATGTGTAATTACACAGTTAGTTTAATTTAAAAATAAAATTTAATTATAAAAAATTAAAATTAATATTTAAAAAATATGTGCATATATAAATGATATTAAATTAGTTATTTAATAATACATTGTTTCTTGAAAACATGTTAATTAATAATAACTAATATTGTAAAAAAATATTGATATATAATTTCAAATTAATAATATTTTAATTTTAATTGATTATAAAACTTAAAAGCATACCTTTTTTGTGAGAACATCATGGGATTGGATATTTGACAAAACATAATATATTTATAAATAAAATGCCATAACATTATTCAAATGTTTGACAATAATTCTATCAATTGTAAGCGAAAAATAAACAGCATGCAATGTGAAATAGCAAGTCAATAGTACTAAAGCAAATATTTTTAAAATCGAAAGTATAACCTAAATTCAAAATCCAAAAGAAAAAAAATTTAACATAATACTCTTATATCAAATTCAAACGTTACATAAGTAAGTTTCAACGTAACATAAGTAAATACTCCTATAATTCAAAAGAAAGGGAAAAGTCTATAACCTCATTCACAACGAAATTCTACTTTAATAACGTCACTCATTATATGCCAAGTTTTTAATGAATCATTCTTTCTAATATTAAGAGATATAGTTTCAAAAAATTAGAATATTAACACGGTTATGCTAAATGAATAAAATAAAAAACTAAAAAAAAAATACGAGCAATTACATGGAACCACAAGAAGTAAAGGTTGGGAATGAGAAGAAAGGAAATGAAATATAAATACTATAAATAGAAAAATATATTTTAAAAAATAAAAATAATTAAAAAGTAAAAATAAAAAATAAATTAAATAATAGAAATAAAAAATAAATTAGAATGTAAAAGAAATTAAAATAAAAAAAAAGAAATTAAATAATAGAAATAAAAAATAAATTAAAAAAGAAAATAAATTAAAATAAAATAAAATTAAAAAGAAATAAACTAAAAAGTAACCTTGTAATTACAGGCTGTAATTACACCCAATTCTCAGCCCCCTCTTGAGAATTGGAGAGTATAATTACACCCTATTCCCACCTAACTGTGTAATTATCTGGTCAAATAAACAAGTCAAACTGTGTAATTACACCTAATTACACTCAATTCCAATTACCTTGGTGGCTTTCCAAACAGGCCCTAAAGGAGGATGAAGAAAAGCATAGAAATGAAATATTGCTCTTCACGAAGGGGAAAGCATTCTAATCTTTCACATATAGGAAATCAATTTAACCGTTGAAAAAACTCTACTCTCAAAGATGCGTAAATATAAAAGCAAACAAAATATTCAAAGACAAAATAATACAAAAATTTACATTGTTTGATTAGTTCACTCAAGAATTCATGACTACAAAAGCTAACATTGACTTTGAAGTTATTGATCTTACTTTGTTTCATGTAGAATACAATTATTCCTACTCAAGGTTTCACAAAGTTACCATACAACAACACAACTGGCCAAAAAGTCAACTCCAAAGTTCAAACCTTACCACATGTTTATTGGTTACTGCAACACAAAGCAGTAACAAATATGTTCTAGAACCAAATAACAGGACCTTGTCAAAAGCTGATAGTCTTTTCTCTAGCTTCTTATAAATCACATGTGGTTGAACTCTTTAGTAGAGGGCAGCTGTATGTATAATTGAAATAATAGGTAGTAATATCTGAAATAATTCTCAAACTACAAAATTACGCATCATATCAAATGCTTCCTCATACCAAGACCACTTACTGGCCCAAACAATTACCATCTACGCTACAAACAAAACATCAATATGTTATAGCACCTACTTCACAACTTATTCGACACTATTTCGGTTTCGGTTATTCCACTTACAACAGCGGAAGAATTCACTTAACTGTAAACAAATCCAACCAGTTATCCTGCAAGAAAAAAGAACCTCAGCCTCTTTAAACAAAACCCATGAGAAAATAATACTATATGTTCAAGCACTCGGTGAGTCAAAAGCTAAAAAGAGAAGGACTGAGCACGTCTTTGGTACCCAACCAGAACTTCAAGACAAAGTCCTAACTTCCTAGAGTGAACTGCTTTTTACACACGTAAATTCATTTTTTTTTTCAACTCCTTGTTCTCAAAATTTTCAGTCAGAACATCCTTTGTGCCCTTTTAAGAGCAGTACCTTTGTGACTGTCTTAATGTTCATACTGCCTAGGTAAGACCTTTCAGGCTGCAGAGCAATAATCATTTCATTTATGTTGTGAAAGATAACCTAAGGCTAAGAATGTCCAGAATAGAGAGTGCTACATACTTGAATGTATGTTGGGGACTTGTCTCACCTGATGTACAGCCTGGTTATAATCCCTTCCCTTGCAGAATGGAATTATTGTTCCGGAGCAATTAGCTCATCCTGCTCCTACAAGGAAAAAGAAAATTAGGATTTCAGAAGCATATATTATGATACATATGCCTTTTAACATTCAGAGCTAATGGTATTTGGTTTAGTAGTCACTCCAACAAAGGAATAAGAACCATGAACTACACCTCAAAATGTCACCTCCAACTCAAAAAGTACTCAAATAGTACCTTGTCTTGTATATCTTTCTGTGAAAGGTGACACATCCCAACTCCAACCTTACTAAATTCTCCCATCAACACAAGACTAACCAGTCTATACTCGCCAAAAAGGCAATTACCAATACCTTGCAGCCTTTTGCTTATCTGGAACAGAAAGGAAAACAAACTGACTATTTTTGCAGTATTTCATAATGGTAGAATGTTGACAAATGATGTCCTTGTGTATGTAAGAAGTTGATAAAATATTGTGGTTGTGGAGTCAGATATCTCACCTAGTTCATTTAAATAACATGAGAAACTCTATAATTGATTCAATATCATTTGAAACTTAAAAAATGAAAATTCTTGATGAATCATCTCAAATTCTTTAAACTGATTTGCTATTGTAAAGGAATTAGTTCAACTTAGTGCACATTGATATCTTTCTTTCTTTCAATTTTTTAGAATCATGCCAAAGAATGCACGTCTTAGTTCAAAAGCGCAACACCATAGCAGTCCTAATTTAACCTTTCGTCCAGTAATCATGTCAGATTTGAACAAAGTAGCTTTAAAAAAACTTCACAATCTTGTTGCAGAACTCATGTTTCTCTTCATCACGATCAACAATTACTCATTACACCCATCTTTTTCTTAAACAGTGGTTAAAGTTTTCCTCAATCTTGATTATTTCAAACTGGTAAAAAGATCTAAAGCCGACAACTTCTAACGCAGGAAATGATACACGCTATGAACCTATATAACTAAGTTTTAACATATTTTAAGTGCTAAGACTAACATGATCCGTTTCTCTTGCAGTTATAAAATTTCTGTAAATGAGTCAAATATCATTTTGAACTCTAGTCACCAGATACGTAAATAGCTCTAAAAACTGACATTTCAAGTCTGAAGTTTCATGAAGTTAGAATTTGAAGAATAAGCATTTCCCTACCAAACAATAGCTATGTGTACAACATACAAATTGAAAATTTTATATTGTGTACTATGAAATGAGGGAAAAGAATAGCGAAAGAGTATTTAACAAGGAGACACCTTGAGAAAAATTGAACCAGTTGCTGAGATTTGTATGTCTACATAGAACTGACAATGAACTATCCTTGCACTAATTAGCTTGACCATCTGGAATGAAAATCTCGGGTGGTCATACCTTATCTAGGTGAACTTTATTCCTGCAATGCTAGCATTCATGGTAAATTGAGATAATGGAAAAAGTCCAATCCAAACTATTTATGCCACAAGTAAAGCATATAAGCAAAGAATGACATTGAAGGCAAGTGATGACATAATAATTGACTTGGAGTGACTCTTATCCTTATAATTTCAGTTTTCGGCAACACCAAATACCCTGAACTGCCGAATAAATTTCAAGTTAACGGGTGTTTGATATATATGGAGACTAAAACAGTTAATGCAGAGAGAAATTGTAAGTAAACATCACTTAAATACTGAGATACAGACTGGTCGTGCGCTTCTTCTCTGTCACATAACTGGAAACTCCATGAATTGAAACTGAAAACGGAAAGGTTAAAGGATATTAGAAGACTCTCCTCCATCCCGTATTACAATAAATTTCTAGTGGATTAAGTCCAATCAATTTGATTTGTCTACAGCTATAACTGCAGTTATTATAAATGTGTTGCATGTAACACATTGTAATCTGAGTTGTCATGCATAAATGGCTTTCAAGTATTTTACATCCGCAACTCGCACAGCTGGAGTCCAAAATATATTGGGAAAACTTACACATATTGATTAAGAAAAGAAAGTATAATTAATTGAAAGAAATTATTCATGTGTTGGGAATAAATTCCAACTTTTCAATGTAAGTAAGAGACAGAGTACTCACCCGGTAACGAAGTAAATAAAGGACTATGGCCGTGGAGTGTGCTCCTACGGATTTGCTTCTTCTTTGTGTTTTTTGAAATTCTAATTCGTCTTCTTTGGAGTCATAGGGAAATTGGCTGATTGTTTAACACAATTAATCAAGAAACGGCACATCTTTTCCACCACAAAAATATTATTTAAAAGAACACATATAGAATTGTTGGGGAAAACCTATACTCAAATTTATCGCAGAGCAGATGATGACAATGGGACTGGAGTGTACAGCTACAGATTTGCTTCTTCTGCATGGGTGTAGGTGCAAAAGAGGAAAAAAAATGGTCAGAGGTGGAAAGTGAGAAGTTCAGACTTCAGTCCGAATAGTTGCCAAAATTCGGAGCATACCAAAAGTTCACTATTTATATATATTAGAGTCATAGATGTAGTCGGAAAACAGCAAGAGCAAATATTACGAGTAGGAAATGGAGATCTGTATAACAGGCTATTTACTTTCGAACTACATAAGAGGGAAAAAAATGCCTAATAAACTCTAAAGTACAGACCTATCACGGGGGAGATTACAAGTCTGAACGAAGTTAGTTCATAGACGGCGATGAACTTTATTAATTGAAATAGCAATTGTAAATCTGCACAATGTACCTAAAGTTGAAATCGCATGACAGTGGAATTACAAACATGAATACAATCATAATTTAATTGGCAAGAGATGAGGAACCTCATTTCGACCCTTACTCCTAAATGGTCTGAATTCAATTTTGTAAAGAGAATCTGTGGACGGATAAAACCGGTTACCCTGTAAGTTAAAAAGAACACAGGCAGAAGTGCTACATAGTGGGTGAGAATGGAGAAGAAGCATAACTGGGATCTATAGAAGGGTTTTTTTTTTTTTTTTTTCTGGCCGCAGTTGTTGGGGGTGCAAAGGGCGAAGCGGCATGTGTGTTTGCCGTAATTTAGTTTTTAAGCGTGTTTATTTGTTTTTTTCCCTCAAAAATCTATAAAAGATAAATACTAGCCTTGCGTTTCTGTGATGCCACATCAGCATGCCTTTGTCCACACACATATATATATATATATATATATATATATATATATATATATATATGGATAGATTAGCTAACCACATGATCCTCATGCATCTGACTATTGTAATTTAGAAACAATGCATAAGTTGTCACACATTTAACATGAAAACAAATCAGGTCAGCAGATATCTTTTTAGTAGTCAGTTTTCTTGTACAATAAATCCAGCAACTAAAGCAACAAGCTTGTTCCGAAAGAGGTGATACAGAACCTATTAAGTTGCTAAAAAGCTTTTAAAACTATAAACTCATAGATAATACGTCTATTTATAGTCATTAAGCTCAATATTCTGGTGAAGTAAAAATAATGAAAAGAACGCACAGGGAATTGAAATCTGCAAGCAATTAAGTAGAAGCATAAATTCTAGTCTGAAGGCAACTTTCTCAATATCCCAAGACTGCCACAATATTAATCTGTTTCTTGGGAGGAAAAGAAAACCTTAGATGTTAAATACTTCAGTAACTACCTTATTAAGATTTTTCCACAATACAAACAATCAAGACTCTCTGAAATGTTAAGGTACATCTTAATTTTGCATGGGTAGTACATCTCAATCAAAGAGCCTCATCATAAAAACATTGCACGACCCACAAATTTTTAAGTGGCTAGGTCTTAAACAAACAAATTATGTGCCTCGGATAAGCAACCTACACCAGTAGAATTACTAACGGTGGATATACACACAGCACAGGGAGAAACTTCAGCCATAGCTACGAAAAGGAGAAAGAATGAATAAATGTCAAAAGCAGAAGAAACAAAAACATAGAAGGCATGAATCTCAAGTGAGACCATAAGGTTAAATGAATTTCAGCCACTGGAAAAACAAAGTTCCCCACTTATCTTTATGAATTAGCAAACCACATGATTCTCATACATCTGACTTGTACTTTAGAAACACCGTATAAGTTGCCACACATTAAGATGGGAACATATCAGGTCGGCAGAAATCTTTTCCGTAGTCAGTTTTCTTGTAAAATAAATCCATAAACTAAAGCAGCAAACTGGCTCCGAAACAGGGGATTTAGAACCTATTTATAGTTGCTTTGAAGCTTTTAAACTATCAAACTCATAGAGAATATGTCTATTTTATAGTCATTAAGCTCTGAATTCTGGTGAAGTAAAAAAATTGAATAGAACGAACAAGGAATTGAAATCTGTAAGCAGTCAAGTAGAAGCACAAATTCATCTAAAGGCAACTCTCTCAATAGCCCAAGACTGCACCCAATAACCAACCTCTTCACCATCCCTCTGCCCCCGCACCTCCCTACCGTATTTATTTCCACATATTACATTTCCTTCGAGAATTAAATTGTTATTCCCTCTGTCCCAATTTATGTGATACACTTTACTTTTTAGTCTATCCCAAAAAGAATGATACATTTTTCTTATTTGACAACAATTTAACTTTAAACTTTACCTTTTACGTTTAACGAGATGATATATAATCACACAAATATCTTTGGCTAATTTTAGACCACAAGATTCAAAAGTCTTTCTTTATTTCTTAAACTCTGTGACTAGTTAAACTATATCACATAAATTGAGACGGAGGGAGTATATGGATTCCTTGGTTCACAAAGCTGCAAGGAAAAGAGTGGCATCTAACAGATCCTTCTATAGCTCTCATAAGTCATAGATCTTTCAAACAACAATTAATGCAACTTGGAAATATAATTTCTCGTGGTTATTTAGCATGCCTGTGTATTATCTGAAGTCTCCTTTCTCTCTCCTCCCCCCCCCCCCAACTCCCACCCCACCCACCCCCCAAACCAGCCACCCTAAACAGCCACCGGCGACCGGTGACGACGACCACCGGCCGGCCAGATCCCAGATCCAAGATCCCAGATCCCAGATCTCTCTCTTTCCTCTATTCTCTCTTTTCTTTTCTTCTTCCTTTTTGTTTTTTTTTCTCTTTCCTCTTTTCCTCTCTATTCTACCTTGCGATCGGAAATCCTTCACCGTGAGAAGTGATTCCGGTCGCGCGAGCTGATCCCGGTCGTGAACAGCAATTCCGGTCGTGAACAGTATTTTCCGGCCAATGAACAGTATTTTTCGGCAGTGAACAACATTTTGATCTGTTTGACTTTCTTAATGGGGGAGAATAGAATGTATTTTACAGCAGGGTTTAAGTCTTATGATATCACTAGACTTAAATCAAGGTCGGAACTATGGTTTGATTGGGTGGAAAGAAGCCGTAATTTGATGCGTAGAACCACCTTCAACGGCAAGATAATGGAGTGGATATGCTATGTCCTTCAGGAAGCCTCGAGGGACAACGGAACGCAGCCGAGAAGGTGGAAAAATAAGGAGCAAAATTCCTTATATTTCTGCTCAAGGAAGAGCAACAAACATGACAGATTTATCTCTATTGTTTCAGTACAAGGAGACAACAGAGCTGTTATTATACTACCAGAAGTCACATTCAATGCTGGATGGAAGGATATTGCATTTAAGATTATCAGATTCATAAAGGAAGACAAAAGTCCATTTATTACGAACATTCCCAGGAAGGTTGACCCCAAAACCACATATGCGGCTACTGTCAGAACTAGCAAGTGGCAGGCAAATGATCAAAAGGACGCAATGGTCAATACTCGCAACAATAAAATTGATGTGGAACGAGAGGATGATTCCGCTGAGAATGGGCTACTGGCAAGATGTGTAGTTGGCCATTTTAGAAGAGATTTGAAGGAGACACCAACGCTTTCTGATCTAAGACGATGGGTCGTCTCGACTTGGAAGAACGCTTTCGGAGTGAACATCTACGAAATGGCAGAATCGTTCTTCCTCTTTGAGTTTCCAAACAAACATATGGCGGAGCATGTATTGAAGGGTGTTTGGACTTGGAAAAAGGAGAAAATCTTTCTGGAATGGTGGTCGCCGGTTGCTGGATGTAGCACTGATATTCAGGAGAAAGATGGGACTTGGATCAGAGCTATGGGGCTTCCGCTTCATCTCTGGTCAGAGAAAACCTTCAAAGCTATTGGCGACCAATGCGGTGGATGGCTACAAACAGAGGAAGAAACATCCCTTAAGAATCATCTCAAATGGGCTAGGTTGAAGATAAAAGGAGGGGGCAGGAATGTACCTACAGAAGTAATAATAGAAGAAAAGGGTCTGTTTTTCATCATACCTATTTGGAGCGAGACGCCGACGAGGGTGGTTGCTGGAGAAGATGGTCGGAAACTGGTGACAGACCATTGGGTAATAGAGAGATCCAACTCCCATAATAGGGTTGACAACTGCAAAGTTGACTTACCAGAGCACGTGGATGCTGAAAAGGGCAAAAATCATAGCAGATTTTCTTGGGAGCAGGAGACGGCACGTGAGGGAGAGCTGGTCAACGATATTTTAAGAAGGAAGGATATTGGGCCTTCTAACGATAGTGGGCTGAACAAACTGAAAATACCAGAGGAAGCAAATTTCGAAACCTATGGGAAAAAGAGTTCTCTGTTGAGCTTTTCATTAAAGCCCAAATCCCTAAAGAAAGATATGGGACCGGTCTGCTGTATCCCCAATCGATTAGAGCAGCCCAGTTATATCGACCCTCTTAACCCAGAAGCTGAAGAAACCTCGGACTGCTTCATCTCAAAAAAATTACAGCTGGCAGTAGCAGTGCGACAGGAGAATATACACGATCCTGAGATCGATTGCACATGCAAACCTCAATTAGCTCGATTTCATGGAGAAGATGACAACAGTAATGATGATCAAGGATCCAGGGACTTGGTCACAAATATCACAGAGGGAAATTGCTCTCAGATGGACCAATTTCAACAGTTGGAGCAGTTGACAATTGAGGACATTCAACCTTTGGATGTACAAATGCAGGCAATTGAGGGAGAGGCAATTTTAAGGGTGCAACAAAATATTTTGAAGTTTAGCAAACAACTGGGTGTGGAAACTCAGGGGTATGAAGATGAAATATGGGCCTTATTCTTGAAGCTGGATAAAAGAATACAGGAAACACTCAGCAAGACCAAACCTTCATCTTCTATACCTAGGGGTCAGAATGAAGTGAAGAATCTTCTGGAATTCGGAATCAAATTCAAAGATGGTGAGCCAAGGACTAGGGGGAGGGAAGTTAGCAATGTTTCCCGATGAAAGTACACATTATCTCGTGGAATGTGAGGGGATTAAACGATCTCGACAAGAGGAGGGTGATCAAATCTCTAATACTCGATTGGAGGGCTGACATATATTGTTTCCAGGAAACTAAAATGGAAGGGGATTATGGGGAAGTAGTTAAGCATTTATTCAGTAATAGATGGGCGGATTATGTGGGTTTGGAGGCGAATGGTAGAAGTGGAGGGATTCTTATCATGTGGGATAAAAGGGTTTGGACAGGGGAATTAATCAATTTTGGTTTTTCCTCTATTTCCTGTAAACTCTGTTCCAGATTGGACAATTGTAGCTGGGTGTTAACTGGGGTTTATGCTCCTAATTGCAGAAAAGAAAGAAAGGAGCTTTGGATGGAACTAGCAGGAACTAGAGGGGCATGTGAAGGAGCCTGGGTAGTCTGTGGGGATTTTAACACCACCAGGTTCCCTACTGAAAGAAGGAATTGCACTGTTTTATCTAGAGCTATGAAGGATTTCTCTAGAATCATTGAAGACCTTGAACTTGTGGATCCTCCTCTGCTAGGTGGAAAATACACTTGGTTCAGGGGTGATAATTATGAATGTTCCTCAAGAATTGATAGATTTTTGCATTCTGTGGAATGGGATGAAAAGTTCAGCATGATTAAACAATCTGTTTTACCAAGGATTATCTCTGATCATTCCCCTATATCATTGAAATGTGGAGAATGGGATTTCTCAAAATCATATTTTAAATTTGAGAATTGGTGGATGGAGGTTGCAGGTTTCAAGGAAAGGGTGGAGGAATGGTGGACATCTTGTGAAGAATCAGGTAGACCAGATTATATTCTGGCCTGTAAACTGAGGTTCCTGAAATCAAAACTGAAGGAGTGGAGTGCTTTAAATGGGGGGAATTTGAAGGTCAAGAAAGCAGATATCCTATACAAAATCAACTCTATAGATTCCATACAGGAGCAAAGAACCTTAACAGAAGATGAACTACTTTTGAAAGCAAGTTTACAAATGGAGTATCATGAAGTGGCAAAAAATGAGGAAATCTCATGGAGACAAAGATCTCGAATTCTATGGCTGAAGCAAGGGGATAAGAACACTAAGTTCTTTCAGAGGATGGCTAATTGCCATAAGAGGTACAACCACATTGACAGTTTAGAAGTGGAGGGAGATACCATCACTGATCCACAAATAATTAAGGGGGAAATTGTGGATTTCTATCGGAGACTTTACACTGAGACAGAATACTGGAGACCTAGCTTCAATCTACGAGGAGAGTTCAGAGTTACTGAAGAGGAAAATGTTTGGCTACAGAGAGACTTTGAAGAACAAGAGGTGCTAGACTGTCTGAAATCATGTGCAGCTGACAAGGCTCCAGGTCCAGATGGCTTTTCTATGGGATTTTTCCATTGCTGCTGGGAGATTGTGAAAGAGGATCTGATGAACACTGTTAGGAATTTCCATAGAAGTGAATTCTTTGAAAAGAGCTTTAATGCAACTTATATTGCATTAATCCCCAAGAAGAATGGTGCCAAGAGACTAAAAGACTTCAGACCCATTAGCCTGATTGGGAGTGTGTATAAAATCATCTCTAAGTTGCTCACAGAGAGGCTTAAGAGAGTGATCAACAAGTTGGTAAATGGACACCAAATGGCTTTCATAAGAGGTAGACAAATTATGGATGCAGCTTTGTTAGCAAATGAATGTGTTGATTCTAGACTTAAAGGACAGAAAGCAGGCATATTATGCAAACTTGATATTGAGAAGGCATATGACCATGTTAATTGGAACTATCTACTTAAAGTTCTAAAAGACATGGGTTTTGGGGTGAAGTGGATTAAATGGATTTCTTTCTGCATAAAGACAGTAAAATTTTCAGTTTTGGTGAATGGTTCACCAGAAGGCTTTTTTGCCTCAGAAAGAGGTTTGAGGCAGGGTGACCCTCTTTCACCTCTCCTCTTTCTCATTGCCATGGAGGGTGTAAATCAGATGTTTCAAGTAGCAAAGGAAAGGAGTTTTGTGAAGGGGTTCAGAGCTGCAGTTGGGGGGAACAATGGCACTGAGATCACACATTTACTATATACAGATGATTCACTGGTTTTTTGTGATGCAGATATCAACCAGGTGGAATATTTGAGGTCTATTTTGGTGATTTTTGAAGCAGTATCAGGGTTACATGTTAACTGGAATAAGAGTATGTTGTTTCCAGTCAATAAAGTGGAAAATATTCAACTGCTAGCAGAAATTCTAGGGTGTGAGGTGGGAGCCTTACCCACCATTTACCTAGGACTCTCCTTGGGTGCAAAAAGTAAAGCTCTGGAAATTTGGAATGGTGTTTTGGAAAGGTGTGAAAAGAGGCTTGCTAGTTGGAAGGGGCAGTATTTATCATTGGGCGGCAGAGTCATTTTAGTCAACAGTGTACTGGATGCCCTCTCCACATATATCATGTCTCTGTTTCCTATCCCATCTAATGTTCTGAAAAGAATAGACTCATTGAGGAGAAAATTCATTTGGCAAGGCAACAAAGAAAGGAAAGCAATCCATTTGGTTAAATGGGACTGCCTCATCACCAGTAAGAAGGATGGAGGACTTGGCATTAGGGATCTCAAAATCCATAATCAAAGCTTACTTATGAAGTGGTTGTGGAGATATAACATGGAGGTCAATGCATTATGGAGGAGGTTTGTGCATGATAAATATGGCCAAGAAGAAGAGTGGTGCTCTAAGTCAGTTAATAGTCCCTTTGGAGTGGGTGTTTGGAAAGCTATTAGATCATTGTGGCCATCTCTGGCCGAAAATATCAGTATAAAAGTGGGCAATGGAAGGAAAATTCTCTTGTGGCATGACAACTGGCTTGGGCATGGATCCTTAAAAGATTTGTTTCCTGAGTTCTATAATATTGTTACTCTACCGGAGGTAAAACTTGAATCAGCTAAAGGAGTACATGGATGGAATATTACTTTTAGAAGATTACTACATGACTGGGAATTGGAAAGAGCTGTGGAATTATTCAAGACCTTGGAACAATTTCAAGGTTTTAAAGAATCTGAGGATTCTTTGTACTGGAAACATGGCAATAATGGTGTTTTTACTGTCAAATCAGCATACAATTATCAGCTCAGGCAATATACACAATCTGATCAGTGGCCATGGAAATCCATTTGGAAGACTAAGGCACCGTATAAGGTTTCATGTTTCTCTTGGCTGGTAGCAAGAGAAGCATGTCTCACCCAGGAAAAGTTAAGGAGAAGGGGTTTTCATCTATGTACTAGATGTGTTCTGTGTGATGCAGCCAGAGAAAGTAACTCACATTTATTTATACATTGTCCTTTCACTATACAATTGTGGCAATTTTTCCTGAACATGGTAGGACTAAGTTGGACTATGCCGGCGAACAACTGTGAGTTATTGAAGTGCTGGAACTATAATGGGGGAGCAGTAAGACAAAAGAGTTGGTGGAAACTTGTCCCAGCAGTTATTTGGTGGATAATTTGGAAGGAGAGGAACAATAGAGTTTTTGAAGACAAATGTAATTCTGTGCAGAAAATTAAGATGAATTGTGTCATTTTGTTTCACTTTTGGTATAAAGAAAACTATGTAGAAGAGGTTGAATCACTAGTTGATATGATAGGTTCCTTGTGAAGCAGTAGTCTGCAGCATGGTGGGGTGTTTTTTTTAATTTTGTATGGCTGCACTGTCATGGTGCAGGTGTAATATATATATATATATATATATATATATATATATATATATATATATATATATATATATAAATATACATGTTACCAGTCTCAAAAAAAAGTAATAGATATGTAAATCACTTTGGTTCAGGGAGACCTGAAACATAGTTCTCCAAAGATGGACTTCTTCAGATATATAATTAATATACTTTAAAGACCTAAAAGTATAATTTCTAAGTTTACTAAACTTGAAAGGCTTAACATAGTAAAATTACTAACGAAAGGACAATTGTAATAGCATTTCATCAAGAAACTAGAAAACAAAATTGCTACATCAATGTACATGATAAAAATAAAATATTTATTGCTTGCTGGGTAATAATTTAAACAAAAGGGAATCGGGTTAAAATTCCTGAACCGGGACGTGGCGGTTGACGGCAACGTTAGGAAGTCTAGAGACGTCCCAAATACCTAGTTTTATCATTCTTGAAGTTGGTTAGCAGGTCCAAACACAAGTCTAAGTGTGTCATTGAGAAAATTGATAAGATTGAAGCAACCAAATTACTGCAGTAGATAGATAATTGAAGCTGTGTATTAATCTGTTTCTTGGGAGGAAAAAAAAAACCTTAGTATTCAATTCTTCCATAACTATCTTATTAAGATTAATGTAACAAAACAAACAATCAAGACTCTTCATCATAATCCATAGCTACCTACTTCTCAGGGGGTCATGCTACTAGCTAGTATGAGGTATAAATGTCAATAAATTACAGGACAGAAAGAACCAGACCTCTCTTGATGCCAACAATTTAACTACTACCAACTTCGGACGGTGTCTTCGCCACAATTGACAATGCGTGTAATCCATTGTGCAACTCATCTTGTATTAAACCATAAATCATCCTATGCCTCTTCACCAAACTCTTACCTTCAAATTCCTCTGAAACCACGTTTAAATTAAAATGCGTCTCTCCATCGCTACCTCTCACCCCAACATGCCCCGTGTGCTGATACGATATATCTTCAACTTCTAATTCAACCGGCCTAAGTTCCTTCTCTAATTTCTCCTTTATTCTCATCCCTCTACTCCTCAAAACACCATCATCAACAGTACCAACATTTATATTGTTTCCACTAACTTTAGGAATGGTTCCAGACTCGACATTTCCATTAACATTAATTCGCTCAGTCGAGGCATCATTTGATAATTCGCTCTGAGGGCCTAAACCAGAAGCATTTTTCTCATCTTCGACATACAACTGCAACGCTTTTTTCTGCATTAACTTCAACATATTTAGAAACCCATTATTCCTGGAAGGTGTTAAGCTTTGTTGCAATCCTAAAAGAACAGCAAAATCAGGGGAAACTTTTATAATCTCTTCTACGGGTCTTCCAGAAAGTCCTTGAACTAACAAAGCAGCAAGACCTTTAGTGAGTACCGAATCAGAATCAGCCTCAAAGATTACATTTTTCTCCGAGTCAAAATTCGCCCTAACCCAAACCTGTGAATAGAGGTGCAAAAATTACCCCATCAATTATAAAAGAGCAAATAAAGCAATTAAAACTTAGGACCCATTTGACCATGAAAATTATTCTCTTTATTTGAAATTTGGAAAGCAGCCAAAATCCGATTTTCACTTTCACTTCCAGTGCCAAAACCCGGTTTTCACTTTCACTTTTGTCATTTTCAATATGTTCAAACGGCCAAATATTCTTTGCAAAAAACTATAACCTAACACAATTACAGCTTCAAAAATTCCGAAAAAGTGAAATATTTTAGTTTTTATGGCCAAACGCTTACTATATGGGCGGGTTGGGTTATGACCCACATCGTAGCCCAAGTAATTTTTGGGCGGATCAATAGCCGCCAATTTATTACACAGTGTTTGGATGGTTGTTAACTATTATATTGTACCGTTAAATTCATCATTGTGTAACATTACACAACGGGAGACGATACAATCTATCCAAAGGTTATATCCAGGGGCGGACCCACATAGAAAATTGTGGTGCTCGAGCAACCATTAAACCCGTCTCGGAATATATATATTTCTATATAAAACTGTGAAAAATAGATATATTAGATTGGTAAGCACTCATTCCACAAATGTGCTTACGGGTGCTTTGGTTTGGATGAGGAATGTCAAATTTTATGTTTGCGTGAGGTTAAGGGTTCGATCCTCCACAAAGGTTATTTTTGGATACTCTTTTAGTTCTTATTTCTGTGTCTCATTGTTTGTTTCTTAATTTTTTAATGCATATTCTTCTTTTTTATTTTTACCAATTGACTTTTTCTTTCACTACTTACTTTTTTTGCCCTTTCTAATTTGTCAAACTTCATCGCGGCAAAAGGCCTAAAAAGAAAAAGAAGAAGAGAAAAATTATCACTTTCTAACCTGAATAAAGTAGTTTTTCTTTATGCTGATTTTTCTTTTTCGACGACCGTCATTTATCGTTAAAGGCAAGCACCCAACACCTTAAAATCCTGGATCTGTCACTGGTTATATCCATTAAAACAACACAGTACAGTATAATATGAAACAATATGTAACAACCATCGAAATACGACGTTAACTCAGCCCATTTTGACCCGCCCCGTGAAACACAACCCTGAACCTTGTTTTCATTAGTCTTGTAGCGAGCATCAAGTGGTTTTAAGTTGTTGCTATAAAACAAAAGTTGTTGATATTTAGCTTTTGGTTGTTCAACTGCTTGAAAGAGTTTGATGATTTCTTGAAGTTTTGGTGGGAGTTGTTGAATAGGCTGAAGAGATGATAATGGATTTTTTGGTGGAGATTCTTGGAATAGTGATGATGGATTTAAAGAAGGTTGATTTAGTTGGATGTAAAGAAAAGGGTTTAAGGGATGGTGAAGTGATGAGATTGGGGGAAATAGACATGGATTGGATTGGAGAAAGAAAATTGTTGCTGTAGAGATTAAGGGAAGATTCTAGAGAGAATTAATGTGCATACCCTAGTTTTGTCCTTTTAGTGCTTCATTACAGCTTACGTGAGGTGTATTGAACGGACACCTATCCCCTCGCTTCCACCGCCGTCTACTCAGTTGATGTTTAGCCACAAGGTAATTAGAAAAACTCATCATATGCGTGTTATGTTTCCATCATTTTATTTTCTTGTTTGGGAAAGGAATTGACCAAGAAATTATGCAAAGTTAATAACTGTAGTTTCTATGATATATAATACTGTATATTATATGCAGAGATTGCCAAAAACAAAAAAACAAATTTACTTGGGTAAGAAAATGTTAATTATATACAACTGCTCTGTTTATTTAAACTTCTCTCAACTTAATTCATGAATTGTTTCTTAACTGCAATCTTCGGTTGGACATTTTTTAACGAGAATTTGAATCTTTCAGGTGACGACATAGTTAGATTTTGAGTTTTATTAGTGAAGTTATAATGGCACCATTAAACAGCAGAAATCGGATTGTTATGGTGTTAAAGTTTCCTATTAATTTCAGGGCATATGATTAAAATTTAGAGGACTTGTTGCAGATATCAATTTCAATGTCACTGATTATCATGATGATCTAAAGTAGGTGTGTGGGATAGCTAACTATTGAGTCACCTATGTCTGAAATCTATTTTCTCACTTAGGAAACTGAAATTTGGTTCATTTTTGTTGTTTTGTGACTGATATGTAGATATCGAACTTCTCAAAAGAAGAGTGTTTGTGCATGTATTTCGACATCAGAGCACTGGTTTCTCTAGAGGAAGTTCAAAATACACGCTGCACAAATGTGGACGATGGGAGGCTCGGATGTGGCAGTTTCACAGAAAGAAGTGAGTTATCACTTATCCCAACATAGCTTAGGCATGTCATATTATTTATGATATTTGAGTAGTTGTTTAAAATTCTTGGTCTATTATCAAGTCATTATACTAATTTTATAAACTAGAGAGAATAGTGTCTCATTGGATATGCGCCTGCAGGTATATCTATCTTGGACTGTTTGACAGTAAGATAGCAGCTGCAAGGTCCAATGGTCAAAACTTGACTTTCCCTCCCTTTTATGTTATGCCGTTTACACTTCCATCATTGACTGGACTTGGTCTGTCGCTCTTGCTCGGGGCGTAAACAAGACTGTTATAAGGCTTTCCCACATGTTAGGACTACATTATGGATTGTTGCCCCATTTTAGTCATACTTATTTTATCATAAATAAACTTGTGTTAGATGGTTGAGCAAAAAGTTACCCAACATAATACGAAAACAACATATAAACACCAAATTCCCATTACCAACAAATACCGCAACAAAGAAAGGAAAAGGGTGAAAACTCACGAAGCTGAGAATACAACAGTCACCAAAGATAAATTGAAACCAAAATAGAGAAATTTTGACCTAAAACTGGAAATGGAGAGGGTCAAAAATGTCTCTTAACGTATTAAAAATTGCTCAAAAATGATTTTCCCCTCCTTCTACCTATTTGATCAAAAATGCCCTTAACGTAGTAGATATGACTCAAAAATGTCCAAATTTTTCATTGCAGCATGGCGCAGGTACAGTTAAATGTTCTGAACATCTGTTTCTATTGTGATATATGTAGGTGTTGATGGATGATGTTGATATTCTGTCTTTAACTCTGCTTGTATTTGAATATGGTTCTCTAAGTGTCTGAGTAGAGGTTCAACTGGTTACCACCCTTACCTTAAGTCTCTTTGTTTTTATCTTCTGATTCAGTTCTGGTGCTTATTGGTTAAGATATTGGTTGAGTTCTCTAAATAGATTAATGTAATTCTCTACAATCCGAGAATGCTTTTTCTGCATACAATTCATGAAAGGAAATATCTTGATATACTGTTGGGAGAGCGGCTAAAACCCAGTTGAGTTATTTGCTCTCTTCTCTTCTCTCTCTTCTCTCTCCTCCACCATCAACGGTAACATCTCCCTCCCCCCACCCCACCTGCCACAGTGCCACCACATCCGGCGATCAGACCGCGTCCGGCGACCAGGTAACTCCGGCGATCAGGTAACGCCGGCCTCTTTTCCGGCCAGATCTACTTTTTTTTTTCTCTCTTTCCTTTTCTTCTTCTTCTTCTCCTTCTCTTCTCCTTTTCCCCTTTTTTATCTGCTCCTGGCGCTGCCAGAAAGGAAATATCACCGGACCCACGGCTTAAACCCAGTTGAGTTATTTGCTCTCTTCTCTCTCTTCTCTTCTCTCTCTTCTCTCTCCTCCACCATCAACGGTAACATCTCCCTCCCCCCACCCCACCTGCCACCACATCCGGCGATCAGACCGCGTCCGGCGACCAGGTAACTCCGGCAATCAGGTAACGCCGGCCTCTTTTCCGGCCAGATCTACTTTTTTTTTTCTCTCTTTCCTTTTCTTCTTCTTCTCTTTCTCTTCTCCTTTTCCCCTTTTTTATCTGCTCCTGGCGCTGCCAGAACACAGCTGCGTCATCGCCGGAGACTTTTTCCGGCACCATTTTCCGGCCAGCCCTCTCTCTCTCCTTTTTTTCTTTTTTCTTTTTCTTTTCTTGTTCCCCCTCTTCTCTGCTCCTGTTTCAGGACTCTGTGAAAATAATTCCGGCAGTGAACAGTGAACATTAACTCCGGCAGTGAACAATACTCTGGCAGTGAACAGTGAACAGTACTCGGACGTTGAACAGTGTTTTCCTGCGGCGATCAGGTTCATTTCAACTGGAGTTGGTACCTCCGATTGCCATATTCATTATTTGTCCATACACTTGCAGTTACATTTTTTGCTAACTTTAGACTTTTGAATAGTTTATTAGTTCATACTCATTTTCGTGGCTTTACTTAGTGATGGTAGACTAGGGTCATGTTCTCGTTCAGGGACGGGGGCGAGGGTTAGGAGGGGTAAGTGGGTTAAAGGAGCGTCTAGGTTGAGAGTAGGATCTTGGAACATTGGAACGTTAACGGGGAAGTTCATAGAGCTAGTTAAGATTCTTCAGAAGAGGAAGATTAATATATCTTGTATCCAAGAGACCAAATGGATAGGTCCTAAAGCTAAGGAGGTAGACGGGTATAAGTTGTGGTTCTCTGGTAGGTCGAAGTATAGAAATGGGGTGGGCATTTTAGTAGATAGTGAATTAAGGGATCAGGTGGTAGAGGTTAGGAGAGTCACTGATAGGATGATGTCGATTAAGGTGGTCGTTGAAGAACTCACTTTGAACATTATTAGTGTATATGCGCCGCAAGCGGGCTTAGGCGACGAGGAGAAGAGGCGCTTTTGGGAGAATTTGGACGAATTAGTGGGAGGCATACCGCCTACTGAGAAGCTATTCGTGGGAGGTGATTTCAATGGACACATCGGACCTATTTCGAGAGGTTATGATGATGTGCATGGAGGCTTTGGCTTCGGGGACAGGAATGGAGGAGGAGTCTCACTTTTGGATTTTGCAAGAGCTTTTGGATTGGTGATAGCCAATTCGAGTTTCCCAAAGAAGGAGGAACACTTGGTAACCTTCCGTAGTTCGGTGGCTAAGACTCAAATTGACTTTTTACTCCTTAGGAAGGATGATAAAGGTCTGTGCAATGATTGTAAGGTCATCCCGAGCGAATATCTTACAACCCGACATAAGCTCTTGGTGATGGATTTAGCGATCAAGATGACGAGGAAGAAGAGGGTCGTGGAGGACCGACCTAGGATCAGATGGGGGAGTTTGACCACTATTAGTGCCCTGGAGATGGGAGAGAAATTGAAGGATATGGGGGCTTGGGATAGTAGTGGGGATGCAACCAGTATGTGGGATAAGACGGCTAGTTGCATTAGGGTGGTAGCAAGGGAAGTGTTGGGGGTCTCGACAGGTAGTCGTGGTCAGCATCGAGGGGACTGGTGGTGGAATGGAGAAGTTCAAGGGAAGGTGGAAGCAAAGAATGTGGCGTATGCGAAGTTGATAGAAAGCAAGGATGAGGTGGAGAAGTGGACGAATACAAAACTTTATAAGATGGCGAGGAAGGAGGCGAAGTTGGCGGTTTCGACGACAAAAACGGCAGCTTTTGAACGCATGTATACTGACCTAGAAGAGAAAGGAGGGGAACAGAAATTGCTCAGGCTAGCCAAGGCAAGGGAGAGAAAGGCTCGTGATGTGGATCAAGTAAAATGCATCAAGGACGAGCATGGCAAAGTATTGCTAGAGGAAACTGTCATTAGACGGAGATGGCAATCATACTTCTCCAAACTCTTGAATGAAGAAGGGGACAGAGACATTGTGTTGGGTGATTTAGAACATACAGAAAGGCGTCGCGACTTTGGCTATTGCAGGAGTATTAAGGTTGACGAGGTTAAGGGTGTTGTTCGTAGGATGCGCAGGGGAAGAGCAACCGGACCTGATGAGATTCCGGGGGAATTCTGGAAGAGCGCGGCCCCGAAAGGTTTAAAGTGGCTGACTAGGTTGTTTAATGTCATCTTTAAGACGACATTGATGCCCGAAGAATGGAGGGCGAGTGTAATGATCCCTCTATACAAGAATAAGAGAGATATCCAGAGTTGCAACAACTATAGAAGTATCAAGCTGCTAAGCCATACTATGAAAGTGGGGGAAAGGGTGGTGGAGATGAGGGTGAGGAGAGGTGTGTCTATTTCAGAAAACCAGTTCGGATTCATGCCGGGACGTTCAACTACAGAAGCCATCCATCTTATGAGAAGGTTGGTGGAGCAGTATAGGGAGAGGAAGAGGGACCTACACATGGTATTCATCGACCTAGAAAAGGCTTATGACAAAGTTCTAAGACAGATCCTATGGAAATGCTTGGAGGCTAAAAGTGTACCTGTGGCGTACATTAGGGTGATCAAGGACATGTATGAGGGAGCCAAAACCAGGGTGAGGACAGTAGGAGGAGACTCAGAGCACTTTCCAGTTGTGATGGGGTTGCATCAAGGATCAGCTCTTAGTCCGTTTTTATTTGCCTTGGTGATGGATGGATTGACACGGCAAATTCAAGGTGAGTGTTACGTCCCGTATTTTTATACATTGGGACATGTCACGCCCCGAACCTGGGCCTGGACGTAACACGACACCCGGTGCCTGACTGCATGTGACCGAGCGAACCAACTGGCTGACTGAATCAACATGTGATATCAAAACATAACTGAATGTGGAAACAATTAAACACATGCTGATATACTAAAGGTCTGACTGAAATCATAATGCGGAAATACTTAGACAATCTGAAATATATCTGAAAGTAGCTAACATGGCTAAACCAAAACAACTGAATGACTAAGTATAACTGTCTACAAGGCTAACATAACAAATATTTGACTATCTGAACTGTGTCTTTGAAGCCTCTAAGAGTACTGAATAATAAAACTGCCTATAAACTGAATTAACTAGATAGATGACAACGCCCCGAAGGAATTTGGGGCTCACCAGTAGCTGATACGTACACTCCTAAATAGCTGAGTCGTCAACCTGTATATCGTTGCCTGCATCGCGAGATGCAGGCCCCCAAGCAAATAAAAAGGGACATCAGTACATTTGAATTGTACTGGTATGTAAAGCAACTGAAGCAATAAAATACTGGAACTGAAACTGAAACTGATAACTGTAACTGTACTAAACAGGAAAGCAAGAAGCTGAAGTACTCCCTGTTCTGAATGAAGAATCACCTGTAAAACTGTAAATATAACTGTGGCCTGGGGCCCAAATAATGTGCACAAAAACTGTGGCCTCTGGCCCAAGCAATACGTATGCATAAACTGTGGCCTAGGGCCCAAATAATGTGTATGCATAAACTGTGGCCTAGGGCCCAAAAGTACAGATACAGGTGTTCAACATTAACAATTTACAAAACTGAGACTGGCTATATCTGATAGCATGATAACTGTTTCTGATTATGGGACTCTTGCAAATAACTGGTTATACACTGACTGAGACTCATGTGATAATAATGCATAAGTCTATAAAGATTACGTGTTGAGTTCATGATGTTCAAAGTGACAACCATGAACGAATTCTGTAACTGCAACCTTAGAAGATAACAGTTCTATATCATATCATGAAACTAGGGCTAAACTATATTCTGAGTCAAATTTGCTAACAAGTATGAAGAATGAGGCGTAGGGAAAATCATGAACATTCCCTAACGTAGATAGTTACCCTCACATACCTTAATTCCAGCCTTTGAGCGTAATACAATGTTCGTCACCCCTTTCAACTTTGATCTATAGCAATACAAGTCAAAGGGATTCTATATTAGCAATAATATTCATGATTTGGTCATCTAAGCATTTTATCAAACACTTAGTGGGCATAAAGCTTCACAATCTCCATTAATGGTGTTTCTTCACCCAATTCCCATTCTATTACTTCTGGGTGATTCTACAATCTCAATTAGGTGTAATAACGTCATTCTTCATCACCCACATGAATACAACAATCCCAAATCAACAATCCAAAACTCTAGCATAATTCATATAATTTCCTTTATCAAACTCATTTGTTATTCTCCCAAGAATTCATCAATTCTCAACTATAAATGATTTGAGAGTAGGAATATTACCTTTTGTGAGCATCCACCACGAAATCAACTTCCAAAGTTTGATTTGTAGCTTAGAACGACGGCAAGAACTGGTACTACACTTTATCCTTCACGAGCCTTGGGATTTGAGGCCTTCAACTTGTTGGATCCTCTCCTTTCTCTCTCTAACTATCCTTTCTCTCTCTCTAAAATCTGAAAATATGAGGGAAGGAGGCTGCTAGGGTTGGACATTTCCCTTAAATATTAAGTGGAAATGGGTCTGACCCAACTTGAGTTCGGGTTGGACCAAGTCCACTGTCCAGCATGACCTTTCTGTCTTAAAACGTTCATATCTCTCTAACCAGATGTCTCCTCGAGGCTCATAATATACCGTTGGAAAGCTATTTCAATTATCTACAACTTTCATGTTATACATGTTTCCAAATTCCCAACTTATAATAGGGTTATGTCCTCCCGAAGTTAGATCAGCCGAAAACGTACTTCCAATCGACGGCTCATTCGACGTTTCGTCGATCAGATCGACGAAACGTCGATCTCCTCCGTTGAATTGGCCAAATTTCCAGTGAACAATGCACAATCGACGGTTCAAAGGACGAACCGTCGATCAGATCGACGAAACGTCGATCTGATCCGTCGAATTGATCCAATTTCCAGTGAACAATGCGCAATCGACGGTTCAAAGGACGAACCGTCGATCAGATCGACGAAACGTCGATCTTCCCGTCGAAGTCACCCATTTCCCAGCGAAGACAGGCTTCAGTAAAATGGGTATAACTTTTTGTACGTAGCTCCGTTTGGGCTGGGCGACCTATCGTTGGAAAGCTATTTCAAAGATCTACAACTTTCATCAAGGAAGGTTTCCCAAATTCTAAATATTTAAAGGGGTTATGATCATAGGAAGTAAGACCTTCCACAAACTCATTGGCAAACATGCCCTGTAGAGTGGTTTTCAACTTTGCTTTGCCCAAAGACATTTCTTATGACTTAATTAGTTTTCAAGACACTTCCTATAACCCTCATATTGGTTCCATTATATTGTCACCTTATGAGTCGAACTTTCACTCGAAGCTACGAGGTGTTACAATATCTCTCCCTTGGGATCATTCGTCCTCGAATGATAAGCATTCGGGATTCTACAAAAATTTTGCCAGAGTTTCCCCTGTAATAAGGCACTACCAACCTGTTACAGCAACCCATAATATCATTGCCTCTCAAGTCTACATCACAATAGCATTATAAATTGGCCACACATGACCCAAAAGCATGAAAAGAAAGCTTACATACCTCAAAATTTTGGTGCTTCATCATAAATCTCTTTTGTAGGCTGAAACAAGTGCGGGTACCTAGATTTCATATCCTCCTCAGCTTCCCATGTAGCTTCCTCAACTTTCTGACTCCTCCACAGGACTTTCACTGAGGCAACTTCCTTAGTCCTCAACTTGCGAACTTGACGATCAAGAATGGCTATAGGGATCTCCTCATAGGTAAGGCCATTCTTAACTGTTATAGCATCGGCAGGAACAACCAACGAAGGGTCTCCCACACACTTCTTCAACATGGATACATGAAACACTGGATGAACAGCAGCTAAATCTTGTGGCAACTCAAGCTTATAAGCCAATTGACCAACCTTTCGTTGGATTCTGTATGGTCCATATGGAGGGACTATGCTTTCTCCTTCTTACCAAATCTCATAACGCATTTCATAGGCGAAACTTTCAGATACACTTAATCATCAACTTGGAGCTCTAAGTCTCTAAGCTGCATGTCCGAATAGGACCTTTGGCGACTCTGAGCCGTCTTCAAACGCTTCTAAATCAACTTGGCCTTCTTTATAGCCTGATAGACCAAATTTGGTCCTAACAACTCTGCTTTCCCAACTTTAGACTAACCAATCGGTGATTTGCACCTTCGCTCAAAAAAGATTTCAAACGGTGCCATCCCAATACTAGCATGGCAATTGTTTTTGTAAGTAAACTCAATAAGAGGCAGGTGGTCATCCCAATTACCATTGAAATCAAGGACACATGGTTATTGAACCGAATGAATACATGATTACTGAATTGCTGAGACATTGAACTGAATGTCTACTGAACTAACTGAATACTAAGCTGACTGAATACTGGATTAACTGAATAACATTAACTGGATACTGAGCTGACTGAATACTAGATTAACTGAGTACATTAACTGAATACTGAGCTGACTGAATACTGGATTAACTGAGTACGGGACTGGCATGAATACGTGAGTACTGGACTGATATCTGAGTACTAAGCTGACATAAATATCGGAGTATTGAACTAACATGAACATTATAACATGAGATCTGAATAGCGTATCTGTCTGACCATTTGTTTGAGGATGAAAAGCTGTACTAAGGTTCACCTTCGTACCCAATCCTTTCTGAAAGGATTTTCAGATGTTCGCTGTGAACTGAGCACTATAGTCTGAAATAATGGACACTAGGGTCTCATACAATCCGACAATTTCATTAACATATGACTTCGCATAATCTTCTGTTCAATCTGTGGTCTTAACTGGCAAGAAGTGTGCTGACTTCGTAAGTCTGTCCACAATCACTCAAATTAAATCATTCCTCCTATCTGAACGAGGTAGACCTAGAATGGTGAGCTTCTGACATAATTAGCTCTCTGAGCCCATCTACATCTGGAACGCATAATCTGCCTTGGTATCTCAAGGTACCGTTATCTCCCCTTTGTGCAAAAGCTAAGGCTTTATATTCGTGAATCCCCTCTTTCATCTTTAACAAGTAGGAATCACCAAACTGCTTCTCTCTAACTTTAATGACTAAGAAGGAATGCCATGTTCCGGGCAATAACTCCACCCGCTTCAGAGTCTGGAAGTCGAATTCCCTAGCTTGGATAAGCGGTGAACTTCTTTTACCTTAGTTCTCTTGTCTGCCTAAATCATGAGCTGTACTTCCTATACTTGATTTTTTTTTTCTGAGATACTTCCTAAAATACTCATAGTACTGTAAAATACTCATAGTACTGTTGTGTGCTAAGTCTTTCACTAGCCCCTTAAATATTAGAGTCTTGTGCAATGGCACTACCCTTTTGACACATAACTAGGCATGATCTTATAACTTTTCTGGGATCGCCTAATCGATAGTAATTGAACTTGACACGATTCGTCCGACAATCATTCTACTCATTTCGGGTTAGGCATATTCTCTATGGAGACTATCTCATTATGCCAACCTAACTGAATTAAGGTTCTTCATATCTCATACTAACCCTTCGGGTCTTCAATTATCTCACTGGACTTACTAGCGATTTATGCATCTCCCCCTTAGACCAAGGCTAACGTCTTATACTTACAAATTCTTCTCTTTTGATGAGATCCAATTAACCTTCCTTATCTTCGGTAATTCCTTTGTACTCTACAACACTGACGATTTTTTTTTTTTGACTCGCATCTGAGCAATTTCTCATGGGGAAAAACTAAATTTACTTACATGAACGGGTTGCTCCTGTATTCCTAACTGGCATACTCCATCTTAACGACTTAACTCTGCTCACACTGTAAATCTTAGGACAAACCCCTTTTTTTTTTACAACTCTTAAAGGTTATTCTTCTGTAGTTTGCTGTCTTACGACTTAGTTGATTTCTTCTTCCACTAATCACTCTACTCTAAACTTAACTTAAGCCCTTGGTTTCTAACACACATATTCGGATGTATCTGAACTGTCACCCACTCAAGGTGTTCATTTGAATAGGAAATCAAATCATATTTCTAATAGTTCTGCTAAAATTGCTAATGCATTGTATCTACTCAAAACTTACTTACTATTTTTCTGTTAATCACCTGCTAGCTTCATATTTTCTTATTCTGCTCTAAATAACCTAAGTTATTTCTAACTCTCCCTCATCATCTGACTCTATTCTATGGCTGTATACTATCTTTTCTGAACTATGGATCACACTTAAGAAACCTTTATCTATCTTATACGAAAGATACCCAAACTTTCTATACATTTCAAAGTCATATCAGACTATACCCATCTGGAATAAACACTTACTCACATAGCTTAAGAGAGGACTGTCACATCTCCTTATCTCATAATAATAATTACTTCTGAATTAACTTACAGCTATCGTACTCTCTAACTCTGATCTGACTAAAACTTAAACAAACTAAAATCATTCATATTCGTCACAACTCTTCCTCCTTGGTATTCTTGTCTCAATCATACTATTACTTCTTTTAAATATAAACTCGTCGTAATTTATCCCTGCTTATCAATTCAGTCGATACCTCAATATAATACTCCATTAAGATTGGCCAGCCTTTTCCATATCATCTCTTAGTATCACAAGTCCTTCCAAATTATCCTAGCATTACTTTTTACCATATCGATATTGACCTCATAATTACTATTACTATCAATTTTACAGTTAACTTTATTTCTCGAAGTCAGACTTGCAACTTGGTCAAATCCTATCATTACTGTTGACACGACCTTTCAAGACATACTACGAACTTATATCTCATTCTCCTTCTATTTCTAGGAAAATTTTGGCACAGTTTCCTCTGTATTTCTTACTATCCCAAAACCTGCACGCAGGAAATACCAACAATGCCTTACAAGGCCAACATATATATATATATGTCATATCATATCATAGCCATACAGGGCTTCCAATTTCAACAACAGTATAAAAATGATGAACTTACCTCATATGTCCAACTCAAACTGTACCTGTTACTCTTTCCTGTTTATTTTCCCTTTCAATCTTTAACTGCAGATGGAGTGGGTCCTGATGACCTTCGGTAGAAAACTGTTTGCCACCACTTTCATGAGATCTTTCATGATTTATGTTTTCTGCAGACTTAGCTCCTTTTCTAATTTCTCTAATATCCTCTCCCTGTGGTATCCCATTCTCCTTTCTCAAGAACATCATTATCATTCAACTTACTATTCTTTCTACTACACCCCTTCTCGGGCATCTTACATTGTATTCCACTTTTAATAGCACTTGAAGTCTCATTCGTTACCAGTAAGTACTGCTCAATTGTACCCCCTATGGGTAAACATCCTTACTTGGACCTTGAATTACCTGTTCGTCTCCTGCGCATTCGAAACGTACGTAATTCGATAGGAAGAGAAGTTACTTATCGCTCTAAGCTTTATGGCACAATCTAGAGTAGAAAGAAATGAGACAAATCCTGAATGTCTTAGTGGTAAACTATTTATATGTGTGGGGCCCTCACACATATAAAAGAGACCCCGCTGGACACGGCTTCATAGACTCCCTAAGACACTTGAACCTAGGGCTCTGATACCAAGCTTTGTCACGCCCCGAACCTGGGCCTGGACGTAACACGGCACCCGGTGCCTGACTGCATGTGACCGAGCGAACCAACTGGCTGACTGAATCAACATGTGATATCAAAACATAACTGAATGTGGAAACAATTAAACACATGCTGATATACTAAAGGTCTGACTGAAATCATAATGCGGAAATACTTAGACAATCTGAAATATATCTGAAAGTAGCTAACATGGCTAAACCAAAACAACTGAATGACTAAGTATAACTGTCTACAAGGCTAACATAACAAATATTTGACTATCTGAACTGTGTCTTTGAAGCCTCTAAGAGTACTGAATAATAAAACTGCCTATAAACTGAATTAACTAGATAGATGACAACGCCCCGAAGGAATTTGGGGCTCACCAGTAGCTGATACGTACACTCCTAAATAGCTGAGTCGTCAACCTGTATATCGTTGCCTGCATCGCGAGATGCAGGCCCCCAAGCAAATAAAAAGGGACATCAGTACATTTGAATTGTACTGGTATGTAAAGCAACTGAAGCAATAAAATACTGGAACTGAAACTGAAACTGATAACTGTAACTGTACTAAACAGGAAAGCAAGAAGCTGAAGTACTCCCTGTTCTGAATGAAGAATCACCTGTAAAACTGTAAATATAACTGTGGCCTGGGGCCCAAATAATGTGCACAAAAACTGTGGCCTCTGGCCCAAGCAATACGTATGCATAAACTGTGGCCTAGGGCCCAAATAATGTGTATGCATAAACTGTGGCCTAGGGCCCAAAAGTACAGATACAGGTGTTCAACATTAACAATTTACAAAACTGAGACTGGCTATATCTGATAGCATGATAACTGTTTCTGATTATGGGACTCTTGCAAATAACTGGTTATACACTGACTGAGACTCATGTGATAATAATGCATAAGTCTATAAAGATTACGTGTTGAGTTCATGATGTTCAAAGTGACAACCATGAACGAATTCTGTAACTGCAACCTTAGAAGATAACAGTTCTATATCATATCATGAAACTAGGGCTAAACTATATTCTGAGTCAAATTTGCTAACAAGTATGAAGAATGAGGCGTAGGGAAAATCATGAACATTCCCTAACGTAGATAGTTACCCTCACATACCTTAATTCCAGCCTTTGAGCGTAATACAATGTTCGTCACCCCTTTCAACTTTGATCTATAGCAATACAAGTCAAAGGGATTCTATATTAGCAATAATATTCATGATTTGGTCATCTAAGCATTTTATCAAACACTTAGTGGGCATAAAGCTTCACAATCTCCATTAATGGTGTTTCTTCACCCAATTCCCATTCTATTACTTCTGGGTGATTCTACAATCTCAATTAGGTGTAATAACGTCATTCTTCATCACCCACATGAATACAACAATCCCAAATCAACAATCCAAAACTCTAGCATAATTCATATAATTTCCTTTATCAAACCCATTTGTTATTCTCCCAAGAATTCATCAATTCTCAACTATAAATGATTTGAGAGTAGGAATATTACCTTTTGTGAGCATCCACCACGAAATCAACTTCCAAAGTTTGATTTGTAGCTTAGAACGACGGCAAGAACTTGTACTACACTTTATCCTTCACGAGCCTTGGGATTTGAGGCCTTCAACTTGTTGGATCCTCTCCTTTCTCTCTCTAACTATCCTTTCTCTCTCTCTAAAATCTGAAAATATGAGGGAAGGAGGCTGCTAGGGTTGGACATTTCCCTTAAATATTAAGTGGAAATGGGTCTGACCCAACTTGAGTTCGGGTTGGACCAAGTCCACTGTCCAGCATGACCTTTCTGTCTTAAAACGTTCATATCTCTCTAACCAGATGTCTCCTCGAGGCCCATAATATACCGTTGGAAAGCTATTTCAATTATCTACAACTTTCATGTTATACATTTTTCCAAATTCCCAACTTATAATAGGGTTATGTCCTCCCGAAGTTAGATCAGCCGAAAACGTACTTCCAATCGACGGCTCATTCGACGTTTCGTCGATCAGATCGACGAAACGTCGATCTCCTCCGTTGAATTGGCCAAATTTCCAGTGAACAATGCACAATCGACGGTTCAAAGGACGAACCGTCGATCAGATCGACGAAACGTCGATCTGATCCGTCGAATTGATCCAATTTCCAGTGAACAATGCGCAATCGACGGTTCAAAGGACGAACCGTCGATCAGATCGACGAAACGTCGATCTTCCCGTCGAAGTCACCCATTTCCCAGCGAAGACAGGCTTCAGTAAAATGGGTATAACTTTTTGTACGTAGCTCCGTTTGGGCTGGGCGACCTATCGTTGGAAAGCTATTTCAAAGATCTACAACTTTCATCAAGGAAGGTTTCCCAAATTCTAAATATTTAAAGGGGTTATGATCATAGGAAGTAAGACCTTCCACAAACTCATTGGCAAACATGCCCTGTAGAGTGGTTTTCAACTTTGCTTTGCCCAAAGACATTTCTTATGACTTAATTAGTTTTCAAGACACTTCCTATAACCCTCATATTGGTTCCATTATATTGTCACCTTATGAGTCGAACTTTCACTCGAAGCTACGAGGTGTTACAGGACAACCCGGATTAACTATGATAAATTAAGGCCAAGACTATTCCGGGATTTGAAGTCGGGACTTTTGACCTTTGATTTTATTTTGAGACATAAGTTGTGTATGAAATTGTTAGCTTGAACACTTAGGAAAAATTGGGACCATAATTCATAAATTTGGAAATTAAAACTCTTGCATAAAAAATAAAAATAAAAAAAGATGTGTGGATTGAAGTGGTCCCCACACATTGTTGTGGCCAATTTTAATTGGTCCAACACATGTGTGGGCCCAAAGACAATAAGAGATATTTTAAGGGGACTTAAAAGATGACCACTTAGTCATCTTTCTCTCATTTCACATTCCCACACTTAGAAAATAAAGCAAGAAGTTGAGGAACCAAAACCATGGCTCACGGCCAAGACCATGGAAAACCAAATCCAAATCAAGCCCCTCTAAAAATATTTCTTGGGTACAAATCAACTAATTAGAGGTCCCTAAGTAACTTGGAAGCATTGTTGGAGTGATCAAGTCTTTCATTTAAGAGATTTGCAAACCCTAGCCTATTGGTGGATTGAAGAAGAAAGGTGAGATCTAATCTTGTTTTTGAGTTATAAATGTTGTATGCATATTATAGTATGTCAATATGGATGAAAAATCATGAAATGTAGTATGTTGGAAGTTGGGTCGTGTATGGTGTGTGAAGTTGTGTAAATGGGTGTTGTGACTAAGTGAAGAATTAACTCTATTTAGTATGTTGATTGTTGTAGGGTGAAGAAATGAATGAGAACTATCGATGTATGTATATAGGTGGGTATGTAGCCGTGTATATGGCCTCCAATTTGTAGCAAAGAATGAATTAATATCGCTTAGCGTCGAAATGGTTGTTGTGATGACTTTTGTGTTGGAAATGAGAGTTAAATACCCCGAAATTGATATGGTAAATGTGCGGACTGATTTGGAGAACTTTGTGCATTGAATGCAATCCTTATATATGAGAACCATTAATATATATGTATGTGTAGTGTGGACGAATGTGGGTCGTATAATATGTCGAAGATCGCATTAGTATCGCTTAACGTTTTAGTTGTCGTTGTTATGAATTTTAGTTGGAAATGAGCAATTAATAACTCAAGATTGATGTTGAGAATTTGTGGGCTGTTTTGAGGTTAGTTGTGCGTTTGACGTAAGTTGTATATTTTATGAAAATCATATCGTTCTATTGTGGATTGTGATACAAAACATGACTTGAAAATGAGGAAAGTGAAAAAAAAAGGGGTTGCTCGGCTAAGGGGACTGTTTTCGGGCAACATAGAGAAAAATTCTTGGCTTGTTGGAAAAAATTATGTGAATTGTTTAGAATGTTCTTGAAAGTTGTTAGTATGGATTTGGGTTAATAATCGAATGTACGAACGATATTGTGGCTTGAAAGTAAGCCGTTGAAACGAATATTTGGAAAGTTGTTGAAAGATGTAAAAGAGAGCTATTAATGTTGTTTTGCCTTTCGAATTGATTATTGATGTTGCTCGGTTGGTTATTGTGGTTGTTGTTGTTGATTTTGAGCGAGATAAATTCTCAGGATGGCCTATTTATAGGGGAAGTGCTGCCGAATTTTCTGTAGAATTTAATGATTAGTTGGAAAGAATGGCTCAAGTGCCCTTAACTAATGTTTGGTATTCGTTGGCGTATTTGTAGACCTTGGGGAGCCCGAGGCGTAGATTGGAAATTTACTTTAGATTGACTATTTTGGAAGTGCGTACGAGGTATGTAAAGCAACCTTCCTTCTTTTGGCATGCCTTAGTTTCACATAGGCTAGATTAGAGCTTTAAGGGAATTCCAAATTCGAGATCCGAGCATGTTATGATCCATATATATATTCTTTGGCACTCTTATGTATGTTTTTATGAAATATGAACCACGATGTATTTGAAGTAATCGCTTTCCGAAATTCGCATAGAAAATGTTCACTTTAAGGAATTTTGTAATCTCTGAATGCCATATTTTTCGCATAGAGGCTCGGATCGCTCCAATAATTTTTATAGGAGTTTGCTTGATGTATAATGGGTATGTTTTTCATAGGCGGGCTCAATTCGGGTCTATACTCGTCCGTGGGTCCCGCGATGCCCTTTATGTAAATTCGACAACTTTGAATCAAAAAGTGATAATTATTATTCCGATTTCGAATATGACTATTTTACTTATCCTTCGGATTTATAATAATGATTTTATGCATATGATTCCTCACTACTCCGCTCGTGCCTACTATGATATCGTTCGCCGGTTCCCGGGCCGGTTCTGTTGTCGTGCGCTTTTTGATACATTCCGGTGTTATGCTGTGTTTATGGTTCACCGTGCTCCTCGCTCGAGGGCCGGGTTCCACTTATGTTTGGCGTTATGCTGTGTTTGGCGTTATGCTGTGTTGTGATGTGTGACGGGGATTCGGAGATTTGAAACTTTCTGGTGTTATGTTGTGTTGTGGCGCCATCGACAGGCGGGCGACCACATTTTCCAGTGCCCTATGCATAATTTATACTTTGGAAATAAACATTTTGGTATGTATTATTTTCTATATATCTGATTCGATTATTATTCAGATTTATTTCTGTACCTTCTGCTTTGCATACTCAGTACATATTTCGTACTGACCCCCTTCTCCGGGGGCTGCGTTTCATGCCCGCAGGTACAGACGCACAGCCTGGTGGTCCACCTGTTTAGGACATCCTTTCTGCTATTCGGAGTGCTCCTCTCTTTCCGGAGCTTATACTTTTGGTATATGTATTTATTAGTGCATTTGTATATATTCGTTCATGGGTACGGCGGGGCCCTGTCCCGTCATATGATTCTGTCGGTCTGTTTAGAGGTCTGTGGACATGTTTGTGGGTTAGGGTCTTTCTGTATGGATGTATGTACATGTCGTTTGGGCGATCCCATACGCCGAGGCGGCCGGTCCGCATATGTTATTTGGGCGATCCTATACGCCGAGGCGGCCGGTCCGCATATGTTTATATATTGCTTGGTTAGCCCTGTGTGGCTTTTGTTGGTATTTTCTACGTGCAGGGTATATTGGATAGTCCGTAAAACAAAGGAAACTCTGCCGAAATTTTTCTGGAAATTACCTAAATTTGAAATAAAGCCTTGTCGGCTTCCGCCATATACTAGAATGAGTTGATAGAATTTGAGATAATATTTGATAGATGGGTTCGGGTGCCCAGATCGGGCACTAGTCACGGCCTACGGGGTTGGGTCGTGACAGTGAGGTGCCATGATGTATGCTTTTTGCGGACGACATAGTCCTGATTGATGAGACTCGTAGCGGAGTTAACGCTAAGCTGGAGTGTTGGAGACATACTCTGGAGTCTAAAGGGTTTACGCTGAGTAGGACCAAGACAGAGTACTTGGAGTGTAAGTTCAGTGAAGCAACTCAGGAGGCTGACTTGGAAGTAAGGCTTGGTACCCAGGCCATCCAGAAGAAAAGTAGTTTCAAGTACCTTGGGTCTATTGTGCAAGGCAGCGGGGAGATTGACGATGATGTCACACATCGTATTGGGGCAGGGTGGATGAAATGTAGGCTTGCTTCCGGAGTGCTATGTGACAAAAAGGTGCCACCAAAACTTAAGGGCAAGTTCTACAAAGTGGTGGTTAGACCGACTATGTTGTATGGGGCGGAGTGTTGGCCAGTTAAGATCTCTCACGTTCAAAAGATGAAAGTTGCCGAGATGAGAATGTTGAGATGGATGTGTGGCCACACCAAGAGTGACAGGATTAGGAATGAGGATATTCGGGATAAGGTGGGGGTGGCCTCGGTGGAAGACAAGATGCGAGAAGCGAGATTGAGATGGTTTGGGCATGTGAAGAGGAGAGATACAGATGCCCCAGTGCGGAGGTGTGAGAGGTTGGCCATGGATGGTTTCAGACAAGGTAGGGGTAGGCCGAAAAAGTATTGGGGAGAGGTAATTAGACACGACATGGCGCAATTACAGCTTACCGAGGACATGACCTTAGATAGGAGGGTTTGGAGGACCCAAATTAGGGTAGAAGGCTAGTAGATAGTCTCGTTATCCGTTCTTATTAGTAGTCGCATTATTGCAATATAATTTCTTGTGCTCCAATTTCTGCTATTATCTGTTATTATGTGTTATTTCCTGTGTTTTGGTTATCCTGTGTCATCTGCTCCGATTTCTGCTATTATCGGTTATTTTCTGTGCTCTGATTATCCTGTATTATCTGTGTCGCTTGCATTATTTCATTTCCATATCGCTTTAAATCTCTTATCTGAATCTCTTAACCTTATCTGACTTCTCTTTATGCTTTTATTGAGCCGGGGGACTTTCGGAAACAGCCGTCCTACCTTGATAGGAGTCAGGTCTGCGTACACTCTACCCTCCCCAGACCCTACGATGTGGGATTTCACTGGGTTGTTGTTGTTGTTGTTGTTGTACTGTTGGGAGAGCGGAAGGTTAAAATCTTTAGGATAAGTTATAACTTCAGTTTATACCTTAACTTTAGCATACATATTTATTTTCCAGCAATATCTCTTTGACCAACTTGCACCATGTGAACAGTCAAACAAAAGTGCATACGTTTAGCCTCCACAAGTTGGATAATCAATTTTCCTTTTGATGGACACAACTACAAAGTACAAACATGTTCTGTTGCTGTGAAAGATCCGCTACTGTTTTGCAATATGATTGTCTTTTTTAATGCACTTGAAGCTACTCTTGGTACTACTTGTTGAATATTGCAATGTACATCTTCGCTGCTGCCCGAGATGCAGTCGCGTCCACTTTTGCTTCATGCTTTTTGGAAATGGTTAAAAACACTTTTGGTGCGATACCGGTTGGGTCATCTGTCATTTTTGTAGCTTCAGTTAGATGATCTACTGATAATTGAATTAGCAAATTCCAATCCTTGTAATGAGTTCAGGTACAAAAATACTTGATGACAACATATGATTTGCTTTAGTTATAAATGTGCTCATTTCTCTAAAAATATTCAGGCATATTGAAGCTCTTTCCATTTGTTTTAATTGTGATTTTATTTTCTCTGACTACTCTTATCTTAATATCACGCATTACTATGCAGGTACTTTCTGCCAAAAGCTGCTAAGAAGAAGGCTACACAGCAGAGGAAATACATGACAGAAAATGCACCATCATTTCCTATATGTAAAAAGTATAGCCTGTAGATAGTTTTCTAATGTGATGTAAATAATGCAGCCATGGATGTACACAATGGAGCACTTGCCAACATAATATCCATGAATGGATACTTATCTTAACTGTGCAATCTTGTGACTTTTTGCACACACTCAATAGGAAATATTGTCTTTAACTCATTATGAACAAACTGAATCTAACAAATAGTACATCAATTGTATCTGCATACACTCCCAACCAACTCTGCCTAGTCTATATCTTCTATATATTAGAAGAGCCATGGTTTCGACATTTCTTTATCAATAAATTCCTACTTAAAGGCATAGTAGACTTTTCAGTTATAAACTTATTCGTGTCTTCTATCCTCCACAGCTATTCAGCTAAGTTCTGTTCCATACGCTTCTAGCACTTTCTTCTGTTAATGAGATGATCAGAAGAAAAGATTACTTTTTGAACTCTGAATCTCTGTGTGTTTATATTTTGTTTGTGCTTTTCATTGTTCGAGATTTGATGCTGCAGTTGTTTAAATGATTCAAATTACAAATGCCTACGGATAAAAACGGCACGTTGCCAACCTTATTGATTTTTACTGGTCTTGGTTAAGTTCATTGTAACACAGAACTTAAGTATATCTGTTACCTGAATAACCCAAGATAAAGAAGTGATTTTGCCCAATTTATTTATAGTTGTTATGTGTGGTCTTTCTTTCATTCCCCTCATAGCTCTTAATCTCAAGAAAAAGAAAATTAATTCTTATCATGCAGTTAGTTTGATTTGCAGGGAAGGAATTTCTCCTGCTTGTAATTTCTGTTATCCGATGTAAGCTCGATTTTGGCATGAGCTGTCCATTCGTCCAGTTGTGTAGTATTTCGATTAAAAGGTAATATTCCGTTTTTCGGTAAATATGTATAAATATTGTTAATTGTATGTTTATTTGGGTAAATCAATTATATGATTTGTGCTTCAAAAGAGCGCACTGCTATGTCTATCATGGGAAGCCGTTTAAATTACATTGTGTTATTTGGCTGAAAAACCATTTCCTTGTTACTGCTACTGCCATTATGTTGAGAATGCCCCTCAGCAATATGTCTATTTCTCCATTTGGAATATTTTTTAATCCCATTGGACTGTCAGAATTTCATGTGAAGACACGTGATAACAAGCATCAGTGTAATGTCAACATCTGCTGCAAAACACAACTAATTCAACTGCTCAATATGGACAAATGCTTCCTCTAGATGTATTAATGACTTGTAGCAGTATCAATTAGCCCTTGACCTTCAAATAAAGCATCCTTAATTTGCTTGATGGTCTCAAAAGTAGCATGGTACAACCTTTCTTCATAGTTTACCAATTTATGCAGAAAAACTAATCATTCAGGAGATACATTGGCAATCAAACCGACAAATCTTTCACTTTTTGTTTTGTCTGAGATCACTTCTTAATTTTTGCATGTCAAACCATGGGTTTCGCCATAGTTCCTGGGAGAATGTAATTTGCATGGACCGTCTATTGTCTTTCTTCTCTTTTTCTTTGAGACATAAGCACTAACGGTTGATACACAACTGTACATGTACTTTTTGCCAAACACTCTTAAGGAGGAGGTTAAATACAAAGAAGGGAAAATGCAGGACAGAATTCCTCATTACTTCTAAATTGTTCAGGTATTTTTGTCAAAAGCTGCTAACAAGAAGGCTTCAAGGAAGACTAAATGCAGGATGGAAAATGCGCCCCGTGTCCGATATGTAGATAGTGTAGACTGTAAATTGTTTTCCCTATGTGATGTAAAGAATACAACCATGGGTGTATACAATGTAACACTAGTCAACAATAAATGCTCTTTAGATGTATGTAAATAATATCTGCCAACCAGCTAACATGTAATGTTGTCTAACATGATACTAGTTGGAACAACTTGCTACACACACACATCTAAATGAAGAGTTTAGAATTTAGAGTACCAACAAATGGATACATCAATTATTGTGCATGCACTTCCTACTATTGTTTTGACCAAAAATATATAAACAGGCATCTCCAACATTCACATCATTCATATTTGTCTAGTACTCCTAAGAAGACAAGAAAACTGTTTGTTTGCACTCAATAATGATCTTTACTGCATTTTCAGCCTATCAAAAAGGTCAATTTTTTCATTCTCACTCGTCTCCGGGCAAAAAAGGTTCTAAAAAATAATTCTCTTCCAGTTCCACGGGGCATGAAATTTAACATCTACAATAAAATATAAAAATGTATTTAGCTAGAAATCATTTTATTAAGGATAAAAAGATAAATTTAAAGTTGAATTATTATTAAATATAGAATTTTTTTTTTAACAGATCAAAAAGAAAAAAATTACACATAAATTGGGACACAAAATGTGTATCCAAGAGAAGGTCAATAAAATTGGCGGTTCAAAATCGAGTTTTTGGTCGAAAATATCCCTTATCTTTGGGGTAGGCTTAACTTTGTCCTCTAAATATAACCTTGAGCACTATATGTCCTTTAAGTTTGCAAAACTTGAGCATTTTTAGTCTCACTAACAGAAAACTTCACATCCTGTTAGAAAACTAACAGCATTTAGCATAAAGAATTCAGCAGCAAAAATCAGCATTCCAGCAACAAAAAAAACAGTGTTTTGGCAACAAAAAACAGCGTTCCAGCAGCAAAAAAAAGAGCAATCCAACCGCAAAAAAATAGCATTTCAGCTGCAATAAAAACAACATTCAGCAGCTGATTTTTTACTGCTGGATAATAGGCTGCAAGTTGGTGAAATACTACATTCCTTTCTGAAATCAGATCCAGTGGTCATTCGTCACTGGAATTTATGATTTGCAGAGGGAGAGGTTATTAGCATATGATCTTCATGGAAATTGAAAGCTATGGGTGTTCTTGGCTGTTATGCTGACAGCCAACTCGTTAGCCTTTGTACTGTTGCATGTAGGTTACCTTTTAGATGTGTATTATGAAGAAGTGATATAATCTGTTAGAGAAACGAGATTGCATATTTGACCTACTAAATTAGTATCTCTTGCTTGAGATCTGGGTATAGTACTAATGGTTTAAAATTGTTATTGAAACTATAAGTACGGTCATTTACTTTCTTTGTTTGTTGCAGACCAGTGTTAGTTCTAAGTTTCTCCGTCTGTTTAACATCATAATTTTTATAAGAGGGGTGAAAAAAAAGAAGACACAATTATTTATGGTACCAACTTGCAGCCTATTATCCAGCGGTCAAAAATCAGCTGTTGAATGTTGTTTTTATTGCAGCTGAAATGCTATTTTTTTGCGGTTGGATTGCTCTTTTTTTTGCTGCTGGAACGCTATTTTTTGTTGCCAAAACACTGTTTTTTTTGTTGCTGGAATGCTGATTTTTGCTGCTAAATTCTTTCTGCTAAATGCTGTTAGTTTTCTAACAGGATGTGAAGTTTTCTGTTAGTGAGACTAAAAGTGCTCAAGTTTTGCAAACTTAAAGAACATATAGTGCTCAAGGTTATATTTAGAGGACAAAGTTAAGCTTACCCCCAAAGATAAGGGATATTTTTGGCCAAAAACTCGTTCAAAATCAAATATTCTTGAGAAATTTTAAATATTTTTATTCAAAGTCTATTAATCTATTGTTTAATATGCAAAATTATTTACTAGTGATGGACTTAAAGAAGGTTAATTTAGTGAGCGTTGAAGGCAGAGAAAAGGGTTATAGGGAATTAAGGGATGGTGAAGTGAAGAGAGGGTGTGGAATTTTGGTGGAAATAGACATGGATCGAAGAAAGGGAAGGAGAAAAAATGGTGAGTTTGTTGATGAATTAAGTTGTTGGTGAGAGGAATGGAAGAAGGGGAAGAGAGGGGTAAATGAGTTGGGGTAGTGAGGTGGCGTGTCATGTAGTGTCCACCTCACTGAGTTGTTAGCGTCACATCAAATTTGATGTCCACCTTGAGCACTTTTAACAGAGGAGAGTATATTTGAACCCAAAATATAATGGAAGGGTATATTTAGATCAAAAGTATAACGAAGGGTATATTTGGTCTTTTTCCGTTTAATGTATAAACAATAGGTAGCAATTCTTAAGGTTAAATAATATTTTTTTCTAAAAGTCAATTGATATGGTAATATTTTTTCTAAAAGTCAATTGATATGGGAATAATAGTATATTCTTTATGTTTCTCTTATTATTCCTAGCAACTGAAAAGATCTGGAAAAAGAAAATAGTGAATATAAAGAAAAATAAAGACTAAAAAGCAAATTCAAAAGAAAAGTATCATATATTAAATCTGAGAAAAAAGAAGTGTATAAGCAGAAACTCAAAGCACGAAAGTGATGAAAAACTGGAGGAAAAAAAAAAACAAAGTCAACATCAATCAAACACTTCAAAAAGAAAAATTAGCTCGAAAATTGCATTGCGAAGAATTGAATTGACATCTGAATTAGCACAAATGAAATTCTGCAACAGACATTATAAAAGTTGATTAAGCAAAATGTAAAAAATCACGCCCTTAATCTTTAATAACGAGACCAGAGGAAATGTGCTTATCAACTCTTTTTTAACAAACACATCAATAACTTATTTTCAGCTTCAACATTTTTATCCAAACACATAATTGCTTATTCATAAATTCAACTCCAACACTTACAAAAAAATACTTTTAAGTGCTTAAAAGCTATTTAAATTCAGCTTATACAAAGACGTTCTACATAGAATAAGCAGAAAATTGTGACACATTTTAGGTTTTTATTACTGCTTCTGAATATATATATACTTCAAAGAAGTTGATTAGATATCCATCTCTGAAACATGGTTAAGCTCTCTTTAGGCTTGTACTCAGGAGCAACATGTCCTGCTCCCTGTCCAAAAATAAAAGTAAACAAATAAAGCACAAAATTATTAGCAAAGTCGAATAAATGGTTATACTCGAAATATACTTTCTAATCTAGGCGTTGTTCCAATTTATGTTACACACTTTTCTTTTTAATCCGTTCAAAAAAGAATGTCAAGCTTCTAAATTTGGAAACTACTACTAGCGATAAAGGTTTTTTCCACCTACAATCAGTGGAAAATTTGTGTTCAAAAAAGCACACTTTCTTTTTTAGTCCAGCCGTTCCAATTTATAGAGCACACTTTCTTTTTTAGTCCAGCCGTTCCAATTTATAGAGCACACTTTCTTTTTTAGTCCAGCCGTTCCAATTTATAGAGCACACTTTCTTTTTTAATCCGTTCAAAAAAGAATGACACACTTCTATATTTCGAAACAGTCACTACTAGCAACAAAGGCTTTTCCTACCGACAATCAGTGTTGGAAATTTTTGTTATAAAATATGATTTTTCACCTTATTCCCACCAAATCAGCTCACTAGGAAACGCAAGGTGGGAAACAGGTTCTCATTGAAATGCTGGGTAACTTTCTAATTTTTCCGTGTCAAAACACTACTGTTTTTTTTTATTTAATCAAAATATATGTGGGAATAGCCATTAAACATTTTTCAACGAAAAATTTCATGGGAAAATAGTGATCTTTTAGTTGCAAGTTAAGTTAAACTTCTCATTTTATTCTTAATGAAAACTTTTATAACCAGCCAAATGTTATGGCACATTTAATGAAACAAATTCAAAAGTTTTATAGTTACACAAATGTTATCACATGTTTTAGGCTGCAGATTTCAAAAAAAAAACATTTTTTCCTTAAACTACGTATCGATTCAAACTATGTCACATAAATTGGAATGAAGGGGATATTTATTAATGTTATGAAGGAAAAAAAGTTAGTACTGAGATTTTAAAAAACTCTTGCCTTGACAGTTGCAAATGTCATCTGGTTGGAGTAGGATCTTGTATATCTGCAAATGAACAACAAGAATAAGATCAAATCAATTTCACATTTCTCAATATTTGTGTGTGTCTCTGATGAAGAATTAAGAAATAAGAACTGAAATGGTTTAATTAATTTGAGAAGCTACTTACCCAGCAACTTGCCCTTCAACACTCCATGGCCGCCAATTATCTATGACGGAATAATTTAGAGATTTTATCCAAAATTGAGTTGATTGAAATGGCATATTCATATCATGATCCCCACTGTTTAACCAACAAAATATACTTCAATGTGTTTGTAACAATTTAATTTTTGCTTAATTATACCTTATACAAGGCAGAAACCAAGATGCTACATGTAAAAAGGGAAAACTCTTCAAATTTATCGTTGTACCCTCTGAAATTGCTCAATTTTGCATTCCGTAACATTTTTGGTTCATTTATATTTTTATATTAGCAAATTGTCTCATATTTGTCAAATGAGTATATCTCACGTGCCCATTTTTTTCCATAGAAAAGGCTAGAATTTACCTTTAACTTTTGATTATGATTTTTTTAAAAAAAATTCCCCTCAGTTGGAGCTCTGTCAGTGGTCAAAGAAAAAAAAAGGGTTTTTTCCAATGGCAAGGGTAATATTAGACCAAAAATTCAACGGAGGAAAAAATGCTCAAATTCAAATAGTACAAGAGAAACTTGGAATCTTTTCCATATGTAAAATATCAAGGTATAATCATCTAACCTATATATAAGTGATGGAATATTTTTTTTGCTGAGTTCCACATGATAAGGTATGCTATCAAGGAAAGTAATTGTGTAAGTTTTATTTACGATACTTTTCCTACATCTTGTCCATCTTGCTATAGTTCCCTGCATTAGTAGATAATACGTCAATTTCAAGTCATTAATTTGATAGAAGCATCCTTAAATTTTCTAAAGTGTCAGTAATAATTTAATCGACGTACCTGCCGAACATTAAGAGCTTCTTGTACTTTTGGATCATTTGCCCAGTAAGTAGATAATCTGTGCACCTCAACCTACAATATAATTATGGACATCTCTTTTCTAAACAGACTATTTATGCTCAATGACCATATAAATTATTAGTTGTGATGTTCAATTAAGGATTAGGAAAAGAGTTTGATGGTTGAGTTTAAGTTCTGTGGATCGATAATTTTAAAAACAATTACAAAATCTGTTCATTTAAAAGGTTTTATACTCTTTTTAACAAGTATTAGTAGTAATTTGTGAACTAATAAGAATGACGTTAGGCCTAATTAATTAACTCAACCTCAAAAAATTACTTATAAAGTGAAGATTATCTAAGAGTATATAAAGAGACACAAAACCACCCCCTCAATTATGCGGGACGCTTAAAGTAACCTAGAATAAATTGTAAGGGTGCTAAATTAGCATATGAAAATATAACTCGCTTACCTGCTCTAAGTTTGGGTGGGTTAATGACTCACCCGTTTATTCTCAACACATTTTGATTCGGCCAATTTAACGCATCTAAAAAATGGGTTGATTTGGGCTTAATATGTACTCCAAATTAAATCAGACAGACTTTGTCAACATACTTTAAAAAGACTCGTTTTGGGTAATATGTTATATATAGTCATCCTAAAAAAAAAAGAAAGTTATTGGGTAATTCAACAAATTATAAGAAAACAAACAAAGAAATTTAAATTATATAGGAGTTAGCGGGTTGAGCTATAACCTATTGTTTAGCCCATTTTGACTCAACCAATCTTTTGTTGGGCAAATGACCCGCCTATTTTGAACAATCCAAATTTAGCCAAATCCATCAGTTTGACACCTCTAATTATAAGTACCCTATTATAACTTGTTAAATTACAAAGATGGTGTAAAATCACGTTACTTCAAATTGTATATAACTTAAATGCTTTAAGGAACACAAAATAAAATTGATTTAGCACAACATGTTATTTTTCATGTGTCTCCTTTTCAAAAGGAAGAGTATTCATATAAATTCCTTTGTCCCAATTTTTGTGAGAATTCAAAATACAAGAGTCAAAATAAAGTGAATTTGATTATTTACATATTTACAAACTATAAAAAGGTATTACGCATATGCAAGTTAATATAACTAATTATCCAAAATATTTTAAAAAAATGAAAAAGATCATAGTAAAATAATTGTTTGAGTATGTACACATACAGTAACACTTCACATAAAATGTAACGAAGGGTGTATATAGGTTTGAATGGACTTACACGGCACTTTGATCCAAATTCCAAGGAAGTAGAATATTTTTCATCAAGAGATCTTCTCTCTCCATACAATTGAAATGAACTTTGAGTTTCTGAATCTGAACCACAGGAGGGCTCTAGGATGTGTGCCTTATTTATTCCACTAATCAACTGCAAATTTATTAAATTTGTTTTCCATTAATAGTTTGGTCAAAAAATGTCACTATTGTTATCAGTAACTTCTTATTTTATGATATTATGGTTGTTGTTTCTTTACGTAGAAGTTCTAAATTAAATTATATCAAGTTGCACATTAAGTTGCTTAAAAAATGGCTCATAATATGTCTATGTGACGCCTTAAATTGGTTAGAGAATTCACTAATATTTAACCAAATTATTTCATAAATGCAACTTAATTCACAAGTTCTTGCATAATTGCAATTAGGAACTACACCGGATCAAACATACCCCTAAAGTATGCACATAAAGTCCAAACATGCCCTTATTAGTCTTCTGTTAAGTTTTTGTGAAATAAAGATATTTTTGGACCAAACTATTAACCGAGAGCAAATTTGATGAATCTCGCATATTTTAAAGACATTTTTGAGCTTTTTCCATTTTTATTATATATATATATATATAGCAATATGTTTAAAGCAAAACTAAAGTTGAAATATCCAAATAATTGTAATTACTACTATATATAAGAGGGAATGAGGTGCTTTTGTAGTCCTCACATAAATTTTAATCCTATACGGTGTTGCTACATGTGGCTTTGTTTTGTCTTTGGTCAAATCTCATTTTTTGAACTCATTCTTTACCTTAAGTAAATTTTTATGTGGGCGTATGTAATTGATGTATTAGTTTACTTTACTTACTATATATAAGAGGAAATGAGGTCCTTTTGTAGTCCTCACAAAAATTTTAATCCTATGATATTGCTACATGTGGCTTTGTTTTGTCTTTTGCCTAATCTCATTTTTTGAACTCATTCTTTATCCTAAGTAAATTTTTATGCGGGCTTATGATTGGTGTATTACTTTACTTTACGTTGCTACTATATATAAGAGGGAATGAGGTGCTTTTGTAGTCCTCACTAAAATTTTAATCCTATGGTGTTGCTACATGTGGCTTTGTTTTATCTTTTGCCTAATCTCATTTTTGGGACTCATTATTTACCTTAAGTAAATTTTTATGTTGTCTTAGGTAATTGGTGTATTACTTTACTACTATACAATATAAGAGGGAATGAGGTGCTTTTGTAGTCCTCACAAAAATTTTAATCTTATGGCTTTGCTACTTGTGAATTTGTTTTGTCTTTTGCCTAATTTTCTTTTTTGGAATCATTCTTTATCCTAAGTAAATTTTTATGTGGGCTTATGTAATAGTTGTATATTGAATTGTAATAGCTTTTTGTGAATTTTTCTTGCTCTTTACTTCCTTCAGTTCATATTATATGGCATTTTAGCTTTTATATTTAATTCGAATAATTTTTTTATATATAATTGAGAAGGTGTTAATTTAATTTAATTTTTTTACAAAATTTCCTATTATTTAGATAAGTGAATTTTTTTTAAAAAATCATATTAAGTTGATACTACTTAACTAAAATAATTTAGTAAAACGCTTCTTACTTTCTAGCACAAGCTAAAGCACCATATAATATGGACAAAAAGGATTACTAAATTGCCCTTTACATTATTTGTTATCATACATGTTATGTAATAAAATTTAGGCAATTATGGAGCCATATTATCGTTTTCAACCGGAGCATTTATTAGATCTTACCAATTACTCTTGCCTTGATTTTAATATATGTGACAATTTTTATTTCACTTGCGTATTTGACTAAATTATGAAGCCAAATTGAATTAGATCAACTATGTATTTTAAATTCAATTTAAATATTAAAAATATCAAAGTACTATAAATTGCAATATTAACTTAGAAGAAATAGTTTTAAGCATAAACTATATATGAAGAACTAAATTGATTCTTGACGTTCATTTAATAAATTTAATTTTTCCCTTAATTTCATCTAATACTAAGCTTAAATCATCACATTTAGCTAGCATAAACTTTTGTTACATGAAATATTATGAGTGAAATTAAAACTTAATAATACAAAAAAAAAACTATTTCTATCTATAAATACAAAATTTATATGCTCACAAATTCATAAAAATGTCAATATTTTTCATTTTATGATTTCCATAGAGTTGTATTATTTTAAATAATTTAAATTATGTTACCTTATAGAATGTCGAGTCGCTTCTGTCCCTTTGGTATTTGATAATTTTTCTGCTAAACTTCCTTCCTCATAATTAATTTTTTGTTTAAAAATTATCTAATTAGTTGACTAAAAAAACATTAATAATAATGAAGACTTATCAATAAATATTTAACGTGTCAGTGAATTGTTAATTATGCAGTAAAAAAACATATGACTATTTTTAGATCTTGAGTTTGGACTCGGCCTTAGCACGGACCTCGAGTAACTAGTAATGCTATATATACCTGTTCAAAAGTTTGGTAGTGTTGATAGCACAAGACATTCCTGGGATCAACATATCTTAAATCTTCCTCCTTATTACAATTTTCCTCCAATGACTGCTAGCATGGTTATAAAACAGAAACAAAAACAAAACAAACAAAAAAAAAAAATCGACAGGTAAAATAGGGTTAGATTGTCATTTTCATGAGTAGCATTTAAGCTGAAATTGCATTTACCATGATAGCTTTAAAATAAAGAGATAATGGTCAAAAACACATTTGAACTATCACTTTTACGCGAGTTTCACACTCCAAATATTATTGTTTCCTTTTCCTACCTAAATTATCAGTACCACCCATGTATTAAAACACACCTAGTTGAGTAGATAGTGATAGTTCAGGTAGGAAAAGGAAACAACTAATAGTTAGCCTAGTCAGCTTCGAGTGTGTTTTTAATACATAGATGGTGATAGTTCAGGTAGAAAAAAGGAACAGTAAAAAAAGGAACAATTGCTATTTAGGGTGTGAAACTGGTAGGTGTGGTCGCATGCTTGTAGATCAGTACACTTGAATGTTGTTGAAGTTTTTGCATAAGAGAAGCCACTATTCACAGGTTGATCCAAGAATATTACGTTGGATACCTGCCAGTTTTACACGTGGCCTCTCAAAATTTACACTAAAGTTCATTTGCAAATGACATAACATTACTCTTTACATCCCAATTTATGTGATGTATTTTGACTAGACATAAGGTTTGAGAAAAGAAATTTTAAAATTTATAATTTAAAACAAATTATAAATATTTATATTGCTATTAATAATTTCATTAAGGGTCAAAAACACACTCAAATAATATTTTTTTTTTAGTTTTCTACCTAAACTACAGGTGTGAGAATTTAGAGTCCGGAGCCAAAATGACTTATTTTTGCAGCCATTAGACCAAAATAGGCTGCCTTTTTTTTTTATACCACAATGGGTATTTCGTTGGTTATCCAACGAAATACCCACATAAGCACTGTTCGTAGCCGGATTTTTTTTGTTGCATTTCGCTACACTTGTAGCGAAATGCAACAAATTTTTTTTTTTTTTTTTTTTTTTGCATTTTGTGAGTTAATCAACGAAATGCAACAAATAATTTTTTTTTTTTTTTTGCATTTCGTGAATTAATAAACGAAATGCAACAATTTTTTTTTTTTTTTGCATTTCGTGAATAAAAAAACGAAATAAGAAATTATATATATATATTTTTTTTTTTTGCATTTCGTGTATTAAAAAACGAAATAGGATAAAAAAAAAATTAATTTCGTTCATATAAAAACGAAATTGGAAAATATATATATATATATATATATATATATATATATATATATATATATATATATATATATATATATATATATATTATTTTTGCATTTCGTTGGTATATCTGCGAAATAGTAAAAAAAAAAAATTGTATTTCGTTTATTAAAAAACGAAATATGAAAATAATTTTTTTTGTATTTTTGTATTTCGTTTATATAAAAAAATAGGAAAATAATTTTATTTTCATTTCGTTTATATAAAAACGAAATAGGAATACATACATACATATATATATATATATATATATATATATATATATTTGCATTTCGTTGGTATATCTGCGAAATAGTAAAAAAAAAAATTTGTATTTCGTTTATTAAAAAACGAAATATGAAAATAATATTTTTTGTATTTTTGTATTTCGTTTATATAAAAAAATAGGAAAATAATTTTATTTTCATTTCGTTTATATAAAAACGAAATAGGAATACATATATATATATATATATATATTTCATATACCAATGAAATAGGATAAATATATATTTTTTTTTGTATTTCATTTATATAAAAACGAAATAGGAAAATAATTATTTTTTTTCGTTTATATACCAATGAAATAGGAATAAATACATATATATATATATATATTATTTCTTTTATTTTATTTGAAATATGAATTTTTTTTTATTTCATTCATATCAAAACGAAATTGGAATATATATATATATATATATATATATATATATATATATTATTTTATTTTGCATTTCGTTGGTATATCAACGAAATAGTATTTTTTTTTCTTTTTTTCTTTTTTGTATTTCGTTTATTAGTCAACTTTATATGTCAAGAAAATTAGTCAGCTTTATTTTCAAAAATTGAAACTGCAGAAGTAAAATTGACATTCACAACTACATTACCCCAAGATTTTTACGTTGAAATCTATTGCGTATCATCATCTTATAAGTAAATAAAACTGAAAATTTCACGCCAATTTGGAGGAAAATTGAAATTGAATGGGATAAAAGCTGTTTTTTTAAAAATCAGCTCGACCACGCAAGTTCAAAAAAAAAAACCGCGTAAAACGAATGTCCGAGCGCAAAGTTATGACCATCTAAAGTTTGACGACTTTACAACTAGTTTTTCTCCCTATATTTTTTAGAATTATATTTATATTCAAAATAAAGTTATGTCTTGACTTTACAACTATTTGTTTTTTTGTTTATTAAAAAACGAAATAAGAATTTTTTTTTATTTCGTTCATCTAAAAACGAAATATGAAAATAATTTTTTTTGTATTTTTGTATTTTGTTTATATAAAAAAATAGGAAAATAATTTTATATATAAAAACGAAACAGGAATACATATACCAATGAAATAGGATAAATATATATATATATATATATATATATATATATATATATATATATATATATATATATATATATTGTATTTCATTTATATAAAAACGAAATTGGAAAATATTATTTTTTTATATGAATATATATTTTGTTGGTATATAAACGAAAAAAAATAATTATTTTCCTATTTCGTTTTTATATAAATGAAATACAAAAAAATATATATATATTTATCCTATTTCATTGGTATATGAAATATATATATATGTATTCCTATTTCGTTTTTATATAAACGAAATGAAAATAAAATTATTTTCCTATTTGTTTATATAAACGAAATACAAAAATACAAAAAAAAATATTTTCATATTTCGTTTTTTAATAAACGAAATACAATTTTTTTTTTTACTATTTCATAGATATACCAACGAAATGCAATATATATATATATATATATTTTCCAATTTCGTTTTTATATGAACGAAATTAATTTTTTTTTATCCTATTTCGTTTTTTAATACACGAAATGCAAAATATATATATATATATATATATATATATATATATATAATTTCTTATTTCGTTTTTTTATTCACGAAATGCAAAAAAAAAAAAAAAAAATTGTTGCATTTCGCTACAAGTGTAGCGAAATGCAACAAAAAAATCCGGCTATGAACAGTGCTTGTGTGGGTATTTCGTTGGATAACCAACGAAATACCCAAAAAAAAAAGGCAGCCTATTTTGGTCTAATGGCTGCAAAAATAAGTCATTTTGGCTCCGGACTCTGAGAATTTATTCCTACTTAAACTATTACTAACTAATTAGCAAAACACACCTCAATTATCAATTGTTCACTTTTCCTACCTGATATTTGAGGTAAGAAAAGTGAACAACTGATAGTTAAGGTGCGTTTTGCTAACTAGTTGGTGATAGTTTAAGTAGGAAACTCTCATATAGTACAGATATGAAACTAAAAAAAAAGTAATACTTGAGGTGTGTTTTTAACCTTTATCTCTTCATTTTATATTAAATACAAAAGTATATCATTCCTTTTTAACATACTTAAGAAAAAAGTTCATCAAATAAATTGAGACAAAGTGAGTATTTATATAAAGTGAGTATTTATATATCGGGATTTAATCAAACCTTGGTCCATGAGTTTGGATTCAGTGTTAGCTTTGGTAGGCTCCCATTGTAAACCTGTGGCTCAAAATACAACGGCCCTATATATGCGATAGGAATATATCATAAAGTAGATATTACAAGTAGAAGTACCAAAAAAGAGTAAATTTAGCAAGTGATTATTTTAAGCCGAATATTAATTTAAAGAAAGCAGCTAGGGGTTGTTTGGTAGTTAAGTTAGAAGATAAATTATTCGTGTATCAAATCTTGCATAGTAATATCAAGTTTGGTAGCATTCTTTTGCTATGTATAAAATTCAACACACCTAACCTAATACGGTGTTTGATTTGTAATTTAAAAACCGCATAACTAATACATGTGTAAGTTACAAGAGAATCTATGCATTATTTTATGCAAAATAGAAGATGAATTAATAACTAACTAAACTCTGCATTATTAATCAATCTCTACATAAAATAATAAAATAATAGTAGAACCTAGATTTCCTCGTGACTAATCCATCTAGTCACTACTAAAAAATTACTATTTTCAAAAATGTTAAGTGACTATTCCTATAGATATTTTGAGTGAATCAGTGAGAAAAGAAAAAATAGTAGTATTTTCACACGGAAAAAATTCGGAAGTTTTCCATGGCTAGCATTTCAATGACAACCTGTTTTCCGCCATGAGTTTTACCAGTAAGCTGATTCGGTGGGAATGGAGTGGAAAAATTATATTTTATAACACAAATTTTCCACTGATTGTCGACGGAAAAAATATTTATTTCTAGCAATGATTATTAATACATGCAAAACTCCAACCAACTGCCGAATGACCCCTTAATATATATGTACCTAATAAAAAATTTACTCATATACCTACTAAACATTTTAATAAGAGAAAAATAAGAAAAAAGGTAGTACCTATTTGATAAACAAATGCAGTGAAGGAAGAGCAACCAGGACCTCCAGAGAGCCAAAGCATAATAGGATCTTTTGTGGGTTCTGATTCTGATTTAAGAAAATAATAAAAGAGCTGCACTTCTTCATTTTCACCCACTCCAATATACCTGCCCAACATTATTAGCCAACATCATAAATATTTACTTATGTCATAGAGTATGATCACAAAAAAACTTAAATCCGGCAATGCATTTCATAATTCTTACCCAACTGAAAGAACACAAGTTCGATCTACGATAACAACTAAGCAAAAGCAAATTCAATCTTAGCCAATTAAAAGGCTAGCGTAATAGCTAAAGAAAAAGACTACGAGCCTGTTTAGATGGGCTTATTTTAAGCAGCTTATAAGCTGCTTTAGATAAGCTAAATCAAACGGGCCCAATTATTTTTTTTGAGCTTATTTTAAGTCCAAAATGACTTTAAGCTGGCTAGCCAAATACTCAAAAAAGCTGAAAAGAGCTTATAAGCAACTTATAAGTCAATCCAAACGGGGTCTATAATGGATATAAGCTTCAACACTGGATGGTCTTCGTAAAAGAAGATATATTTGGCGATAAGCTCATGCTTCTTTGAAGAGATCTATTATCATGAATGATTAAAGTTAATGTTCACGATACGGATACAAGTGTAATAGAAGAAAAAAAAAGTTACTCTATATAAAAGATTTACTAATGCTAACGATGTAGGAGTAAATTAAAAGGGAGAAAAAAGGTAATTAACTCACCCGGTCTCAAGATGGAAGGGAAGGCGACCTTCAAATCCAGGAAGAAATTCAATTATGGTTGAGTGAGAAATAGAAATATTTAATAATTGAAACAGCAAGACAAAGTTGATGACAGATAGGACTGAATTGTACATCTTCTAAACTCATAAGCTAGAATTTAGAGAAAATTAGAATATCAGTCAGCCATTGTCTCACTCAATTTAAAGAAAATAGATGCTACCAGTATTAATAGGGACAAATCTACAATTTAAAATTTGGGATAAATCTCCTGTAGACAATTGGACTTGGGCACAAAACATAATTTCGTTTGGGCTTTAGCAAACATGCACGGATCCAACACGTTTATTCATTTTAATTGGTCAGTCTTTAAGGTTTGTATTTTTTAAATAATTTTTAATAACATTCTAATTGTTATTATATATAGCAATATTTACAAAATGTATTTTACATACCATCACTTTAGTTATAATAAAAAAATTGAGTTTAAAAATTAAAAGCATATGATGGAATTAACTCTTTGAGATGGAAAGAGTCGGACTTTTTTCTCATTGTCATGATAATGAAAGTTATTCATCGATGTGAAAAAGAAAATTAGTAAGAATATGAGGGAAAATTAATATGTTGATTCTATATTTTTTTCTTTTAAATTCTTTAATATCTTATATGTATATCGATAGGTTGATATTCATCGCAATTAACTAACTGTTCAGATCTAAACATAAGAACCATTGTTGTATATATTGATTTTTTTAAAAAGCAAAACTAATAAAATATTTTTATTAAATTAATTAAAAAATATGTTAATAAGGGATAAATTAGTTACATTATAATTTTTTATACTAACAATTATAGATAAAAAGAATTGTTACAAAGAAAATCAAAATTAGAAAGATATATGTTATATCGTAAGCTACCAAATTTTAATTCCGAAATGAAAATATAAAGTAATATATTTTATAAATGTAAAGAAACAATAATCAGAGAATGCAAAGGAGAGTAAAATAAGTAAAGTATTGACAAAGAAGGAAAGCGGGGATAAAAGTCGCTCTCTCTCTTCATTTTTACTTGTCCGCGTTAACATTTCAAGACTCAAGAGAAAGAAAATTTTCTTCTTCTTATTTTACCCTTCACATTAATTACTCATTTTCAAATCATTTTCTAAGGCTATTGAGACTATACACCAATAAATATGGATATCATGATAAAATATATACTTCATTTATTAATTCTTAAAGAACGTGAAAAGTCAAAAGTGGACAAGTAAAAGTGCACAGAAGGATTAAATATGTGGAGGAGAATTAAAATTGAAGGCATACGTGTATACATGATAACAAAATAAATACTCAGTACTATGACATATATCCAAGTGGGATAAAAAAAGTAGGTGGTTAAAGTGTACAATTTATATAACTTTTGGTACAAATTGCATTGCTATTGTTCGTCCTCTCTTTACGTTTAAAGTATTGACAAAGAAGGAAAACGGGATAAAAGTCACTCCCTCCGTTCACTTTTACTTGTACACATTAACATATCAAGAGAAAAGGAATTTTTCTTCTTATTATTAATTTTACTCTTCACATTAATTACTTATTTTATAATCATTTTCCAAGGCTATTGAGACTATACATCAATAAATATGAATATTATGGTAAAATATATACTCACTCCATCCCATATTACTTGCCCAGTTTCCCTTTTGCACGCTCCTTAAGAAATCATAAATAAAAGATATATTTTATATTTTACTATCTTACCTCTATCACTCTCCAATAAATACATTCTAATCAAAATTGATTATTTTCAAGAACATTTAATACTAAGGGTAAGATGAGAAAGAATTAATAATTTTTATCTTAGTTTTGTAAATAAAAAGGTAATTTGGACATATATTTTTAGTAATGTGGTCAAGTAGTATGGGACGAAGGTAGTACTTCATTTATTAATTCTTAAAGAACGTGAAAAATCAGAAGTGAACAAATAAAACTGCACGGTGAAATAAATATGTGTTGGAGAATTAAAATTGAAGTGTTTTGGTACAATTTTGCATTGCTAAGAAAACAAAAAGGGTCAGTAGCAGTTGAGAATGGACATAGGAACACTGATTAGGAATAGCACAAATTCAAAAGCAAGGGAAATGAAAGTAAAGAGGTAATGATGTGCTGCGAATTTCGGTACATTTTATGCCTTTGTAACTAGGAGTGTTGCTTGTTTTTAAGTGTTTTTACATCGTTTCTTATGTTATTTTTGTGTTTTATAGGATTGGTTGAATAAGGATCGGAAATGATATGAAATGCTGAAAAACGGACAACTTGGAGCTAAATGTTACGGACCGTAACGTGATCCATACTAGAGAGGATACGTGCCGCTATGAAGTAGGATCGTAACGTGTACCGTAAGCTAAGGAAAATTTTCAGAAAGTTGTCAAGTAGTGTCACAGGTTACGCCCTAGAAGGACGGTCCGTAACTTAGGTTACGAGTCGTAACGTCGTGGCATAACGCATTGGCTACTGAAGACTGAAGCCACGATCCGCTGGGAGATACGGACTGTAACCTGTGTTACGGTCCGTCGCATACTGGCCGTGACATCATGCTGACAAAGGACGGACCAAAGGACGGACCGTAACCTGTGTTACGGTCCGTAACGATGCCGCGTAAAGGTGTTTTTGTCCAGAAACTTGGCGCGATTTTTGTCCCTATAAGTACTTAAAGTAGGGTTTTCATTCAGATATTCTGATTTTTCTTAGGAGCATTAACTTTAGGCTTTGAATATTAGAAGTGGTTGGAGCATTTAAAGCAACAACTTCACTTTCATTCCATATTGTATTCGCATCGTAAGTATATTATGTTAACTTTTAAGCTTTCTTTGTTAACCAAAATGATGAGTAGCTAATTTTAATACTAAAGATGTGGATCCCATGATGGGTATTATGTGAATGGGTTTCTACTATTGATATATGCATAATGGTTGTTAGTATTTATTTTATCTTTGTGCGTTAGCGATAGGTAATGATTGCAAGCATTAGCCTAAGCCATTATACTAACTTTTCTTGGAAAAGAGAGTTAGTATTGGTAAGATTGAATAACAATGACTCGGGGCGTTAACCCTCGTTTAATAGACTAACTTAGGGATAAGAACAAGTCTAAATTGGCATTATTGATCGCTCTTCGATTTCAACTCTTTTATATTTGGAAAAATTATAAAGAAGAAATACGGCCTAACTGTTGGGAAACATTAGGAAGTCCTTAAGAGATCAAGTGCATATTCTTAGAACAACCATTAGAAATATACCACATTGAAACCTGAAGCATAATATCTAATCAAAATGGGGAACACAACCTTGGTCTCTCTCTCGTATTAAATACAATTCAAGTCAAAATATTCAATTACATTACTCAACAATTATTTCAAACTATCAGGAATAGGATTAAAGCCTTTAAAGACTAGTAACGCATACGATTAGTATCCTTTTCTCTCCATATGCCCTGTGGGATTCGACCCCAACCTTGTTTGGGTTACTATATTTGACAACGTCCGCTTTACGCCATTAATAGGTGTAATTTGAGCGTATCAAATTTTGGCGCCGTTGCCGGGGAATACGGTTTAGAAATTACTAATTGTTGTGTACTCTTCTTTAAAACTTTTTCTATTCCATCACACCTCGTTTGCTGTTATGGTGAACCAGGTGAACATGGCAGGAAGACAAAATCGGAATCAAGGAAACCAAGGTGGTCTCCAAGTGAACCAACCTGCACCAGAAGAGGATGAAGATGAAAATATATTTGCGGAATTCATCAATGAAGCTGACTATGCTTCTGTTGTGGTTCCTCCTAGAACTGGAAATGCTACTTTCAAAATTGATAGTTCTATCTATCAACTTCTGAAACTTGAAGGTTATTTCCGAAATTCTTCGGAGGATTGTCCACTTCGACATTTGAAGAACTTCTTGCATGTGTGTTCTCAACAATCCCAAGGTGTTGTTTCTGTAGATGCACTTCGATTACGGGTCTTCAAATATTCCTTGGCTGGCCAAGCAAGGGAATGGTATGAAAAACTTCCCAGCAATTCTATCCATACTTGGAGCGAGCTGGCCAACACATTTCTGAAGAAGTGGTTCCCACCGAGCAAAAAGGCTGAACTTCGGGATAAAATCTTTGAGTTCAAACAGCTCCCGGGGGAACAATTATATTCGGCATGGGAGCGGTTCAAGTATTATCTAGCTCAATCTCCAACTCACGGGTTTCTGGATGCTATTCTCACGGAGAAATTCTACAAGGGCTTAGACACAATGAATCAGATTGCTGTCAATATTTCCGCGAGAGGATGCTTCATGGACAAGTCATTTATCGCCATCGCCCACTTGATTGATAAACTCACCACCCACAATCAAGCTTGGCATTCAACTGATAGTGAGAGCATCTCTTATGGTAGTCCATCATTAGCTGCCGTCGCAAAAGAAAACCATGAGAGAGATCATGCCTTTGCTCAATTGCAAACCACGGTGGATCTATTATCAAAGAAGTTGGCAGAAAAAAATGCACAAGGGGTAAATGTTGTTGACGAGTTACCACCTCTTCCACAGGGCATGTATCAAGTCCCTGAAGGGATGTACCAAGATGGGCAACAACAGTATGAAGATGCTAATTATATCAACAACTCGCAAGGGGGCTATCAAAGGCAAAATTATCAAGGTCCAAGCCATCACCCATGGCAAAAGCCTCAACAACAATTTCAAGGGAACAATTATAGCAGAAATGATCAGGGAAATCCAAATCAAGGGAATTATAACAACAATAATTATGGCAACAAGAGCTCGAACCCCTACATTCCACAAAGGGGGCAAGCATCAAATTCCCAACAGTAGAGAGACAGTTCAGCCAGTAACTCTGCTGGCAACACTTCTAATGATTCTGCGAAACTGAAAAGTATGATGCAGAAAATGCTAATGAATCAGGACAGAACAGAGAGCACAATCAAGGGAATGTCTCAGGTTCAACTATCTCATTCAGCTTCCATTCAGAAGCTTGAATCGCAATTCAGAGACCTTTCCAGAGAAGTGCATACTCCTCAACGTGGACAACTACCAAGTGATACAGTTCCAAATCCAAAAGGTAGTGGGGTAAACTCTGTGGAGCATGTAGCTGCTATTAGCACCAGAAGTGATAAAATACTTCAAGGTGCTAACAAAAAGGTGGTTGATCTCGAGCCAGTTGTTGAAGAAGAGGTACAACCTGATGTATCTGATGATATTGTGGAGGAAGAAACAGAGGAGGAAGTCCCAATTATAGCTGAAGAGGAGCAGAATCTTGATAATCTCAAGGCACACGGAGAAAACCTGGAAAAAGGGAAAGCAAAACTTTCTGGCGCTCTACGCCCTTTGAGCCAATTGTTCAAATCTTCACCGCCTTTTCCTCAAAGGCTAGTGAGGAAAACAGAAGATGACAAGTGCTTGCGATTTTATGATCAACTCAAGTAGTTGACGATGAACATTTCTTTCATGGACGTTGTCCAAGAAATGCCTAGCTTTGCTAAGTATTTGAAAGATCTCTTAACAAAGAAGAAGAAGACATTAAAACACGACACTGTGGGTATCACTCATCGCGTTAGTACTATTCTTTCCAAGACCACAGTGCAAAAAATGGAAGATCCTGGAGCATTCACAATTCCATGCACTATAGGGCAGCAGGATTTTGCCAAGGCTTTATGTGATAACGAGGCTAGCATAAATCTTATGCGCCTGGAAATTTTCAAAAGATCGGGATTAGGGATGCCAAGGCCAACTACCATGAGGTTGCAGATGGCTGACAGATCTATAAAAAGGCCAGTGGGGGTAGTTGATGATGTGCTTGTTCAAATCGGGGAATTCCTACTGCCGGCAGATTTCGTGATTCTTGACTGTGCTATTGATCAAGAAATTCCTATTATTCTGGGGAGATCTTTCCTTGCGACAGGGAGGGCTCTTATGGATTCCGAAAAGAATAAAATCAAGTTCTGGGTGAACGATGAGGAAGTGACTTTTCACGCCAGCAAAGGCATGAAATTACCTAGTCTTTATCAAAGTATTTCAGTCATTAACTCTGTTGATGTGGTGGATAAAGCGGTAGAATTCAAAATGGAGGAAGAATGCTTGGGTGAAGCATTATCGGCCATCTTGGTGAATTTTGATGCAGAACAAATGGAGGGATATATTTAGAAAGTGAATTCACTCACCGGTTTGGGGTCTTACTCTTATGAGCCCAAAACGTTGTCTCTTGATTTAGAGAAACGAACAACCCCTCCAGCAAAACCATCAATTATTGAGCCACCAAAGTTGGAACTCAAGCAACTTCCATCCCATCTTAAATATGTGTTTCTAGGAGCAAATGCTACCCTCCCAATTATTGTGTCATCACTTCTGAATGAGGGCCAAATTCAAAGACTTATCGCAGTCTTGAGGAAGCATTTGAGAGCTTTGGGATGGACTATTGCAGACATCCGGGGGATTCCCTCCGGAATTTGTGAGCACCGAATTCAGTTGGAGGAGGAAATTTCACCAAGTGTTGAGCATCAGAGAAGGTTAAATTCACCGATGCAAGAGGTGGTGAAGAAAGAGATTATTAAGTGGCTAGATGCTGGGGTGGTTTACCCGATTGCCAACAGTGGGTAAGTCTAGTCCAGTGTGTGCCGAAGAAAGGGGGCATCACTGTTGTCCCTAACTCTAAAAATGAGTTGATTCCAACAAGAACTGTCACCGGTTGGAGAGTGTGTATGGACTACCGGAAGTTGAATATCGCATCTTGCAAGGATCACTTCCATATGCCTTTTATTGATCAAATGCTTGATCGGCTAGCTGGAAGGTCTTATTATTGTTTCTTGGATGGGTACTCAGGGTACAACCAAATCAGCATTGCATTGGAAGACCAAGAAAATACTACCTTCACTTGTCCCTATGGGACATTCGCTTTCAGCCGGATGTCATTTGGTCTTTGCAATGCCCAAGCTACCTTCCAACGATGGATGATGTCCATATTCTCTGACATGGTTGAAAACTTTCTTGAAGTCTTCATGGATGACTTCTCTGTGGTGGGAGATTCATTCGATGAATGTTTAGACCATCTTGATCGGGTGCTACAAAGGTGTGAGGAGACAAACCTCTTGCTCAACTGGGAAAAGTGTCATTTTATGGTAAAGGAGGGAATTGTCCTTGGCCATAAGATCTCCGAAAGAGGGATTGAGGTTGATCAAGCTAAAATCGATGTGATTTCACAACTCCCTCCACCCATTTCAGTAAAAGGAGTTCGGAGTTTCTTAAGACACGCCGGAAGAATTATCAATGACTTCTCCAAAATTGCAAACCCAATATGCAAACTCTTGGAAAAAGAGTCCAAATTAAATTTTGATGAGAAGTGCATCAAGGCTTTCGAAGAGTTGAAGCTGAAATTAACCTACGCACCTATTGTTGTGTCCCCGGATTGGTCACTGCCCTTTGAATTAATGTGTGATGCCATTGGTCTCGCAATTGGCGCTGTGCTTGGTCAGCGGCTAAACAAAATCTTGCACCCAATTTATTATGCCAGCAAAACATTAAATGGAGCTCAACTAAACTATACAGTCACGGAGCAGGAACTACTTGCTATTGTTTATGCCTTTGAAAAGTTCCGGGCTTATTTGTTGGGTGCCAAGGTAGTGGTTCACACTGACCATGCTGCCTTGCGCTACTTGATGGCTAAAAAGGATGCTAAGCCTCGGTTGATTAGATAGGTATTGTTGCTATAGGAATTTGACTTTGAAGTCAAAGATCGAAAAGGATCAGAAAATCAAGTAGCTGACCATCTATCCAGACTTGAAGCACCAGGGAGACCGATTGATGTGTTGGATATTGATGACACTTTTCCGGATGAAAGAGTCTCGGTCATCTCCAATGATGTGGCTCCATGGTATGCCGATATTGCCAATTATTTGGTAACTGGCATTGTTCCTGAAGATTTGAAGGCATATCAAAAGAAGAAATTCTTGAGAGATTGCCGACAGTATTATTGGGATGAGCCTTACTTATTCAGGACTTGTGCTGACAATATGATCAGAAGATGTGTGGCTGAATCTGAGGTGATGGATATTTTGAAGGCGTGTCATGATTCTCCGGTTGGTGGGCATCACAGTGGAAATAGAACCGCAGCCAAGGTGCTAGAGTGTGGCTACTACTGGCCAGCCATTTATCGTGATGCGAATATGTTGGCACGTTCCTGTGATAAATGCCAACGCCAGGGCACTATAGGTTGGAAGCATGAAATACCGATGAATTTTGTTCTTGAGGTGAAGCTCTTTGATGTATGGGGGATTGATTTTATGGGGCCCTTCGTGAGCTCCTACAGCCTGAAATACAATCTTGTTGCGGTGGATTATGTCTCCAAATGGGTGGAGGTGGTGGCCTTGCCTAACAATGATGGTCGGAGAGTCAATGCCTTTCTAAAAAAGAACATCTTTACGAGATTTAGCACTCCTAGAGCTATTATTAGTTTCTCATTTCTGCAACAAACTATTTGCTGATCTTCTTGAAAAATATGGCGTGCATCACAGGGTTGCCACTCCATATCATCCTCAGACGAGTGGTCAGGTTGAAGTCTCCAACAGAGAGATAAAAAGCATCTTGGCAAAGACTGTCAATGTGAATCGCACTGACTGGTCCAAAAAGTTGGATGATGCTCTATGGGCATATCGCACGGCGTTCAAAACGCCTATTGGGACTTCACCGTATAAGTTGGTATTTGGGAAGGCATGTCATTTGCCTATTGAGCTTGAGCATAAGGCCCTTTGGGCATTGAAGAAGTTGAACATGGATTGGCATGAGGCAACAAAGCTGAGGTTGTTTCAAATCAACGAGATGGATGAATTTAGGTACAATGCCTATGAAAGTGCGACACTGTACAAGGAAAAGATGAAATACTATCATGACTCGAAGATCCTCAAAAGGGATTTTCGGCCAAAGGACTTGGTCTTGTTGTACAATTCGCGCCTAAAGTTCTTTCCGGGCAAGCTAAAGTCTCGGTGGTCCGGTCCTTTTGAAATCATAAATGTTTCCCCAAATGGAAGTGTCATTGAGGTGAAATCCCAGGATGGCACTCGGAATTTTAAAGTGAATGCACAAAGAGTGAAGCATTACCATTGGTGTATTGATGATGGTAAGGCCGTTGATAGGTATCGTTTGAAATACGGTTCCTGAACTCGAAAATGAGGTATCACGTTGAGTTGTGACGTTAAACCAAGCACTGTGTGGGAGGCAACCCACATTTACCGCTTTGTAAGTAGTTTAAATTTTGTATTTCCTTTGTTTTCTTTTGTGTTGTTGATGTTGCTAATGTGGTAGGATTTTGAGAACTGAAGAGGCCAAATAACTGCTGGGTTTTCCCAGACGAGACGCTCCACGTTACGTCCCGTAACTCATGTTACGGTTCGTCTCATGGAGCGTAACAAGCGTAAAGAAAATCCAGAAATCAATGAAGGATGGAGAAAGAGTGTTACGGTCTGAGTTACGGACCGTTGCACATGTTACGGACCGTAACACATTATCGTAACTTTGACAAAAATCTGGGCATTCACTGGAAATTTTGCACCCGTTACGCCAGGTAATACGGACCGTAACACGAGTTACGGTCCGTCGGCTGTAGTGCCATGTCATTAATGAAAAAGGAAAACGGTGTCGTTTGGTTGACCGTAACACGAGTTACGTCTCGTATCTCATGTTATGGTCCGTAACATGGAACGTAACGGTCGGGCATGTTTAAATACATCACCCGACGGTTACCAGTTCAAAAATTAACCGGTGCTTTCAAACGTTTTAACTCCCTCTCCCTCATAACTTCCCTCTTCTTTTCTTTATCTCCCCATCTCTTCATCTCCCACTCTCCCTCATATTTCTTACACCAAAGTTGTTGTTTCTTGTTCAAAATCCCTGCTTTACAATTCGAGTTTCATCCAATCATCTCCAACGATCAGGTATCACCATGTTTTGACTCTCTTTCTTCTTTTATCGACACGATTGTTATGATCTTTCATGGGTAAATTAGTATGCTATTCTTTGAAATTAGTATGTTGATTGTGTTGAATGTGTTTAAATCCCCATTGAATAATTGCGCGGGATTTAACAATGGTTGGGGGTTGGGATTGGTATGTTTGTTGTTTGAGAGACTCGTGGGCACAAGCACATTGTCTCCTACTGAGTCGGAGGGCATCCCGATTGAAAGTTTCATTTGTGAAATTTCTAAATTGGTTTGCCCACCAACTGTTCGATAAAAGGCTCCAATGAAAACTTTGGTCAAACTGGGTGAAGTCTGAGTAACCCGAGGTATGTGAGGGGATAAAATGGTGGTTTACACCATACCCAAGGAGCATAAAGTCGAAAATCTTGGCCTCGTGCTTAAACGAGAAAATTTGGCCAAGCAATTTGTCTGTTAACTGATTGCCCGTCGTTCAGTGTTACAGACCGTAACATCCATCGTAACACCGATGATTTCCATAAAAACTTTCTTGAAATTTGGCTGATGTTACGGACCGTAACCCATGTGATGATGAGGTGTTACGGACCGTAACGCGTATGACGGTTCGTCGATCATGTTACGCTTCCTGTGTTATAAATGAAACATTTGAGTTACGGTTGAAGCTACGGCCCGTAACACCATCGACGGTCCGTCGACCGTGTTACGGTGCATGAACTAATTGAAGTCCTTAACTTGAGCCAATAAAGTGTATAATTGAACAACTTCTCGTATATCATATCTAACTTTGCTTTCCACAGGTATGGGTAACCCAAGACAAGGAAAAAAGGCTTCCCCCAAGGTTGCAGGCAAAGGAAAGGGTCGTGCTGCAAGCAAAGTCACCTCACGGTTGCGCGATGAAGATCAAAGCAAGGCCACCAGAGCTACAAAGCATCCTGCTGCATCTACCAGGCCAGCCACACCATCCGAAAGTTCCTCCTGGTCTGATACAGAGAGTTCGTCTAGTTCGTCAAGCCATAGTGAACCCAGGCGGGCTGTCACACCAACACACCAACCTCAACCACCCATTAGACAGCCTACTGCGGAGGAGCGCGAAAAAGAGCGCGAGCAGGAAAGGAGAGAAATTGACATTCGGATGAGGGCTATGTATGAGCAGGACCTCCAATTTTCTGTGGAGGGATCTGAAGACTTGTACAACAAAGGATGTGAGCTGGCAATGAATGAGGGGCAGGACCCAAAGCGGAGTATTTTCGAGGAGAGGAACGTCAGCTTCGATGGTCTCGATGGATATCCAGGCATTCGTGACACTATCCGCTTCCATAAGTTAGAGTTTTTGAAAAACTCTGTGGGGTCCTACATCCCGGCTATTGTTCGGGAATTCTACGCTTCTTATGGGGCTGCTGTATTCAAAGCCCAGAAAAAAGGGCAGCGAGCAACTCAAGTGCTGGCCATGAATGAGGTAGTCGTGCGAAAGAAGAAGATTGATATTTACCCGACAGCCATCAATAAAATACTATTCGGGGAGGATTGTACCGCGCCTACAGCGGCGGAGGAAGGGGAGTTTGTCTACAAAATTGAACAGAAAGAAACAATCTCCATCCGAAAATGGGTGGCCTCAGTGATTGCACGGTCGGCAGATCCCGAATGGGCAGTAGTGCCAAAGTTGACAGCCGCTACACGAATTTGGAAAAACACCCTCACGCTAGAGGCAAAGTTTTGGTGGCAGATTGTTCTGTTCCGCATCCGTCCTACCCAGTCAGATAATTATTTGACTCCGGACAGGGCTGTTCTTGTGGCTGCCCTTATGTCGAGGTAGAAGATCAACTTTGTAAGACTGGTAGCAGCAGATCTCCGGGAGAGATCCACCCAGCCAGCCACTTCCCTCATTCATCCATGTTTGCTTACGCTCTTATGCTTGCGTGAGGGACCAGAACCCCTCCCCCTTATCGATCACAGTGTGATCGCCAGGAGTATATATGACATCACAAAGGGGAGGGATGATATGTTGAGCCAGGGTTCAATGCCATCTGCCTCGTCTTCTGATGTGCCGGAGGGGCCAACGGGATCAGATGTTTTACCCTTAGCTATCATGGGTGCTGAGGACACTGCTGCGGGGCAGCCCACAGATTCTGAGGCTCCACCAGCTGATTATGCTACACAGCCCATGCCAGCTCCAGCTGCACCTACTTCGGGTGGTCCTACCTCTTCCACTGGAGCGAGCCCAGCACCGGCTCAGCCCATACCGGGAGTCCCACCCGAGCTTGTGAGAAAAATGATGTTCAACCGGGAGAATTTCGGGGCAGTGGTCCTGTAAGCAGATCGAACGGATAGGCAGGTCAAGCAACTCATGACTGAGCTGAAATTGTACACAAAAAGAGCTATTGATGTAGCGTTGCGGCCAATAAAAGAACAGATGGCTGATGACCACCTACAGATCCACTCTCGGATAGATGGTATTGAGAACAGAATGACGGAGCTGACTAGGACACACCCTGCTGTGGAGTTGGGCACTATTCGGAGTGAGTTGCGGTCTGTCAAGGATGATGTGCAGAAATTGAAGGCACAAGAAGTGGCTGTTGTGACGGACCAGCTTCCGAAAGTACACACAGAGTTGGTACAGAGCTTATACCATCCATTTCAGAGTTTACTTGGGGATGATAAGATCGAGGACACGGTTGAGGAGGAGCACGACGAAGAGTTGGAAGAGGATACCCACTCTTTGGCCAAAGGGAAGCGCAGGAGAGCCACGTCAGATGATGAAAACCTCGATCCCATTCTCCAGAGTCTTGATCCATTTGCTGCTTTGCGCCAACAGAATGAGGAGGAGGAGCGGCGCACTTTGAAGAAGCTCTGACATGAGTCTCGGCTGGGTTCTGACACCACTGGAGCTACTTCTAGCTCAGCCCATCCTATTGAGCCGGCTCACCATACTTCTCCCCCACCCACTGCGACTGGGACTTCTAGTGTTGGCCAGTCTGATACTACCATTGCTCCACCTCCTGATGCTGCAGCAGATCCAAGCGCCTAGTGCGCTCTAGGGAGGCCCTCCGTTCTTTTGATGGTTTATATAGATGCCTTGAGGGCAATGCATGTTTCTAAGTTGGGGGTGTGGGTAATTACTGTTTTTATTGGTATTGTTGGTATTGCTTTGGTATATTGGTATTATTTGTTATGGTTTTTGGTTTTGTGGGTATTTTATCCCAAATTGTGATAGTAAGTATGTATTTAGGACAATTGTTATTGTTTTTGTTGTTTGTTGGTATTGTTTTTATTATTAAGTATGTGTTAGGACCTTCTTCGGCTGTTCTTTACCGTGTGTTCTATTCCCGAAGAATGTTATTTTATGTTGAACTTGGCATGTTTAGGATGTTTAATTAAGAGTAAAGTAATGATGACTTAAGTGGTGGTGGTCTGTGTTCCTCGCATATATAAAAGTGGTTTTTACAAGTCAATGATATCCCTCCGAAAAATAATTTGTGATGTACATCAAGAATGAGTTGTTGATATTGACATGTATGGTTCTTTTAATGGCATTGCAAACAAAGGGTGTCCATGTATGTGAAATCTTCTAACAGAAGTGAAGTCAGAATATTTAAACAATCCTTATGCCATTGTGTTGTGAGTTCTTAGTTTCTATTTGTGTATGATGCGTGTAATCTAGAACTTGCCCGGTTGGTCGTGCGTGAATTCTAAGGAGAGTTTGATTGTGAAGTGATCCTAGGCTTTCTTTGTATTGACTCCAAAGCCTGTTTATCTAAATGAGCCTAGCCCGTACAGAAAATGATCCCTAGTCTCCCATTTTGAGCCTATAGACTTTTTCTTTGATTAGCCGTGAACTAACCTCCTTCCCTTCTGTGAATAAACCCATTTGGTACCAAGTCCCTCCTTGACACTGAAGAATTACAAATGAGGCTAAGAGCCTAAGTTGGGAGTGATAAGTGAAAAATGCGGAAAATGAGGCTAAAAGCCTAAGTTGGGGGTGATAAGTGAAAGATGCGGAAAGTAAGGCCAAAGGCCTGTTGGGGGTGATCGTGAGTATTGCGGGGCATGATTCAGTGTGGATATATATATAAATAAATCCACGCTGAAGCTGTAGAGTCAGAAATAAGAGGAAGAAAGGTGAATGAGGTCAAAAAGAAGCGTCAAGGAGGGTGAGTCACCACTATCCAAATATTCATCCTACCCGTCCCTAAGCCAATGTTACAAGCCTAAAAAGTCCTAATGTGATCACAATCAAACTGTTCAAAGTTGAAGGCATGGAAAATAAAGGCAAGCCTATGGTATGTGCACGCATGGTATGTAAATTTCATTGTGAGTGTGAGTGTCCTTCTGTCTCTTTAGTCTTCTGTCCCATTTATTTTGTAAATGTGTGTTGGGACATTCTTTGGTCTATGTGAGGGCATAAGGATTGTAGATTGCAAAGTAACTGACTTTCGGAAGTTGAAATTCATATGCATAGAGACTCTCATACTATGATTGTGTCATTAATTGAAGTTGCATAGTGAATTGCAATTTTTCTGATATGTGCGTCTTGTGTCACAAATAGGAGATGGATAAGAGCCTAAATATTTTTCTTGGATTGAAGAGTCTGTGCTAGAAACACATGCCAAAACCACCGTAGTCATTCTTATTTTGCTAAGATATCGTGTGTTAGTAATGAGTCTTATTGTAGTTGCTTGAGGACAAGCAAAAGCTTAAGTTGGGGGTGTTGATGTGCCGCGAATTTCGGCACATTTTATGCCTTTGTAACTAGGAGTGTTGCTTGTTTTTAAGTGTTTTTACATCGTTTCTTATATTATTTTTGTGTTTTATAGGGTTGGTTGAATAAGGATCGGAAATGATCTGAAATGCTGAAAAACGGACAACTTGGAGCTAAATGACGGTTCGTAACTCATGTTACGGACCGTAACGTGATCCATACCAGAGAGGATACGTGCCGCTATGAAGGACGGTCCGTAACTCATGTTACGGGCCGTAACGTGTACCGTAAGCTGAGGAAAATTTCCAGAAAGTTACCAAGTAGTGTCACAGGTTACGCCCCAGAAGGACGGTCCGTAACTTAGGTTACGGGTCATAACGTCGTGGCGTAACGCATTGGCCACTGAAGACTGAGGCCATCATCCGCTGGGAGATACAGACCGTAACCTGTGTTACGGTCCGTCGCATACTGGCCGTGACATCATGCTGACAAAGGACGGACCAAAGGACGGGCCGTAACTTGTGTTACGGTCCGTAACGATGCCGCGTAAGGGTGTTTTTGTCCAGAAACTTGGCGCGATTTTTGTCCCTATAAATACTTAAAGTAGGGTTTTCATTCAGATATTCTGATTTTTCTTGGGAGCATTAACTTTAGGCTTTGAATATTAGAAGTGGTTGGAGCATTTAAAGCAACAACTTCACTTTCATTCCATATTGTATTCGCATCGTAAGTATATTATGTTAACTTTTAAGCTTTCTTTGTTAACCAAAATGATGAGTAGCTAATTTTAATACTAAGGTTGTGGATCCCATGATGGGTATTATGTGAATGGGTTTCTACTATTGATATATGCATAATGGTTGTTAGTATTTATTTTATCTTTGTGCGTTAGCGATAGGTAATGATTGCAAGCATTAGCCTAAGCCATTATACTAACTTTTCTTGGAAAAGAGAGTTAGTATTGGTAAGATTGAATAACAATGACTTGGGGCGTTAACCCTCGTTTAATAGACTAATTTAGGGATAAGAACAAGTCTAAATTGACATTATTGGTCGCTCTTCGATTTCAACTCTTTTATATTTGGAAAAATTATAAAGAGGAAATACGGCCTAACTGTTGGGAAACATTAGGAAGTCCTTAAGAGATCAAGTGCATATTCTTAGAACAATCATTAGAAATATACCACATTGAAACGAAGCATAATATCTAATCAAAATGGGGAACACAACCTTGGTCTCTCTCTCGCATTAAATACAATTCAAGTCAAAATATTCAATTACATTACTCAACAATTATTTCAAACTATCAGGAATAGGATTAAAGCCTTTAAAGACTAGTAACGCATACGATTAGTATCCTTTTCTCTCCATATTCCCTGTGAGATTCGATCCCAACCTTGTTTGGGTTACTATATTTGACAACGTCCGCTTTACGCCATTAATAGGTGTAATTTGAGCGTATCAAGTAACCATGTGTAAGCCAAAATAGGGCAACTGAAAGGCAAACGTGGTTAAAGGAGAAGCCAAATATAGGCACAACTTTATGGTATAACTTATGTTGCTTTTAGTACAATCATTTGTTGCTGTGTTTGTACTTCTTTCCCGTTTATATATATACGAGGAATAGCACTTGTGTCGCCTTCATAAAAGCTTCCCGATATCTTACTTCACCACGAATTATTCTCGGACTTGCTCGGTTCGGATGAAACCGATGTTATAATCAAGAAATTGACGGAGAGATAACCGCATCAAACTCGGAGTTGAGATTACCATAAAAACTCCTGAACCAAAAACTTACTGCATTACGCTACTTTAGAAAAAGAAGAAGAAAGAGATCGAATTTTCCTCAAATAGTTTGATGCAAATATATAAAACGTATACATGTATCCAAAAAATGTGTCCTCCCAAAGTGACAACAATGTTTGGATTGTTAGGTGGTTCCCCACTTGTCTTTGGCATAAGATAATTATCTATTCCCAAGATGGGATCTCACCATCGTTGCTGCCTTAAAGAAAACAGAAATCAAGTTGCAGCAACTTGTTCTGTTTTTTTTTTTAAGAGAATCCCTTATCTCTCCAAATAAAGAAATCTCAAATAGTTCTACCATCACCTTGTAGTGATGATCATTTACTAAAGATGCCACGTGTAAGAGATAACTTAAAACCTCCCCATTTACCTTTCTATTCGAGCCTTGCCGAACTTTTGATGTAATTCACAAACATAGATATAATATCCATAGGCTAGCAAACTATGCCGGTGCGATACACGAAACCCAATATGATTAATTTGGTTACTCAATTTAATTAGTCATTATGATTTATATATTTTGCAAAGAATACCGCGATTTTTCTTAATGAGTCTCTATATTTTTTTCTTTTCGTCTTATTTTTCCCCTTAATTTTTCAATCGTTGTTAAAAATTTATTTTATTTTGGTTATATCCGTCTCTTTTTATATTTAGTAAGTTGACAATTCAAATATCCTACATGTCTAATTTATAATCACAAGATTTAAAGAATATTTTATTATATTATACATATTTTAAATTTAGAACCACAAGATAGTCTATCTTTATTTCTTAAACTCCGTGTCTAGTCAAACGTAGACACTTAAATTGAGATAGAGGGAGTATATGCCAAATGAAAGGACAATTGAGACACTGCGGACACGTGAGAACTTAAAAGGTAAACACACAACAGGTAGTATTAATGTTAAACTTCTGAAATGTACACATGTTAGTCCTTGCTTAGAGTACAATTTTAGTTGTTTTTTGTACAACTTATTATTGATGTATTTGTCCACTTGGGCGTTTGTTGTTAAAAAAAATTATCTTATTTTGATTATGTCCGTCTCTTTTTATAGTTAGTACGTTGACAATTCAAATATCGTACATGACAAGTTTATAATCACAAGATTCAAAGGATATTTTATTATATTATACATATTTTTAATTTAGAACCACAAGATTTGAAAGTTTATCTTTATTTCTTAAACTTCATGTCTAGTCAAACGTAGACACTTAAATTTAGACGGAGGGAGTACATGCCAAATGAAGAACATGAAAGGACAATTAAGACATTGTAGACCTGTGGGGACTTAAAAATTAAACACATAAGAGTTAGAATTAATGTTCAACTTCTGAAATGTACACATGTTAGTCCCTGCTTAAAGCACAATTTCAGTTGCTTTTTATACAACTTATTATTGTTGTGTACGTCCAACTTAGGCGTCTATATATAGGAAGAAGAAAAATATAGAATAGAAAAATAGACATATATTTTTAGTAATGTGGCCAAGTAATATGAGACGAAGGGAGTACTTCATTTTTATTAATTCTTAAAGAACGTGAAAAGTCAAGTATAATAATGTGGCCAAGTAATATGAGACGAAGGGAGTACTTCATTTATTAATTCTTAAAGAACGTGAAAAGTCAAAAGTGAACAAGTAGTGCACGGAGAAAATAATGTGTCGTACAATTAAAATTGAAGTGCATACGCCTATACATGAGAAGGTAATAAATATTAAGTACTATGACATATGTCCCACGTGGAAATAAATGTGTCGGAGAATTAAAATTGAAGTGCATACGTGTATACATGAGAAGAGAATAAATATTTAGTATTATGACATATGTCCACGCGAGATTTATTAATTTTTAAAGAACGTGAAAATTCAAAAGTGAACAAGATAAAATGCACGGAGGAAATAAATATGTTGGAGAATTAAAATAGAAGTGCATACGTCTATACATGAGAAAAGAATAAATATTAAGTACTATGACATATGTAAATATTCAGCAAGAACGTGAAAAGTCAAAAGTGAACAAGTAAAAGTGCACAGAGGAAATAACTATGTGTCGGAGAATTAAAATTGAAGTGCATACGTGTATACATGAGAAGAGAATAAATATTCAGTACTATGACATATGTCCACGTGAGATTTATTAATTCTTAAAGAACGTGAAAAGTTAAAAGTGAACAAGTAAAAGTGCACGGAGGAAATAAATTTGTGTAGGAGAATTAAAATTGAACTGCATACGTCTATAAATGACAAAAGAATAAATATTCAGCAAGAACGTGAAAAGTCAAAAGTGAACAAATAAAAGTGCACGGAGAAAATAAATGTGTCGGAGAATTAAAATTGAAGTGCATAAGTCTATACATGAGAAGAGAATAAATATTAAGCACTACGACATAAGTCCACGTGGGATAAAAAAGCAGTTGGTTAAAGTGTACAAGTTACATAGCTTTTGGTACAAGCATTCATTGCGTGTACAATTTGTAAAGCTTTGGGTACAAGCAGGTATTGTTGTGTTGGTCCTCCTTAGCCACTTATATAAAATAGAAAAAAAAAATATATATATATATATATATAATAAATAATAGAAAATAAATATGACATATGTCTACGTGGGATAAAAAAGTAGTTGATTAAAGTGTATAAGTTATATAACTTTTGGTACAAGCATTCATTGCGTGTACAATTTATAAAGTTTTTGGTACAAGTACTTGATGCTGTGTTGGCCCTCCTTTGGCACTTATATATAATAGAAAAATATAATATATATAATAAATAATAGAAAAGAAATATGACATATGTTCACGTGGGATAAAAAAAGTAGTTGGTTAAAGTGTACAAGTTATATAATTTTTGGTACAAGCATTAATTGCGTGTACAATTTATAAAGCTTTTGATACAAGTACTTGGTGATGTGTTGGTCCTCCTTTGACACTTATATATATATATATATATATATTTCTACTATATATAAATGGGAAGGGAGTACTACACAGGAACAAATGATTGTACTAAAAGCAACATACGTTATACCATAAAGTTGGGTCTACATTTGGCTTTTCCTTTAACCACGTGTACCTTTCAATTACCCTATTTTGGCTTACATGTGATTACCTCTTTATTTATCTAGAGATTCTAATCACTTTCGTTTCCCTTGCTTTTTGAATTTGTGCTATTCCTGATCAGTGTTCCTATGCCCATTATCAGCTGCTACTAAGCCTTTTTGTTTTTTTTAGCACTGCAAATTTGTATCAAAAATTATATAAATTGTACACTTTAATCAATTACTTTTTTATTCCACGTGAACATATATCATAATAATGAATATTTATTCTCTTTTTATGTATACACGTATGCACTTCAATTTTAATACTCTGACACATATTTATTTCCTCTTTGCACTTTTACTTGTTCACTTTTGACTTTTCACGTTCTTTAAGAATTAATAAATGAAGTATTCCATCCGTCTCATACTACTTGGCCACATTACTAAAAATATATGTCCAAATTACTTTTTCATTTACAAAACCAAGATAAAATTAATTAATTCTTTTCCATCTTACCCTTAGTATTAAATGTCCTTGAAAATAGTCAATTTTGATTAGAATGTATTTATTGGAGAGAGATAGAGGTAATATAGTAAAATATAAAATACATATTTTATTTATGATTTCTTAAAGGGCGTGCAAAAGGGAAAGTGGGCAAGTAATATGAGGCGGAGGGAGTATATATTTTACCATAATATTCATATTTATTGGTGTATAGTGTCGATAGCCTTGAAAAATGATTTGAAAATGAGTAATTAATGTGAAGGGTAAAATTAATAAAAAGAAGAAAAAATCCTTTCTCTTGATATGTTAACGTGGACAAACAAAAGTGAACGGAGGGAGTGACTTTTATCCCCGTCTTCCATCTTTGTCAATACATTTAAACGTGAAGAGAGGACGAACAATAGCAATGCAATTTGTACCTGAAGTTATATAAATTTTACACTTTAACCAACTACTTTTTTATTCCACTTGGACATATGTCATAGTACTGAGTATTTATTCTCTTCTCATGTATACACGTATGCACTTCAATTTCAATTCTCCTACACATATTTATTCCCTCCGTGCACTTTTACTTGTCCATTTTTTACTTTTCACGTTATTTAAGAATTAATAAATAAAGTATATATTTTTTCATGATATCAATATTTATTGGTGTATAGTCTCAATAGCCTTAGAAAATTATTTGAAAATGAGTAATTAGTGTGAAAGGTAAAAAAAAAAAAAATCTTTCTCTTGAGTGTTGATATGTTAACGTGGACAATTAAAAGTGAAGGGAGGAAGTGACTTTTATCTTCGTTTTCCTTCTTTGTTAATACTTTACTTATTTTACTCTCCTTTGCATTCTCTGATTATTGTTCTTTACATTTATAAAATGTATTACTTTATATTTTCATTTCGGAATTAAAATTTGGTGACTTATGATATAACATATATCTTTCTAATTTTGATTTCTTCGTAACAATTCTTTTTATCTATAATTGTTAATATAAAAAATTATAATGTAACTAATTTACCCCTTATTAACATATTTTTTAATTAATTTAATAAAAATATTTTATTAGTTTTGCTTTTAAAAAATTCAATATATACAACAATGGTTCTTATGTTTAGATCTGAACAGCTAGTTAATTGCGATGGATATCAACCTGTCGGTATACATATAAGATATTAAAAATTTTAAAAGAAAAAATAGAATCAAAATATTAATTTTCTATCATATTCTTACTAATTTTCTTTTTCACACCGATGAATAACTTTCGTTGTCATGACAATGAGAAAAAATTCAGACTCCTTCCATCTCCAAGACTTAATTCCATCATATGTTTTTAATTTTTAACTCCATTTTTTTTATTATAACTAAAGTGATGGTACGTAAAATATATTTTGTATATGTTGCAATATATAATAACAATTAGAATGCTATTAAAAGTTATTTACAAAATATAAACTTTAAAAACTGGCTAATTAAAATGAATAAATATGTTGAGCCCGTGCATTGCACGGATATATTTTGCTAGTATTTCTATATATAATAAGTGTCATGGAGGGACGAACACAACAGTCCCTCCTTGTACCCACTATTTCATGAATTGTACCCGCATTAAATTCTTGTACCATGAGCTATATAATTTGTACGCTTTATCCAACTATTTTTATATCCCATGTAGACATGTGTCATAGTACTTAATATTTATTCCCTTCTCATGTATAGACGTATGCACTTTAAATTTAATTCTCCGACACATTTATTTCCTCCGTTCACTTTTACTTGTTCACTTTTGACTTTTCGTGTTCTAGCTGAATGTTTATTCTCTTCTCATGTATAGACATATGCAGTTCAATTTTAATTTTCCTACAAAAATTTATTTCCTCCATGCACTTTAATTTGTTCACTTTTGACTATTCACATTCTTTGAGAATTAATAAATCCCACATAGATATATGCCACAGTACTGAGTATTTATTCTCTTCTCATATATACACGTGTGCACTTCTATTTTAATTCTCCGACACACACACACACACACACACACACACACACACACACACACATATATATATATATATATATATATATATATATATATTACTATATAATATAAGAGCAAATGTGAGGACTTTTGTAGTCCTCACAATAATTTCCCAATTTGTTTAAAACTTTTTAATTAATTACTTTTAGGTCCTAATCTTATTTATTTAAGTCAATTTTTTGATTTTTTGTTTTTAAGGTCTACTTTTCAAAAGCAATCGAACCTGGGGACTTTTGTAGTCCTCACAATAATTTCCAATTTTTTTTTAAAAAAATTCATTAATTACTTTTAGGTCCTAATCTTATTTATTTAAGTTATTTTTTTTAAGGTCTACTTTTCAAAAGCTATCGAACCTCCTACCTCATTTTTCATGTTCTTTGGTTTTCTGGTTGGTGCTCGATATCCGCGTTTGAGCCCAATTAATCCAGATAATTCGCACTGTATCGCGCCTATTCGGGAGGAGCGCTTCCTTTAAAGATTTTTTCCATATCCATGTTCGAACCCCTAATCCCTAATTAAGAGAGGAGCAGCTCCATCCGCTGCATAAGTTAAATTATGTATTTATCTTAAAAGTTCATTAACTATATATAGATTATTTATTTAGAACTAAATAACTTCAGAAAATTAGGATACATAAGTTATAAATGTCAAATTCTGGCTCCACATTTGATTTGAAGTAAATAATTTCATCAAAATGGAAGTTAAAATATTAAAGGAGTGGAATGAAAATTTTGCTTTCATATAACTACCCACTTGTGGAACTACAATGGGTATATGGTTGTTGTTGTTGTACACTTGTACTAACACAAATTATATTTCTTTAGTTAAAATATCTACTTTTATATCTTGAGTTTGGGGCCCGGACATAGCACGGACCTCACATAACTAGTATATATATATGAGCCAATATGTACGAAACTGATCTCATTTGGCCCATTAGTTGCTATGTTCTAGAATGGAATAGAATAAGGGCATTTATGCCATCTACTATGTAAATACATTTTAGTTTGTATTTAATTTTGCTAGTTTGTTTCAAATTCTGTCAGAATAGGGTTTAGTAATTGTGCATATATAGATGATTCTTTGTACAAAGCAATACACAGATATTTTCCACAATTGAAATCTTCTTACTTTTCCTCCAATGTTTTACAAAATTTATGGGCTTTTATAATGATATGAAGTAGATAGGCAATTTGCAGGATTGCCCTTAGCTGGGGTGGTCTTTAATTTTGTTCCTCAAATTGGTGGTCTTTAATTTTTACCCTCTGCCTTTGCAAATTTTGCCTAATTCTTTAGGCAGAATTTGCAAAGGTAGAGGGCAAAAATTAAAGGCCACCAACTTGAGGGACAAAACTTAAAGACCACCAATTTGAAGGGCAAAATTAAAGACCACCAACTTGAGAGACAAAACTTAAAGACCACCAATTTGAAGGGCAAAAATTAAAGACCACCCCAAATGAAGGGCAATGCGTGAAAAAAAAAAAGAGTTTTTGAAGTTGTGTTAAAAAATATTTTTTAGAAGATGAGAATTTTTCTTCAATTTTTCCAAAAACCGATCAAATTCCACGAACAAATAATATTTTCAGAATCTTTTTGAAAAAAAAAAAAGTAAATTTTTTTTATGTACAAACGGGAACTAAATAGCATGTCCGTGCATCTTCTCTTATTGTCTTTGTCTATTTTGCGTACTTCATTTGTTCTCTTATACTAAAAATAAATTTATTCTTTTACCACGAAATTGATTTTTCTAGAGTCACTGTGTTTGGTAGTAGGTCAGTTCTGCTAACAATCTAAGTAATTGAATTACTATAACTGGTGATCAATGACGTATATCCACCACAATTATTGCAAATTAATGGTAGTGAGTCTCGTGACTCATGCTCCTTGTGTAATTTTTTTTTTTTCACAATTATTTATCTCTCACTCTCCCTTAGTAACAATTTGGCCTCCATTTTTTGAAGACCTTTATATCTCATTATGAATAAAATGAGAAATTCAAAATTATATTATTTCTAAATAAAGAAAATATGACATTTTTGTTAGAACATACAAAAAAGAAAAGTAGCAACAAATAAATTGGGAAGAGAGTAATATCTTGTCGGTCATTCTATTATAGTACGGAGAAATATTAAAAGGGCAAAGCAGTTAGGAGGTACCATCATTGATGATATGAAACACGCGTCTTTGAATCTACTATGTTGTGTAATTATTAATTTGCATAATTAATAATTATGCAAATTAATAGCAAAATATGTCATTGTCTAATTACTTCAAAGTGGAGGGCATGTGATTAGCGCTTAGAAATATTCCTAGACGAAAAACGACATCAGAATAATCTAATTTTTTCATTTTGATGTCACACACATGATGGAATAGTTTTCCTAGTTTTTTCATTGATAAGGCCAGATAAAGCAAAAATAATCAGGACTCAAGTAATCCAAAGTATATTATGAGAAAATCTTTAATTTTTGATGGATGTTTCTAGGGGTGTCAAATGGGCGGGTTGGGCTGAAATTGACTCAATCAAAATGGGCTGAGGTAATAAATGAGTTGGGCTAACATTGACCCAAAAGTTACTTGGGCTGAAATGGGTTTGTAACACCTCGTAACTTCGGACGAAAGTTTGACTCATAAGATGATAATATAATGGAACCAATATGAGGGTTATAGGAAGTGTTTTGAAAACCAATTAAGTCATAGGAAATGTCTTTGGGCAAGGAAAAGTTGGAAGCCACTCTACGGGGCATGTTTGCAAGTGAATTTATAGAAGGTCTTACTTCCAACGACCATAACCCCTTTATTAATTAGGAATTTAGGAAAACTTCTTTGATGAAAGTTGTATCCCTTTGAAATAGCTTTCCAACGATATATTATGGGTCTTGAACAGAGCTGTGTACAAGAAGTTATGCCTATTTTACCGAACACTGTGCAGAACCGATACCCGTCGCTTCTCGGGGCGCGTGAGGGCGCGTGAGAGAGCGCGCGATGGTCTCGCTTCGCGGACCGATCGCGCAACTCTGAGTTTTTAGCTGCAGAATGTTGCGCGATGCACCCGCATCGCGGAACCATCGCGAAGCAGGTCAATTTCGGGTCAAAAGTCGGGTTTACGCGTTTTCTTGTTATATTTGGGGTTGGGGTTTATTTCCCCAACACCCCATCCACGAAAAATCTCTCTAAACTCAGAGACAACAAATCCCAAACCTCAATAACCTTCCAAGGTAAGTTTTATCATGATTCTAGGTTGAATCCAAGTCCCCAAAACCCTTCAAATCCATAGGGTTATGATTGGAATATTATTGTTGGATGTCGAAACCCTAGAACCCGAATTCAAGAGGATTGGACTTCAAAAAAGGTAATGTTTCTACTCCCTAATCATTTATAGTTGTGAATTGATGAATTCTAAGGAGAATAGTAAATGGGTTTGATAAAGAGGATTATATGAACTATGCTAGAATTTTGGATTATTGACTTGGGATTGTTGTATTCATGTGGGTGATGAAGAATGATGTTAATTACACCTAATTGAGATTGTAGAATCAGCTAGAAGTAATAGAGTGGGGATTTGGTGAAGAAAACACCATTAATGAGGGTTGTGGAGCTTCATGCCCACCAAGTGTTTGATAAAATGCTTAGATGAACAAAGCATAGATATTGTTGCTAATATAGAATCCCTATGACCTGTATTGTTATAGATTAAAGTTGAAGGGATTGGAGGATATTTTGATACGCTCAAAAGCGGGAAGTTAAGGTATGTAGAACTTCCATCCACATGTGGGAATCTCTACGTTCTTCCCCATGATCCGCTTCGTAAAATCTATGAAGTTCATCCTAGGGCATTAAACCCAACATATTGGTAGCCCGTAATTATGTATGTATGTACATGAATTTTGTATCTATGTTCGTTATTGTATTCCTAATCTTCCATTACGGATATTAGGAATCCTAGCTTAATCCATGAATCATGAATTATTCCTCATGTGTTCTCATTATGTTTATATGAAACTTTATGATTTCATCCAGTAAGTTACAAGCATGTTTTCAAGACAAGTATATATATATGATTTCGAACTATTGTTATTACTCATGAACCAAAAACATGTTTTGCAAGACTATGACAAGTTATCTTATGAAACTATACAAGCAAGTTATGATTCATGAAAAACCATGTACAAGCAAGTTATGATTCATGACAAACCATGTACAAGCAAGTTATGATTCATGAACACTATGTACAAGCAAGTTATGATTCATGATATACCATGGGCAGCAAGTGCCACTATTTTACATGTTCATGTTTTGGGAGTTGCATTAATTACCGAGGAGGGCTTCAGATAGCCTGAAACTACGTAGCCACCGTAGGATGAGGATCGCTCCACCCATGTCCCGGACGATCTCTCATAATGACTGGATCCTTTCATATTTTATCAAATCTCATGTTCCCTGGCAAGGACTGAGTGTTCTGCTGGCGGGACGCAAGCACCAGACCATGGATCGGTTATAAGTTATTGCTCTCCCTACTTATCATGTTTTTACTTATGTTATATATATACATATGTACTCATGCTCATGATCATGTCCAGGTTTTCAGTTTCAGTCCTTATCATGTTATTCCATGTCCCATGTTGTTTCTTTCGGTTGCTTTACATACCAGTACATTCAATGTGCTGACGTCCCCTTTTATTGCCCGGGGGCCTGCATTTCACGATGCAGGTACTGATATACAGGACGACACATCTGCTCAGTAGGACAACATTCGTATCAGCTTATTGGTAAGCCCCATCTCATTCGGGGTTTAGTCAACTTTTATTTTATGATTAATTATGCATCTAAAGGTATGCTGGGGGCCTTGTCCCAGTAAGTATGTTTTCCAGTCAGACTCATGATAGAGGTTTCATAGACTAGACAAGTCAGTTATGTCATGTCAGACATTTGGAGTCGTATAGCCATTTTGGCTCACTCATGTTTAAACAAGTATTCTATTAAGTATTATGACTTACCATGTTTTATAAAGGCTCATCATGCATTCACATTATATTCCGCCTATGTTATGTATCATTATGATTCAGCAAGCCATGTGGTTCGCTCGGTCACATGCAGTCAGGCACCGAGTGCCGTGTTACGTCCAGGCCATGGTTTCAGGGCGTGACAGGGTTGGGCTGAATTGGGCTAAAAATGGGCTGGGTCATGACCCGCCCAACTTGATCCAGTTTTTTTGAAGGGTCTATTTTCTAGAAAAATATTTTTCTTGAAAATTATTTTCGCGAATTTTTAGTGAAAAATATTTTTGAGGAAAAGATTTTTCGTGATAAATATTTTCGAGAAAAACATTTTTCATGAAAAATATTTCCCATCGTATTAAACCATGTTTCATTGGAATTTACCATATCGGTAAGGAATTTCCGACAGAATCTATAAGAAATATTGCTGATTCCGATAGATTCTGGAAATTAGCAATTATTTAGTAATGACAGAGAAGGTCTAATCTCAGAATCACCCACTCCTATATACCTGAACACACCACTCAACTTTTGTAAATAATTAGTTCCACAAGTAAATCATATTTTATACCGTAAAAATCACTTAACTTTCCTCTAGTATTATAAAAAGCAACTAAACTATTTTTTACGAATTTTCTTAACTTTGCCTAAGAATTATAGCAAGCCACTAGATAATTTTTTTATAACCAAAAATGTCATTCAACTTTACCGGCCTAAATATCATATAAAAAAAGTTGAGGAAATTAGTTAAAAGGGGTCTTTAAAAAAATAAACTTTTTTTTTTGCGCGGATTGCCCTTCATTTGGGGTGGTCTTTAAGTTTTGTCCTTCAAATTGGTGGTCTTTAATGTTTGCCCTTCGCTAGGGACCAGGTCACGGGTTCGAATCCCCGCTCAGTGAACTTTTTTTTTTTTTGTTTTTGCAAAGCAGAAGTTGTAAAAAAAAGGCAGAAATTCTGTCTTAAGGCAGAACTTGCATGGGGTAGAATTTGCAATTTCTGTCCTTTCTGTCTTAAGGCAGATTTATAGAGTTATAACTCTGCCTTTTTTCTGAATTTATGCCTTGCGATTTTTTTTTAAAATTTTCGCCTGAGTAGAGGTTTGAACCCGTAACCAAGTGATCCCTAGCGAAGGGCAAACTTTAAAGACCACCATTTTGAAGGGCAAAACTTAAAGACCACCCCATAATAAGGGCATTCCTGCTACTTGCCCAAAAATAAATAGAGGTAAATGACCCTTATATGACCCTCTGTGTACATGGGCGATTTTGACATAACACAGAGGCGATCTGTTATATTTTGTAGAGAGTCATTTAATCCATCCAGCTATTACTATATTTCGATTAAAGTTATTAAATATATATTTGTAACAACAAATTTATTTAATTTATCTAGGTAACATAAAAATTACTAAATTATTTTTCTTTTAACAAAATAATCAATCAAGTATCACAAAAAGTCATTATGAGAAAAGAATTTAAACTAGTACTCACTCGACTCAGGTGAATTGATGATGACCCTCAACAAAATCAACCCCTTAAAGTACCTAATCCTTTGAAAACATCACTTTTATATTCCTCTAATACATCATAGCAACTAAACCATCAGGTGATGTTTTGTTCAAAAATTAAAGCAAAATGATAAACGCAACAAATAGTAGAAAAACCTCACACCAGCTGAAGAAAAGCTGCGGAAAAATGCCTATAACAAGTGTAATGTTTTGATTGAATTATCACTTCACTAATTACTAAAATAAATTCATAAAAAAGTACTTCCTCCTTTTCAATTTAAGTGTCTTAGTTTAATTGGGCACAGAATTTAAAAAATAAAAAGAAATTTTTGAATTTTGTGATCCTAATTAAGGATGTGTGTAATGTCCTTGAATTTTGTGATTTTAAATTTGCCAAGTAGTATGTTTGAATTGTCAACTTATTAAATATAGAAAGAGACACTCTTTTAGGACAAAACGATAGAGGAAGTACTATATTACAACTACTATTAATTCAATCAACAAGTTTGAGAAACGGCTACCTAATAATAAAGATAAAACTAGAAAAAAAATTACTCCATTCTTTCTTGCTTTGTTAAAGTTGGCAAGCAACATGAAAAATTTATTGTTAGTATACTGAACAAGTAAAAGGAAACGGAGGAAATATATATTGCGACTAATAGTACTTTTCATGTAGTTTCTAAATATGAAAACTTCTTAAAAAATTTGAGAAATTTATGTCCGAATTCACAATGGAAATTAAGTAATTTGACTTTTGTATGCCGAATCCCGGCGCATAAAAAGGAGGGAGTAAGATTTTAAAGTGTTGAAAGAAAGGCAGGCCAACTTTCCGAGTTCCAAAGATGAGGGAGGTCGAAAAAGGAGTTCAACCGTTCCCAAAATATGGAGTCAATGACTTTAAAGGGTTCTTCCTAGATTTAGTGAACGGTGAATCACTAAGATCAATGAATGATCAACCATCAGGTTTAATGATTTGGTGCCTGCCTGAATATGAGATCAACTAGTTGCACGTAAACGAAAGTCGGCCATAGTGATCTGGGAATCTCGTGTGGAAGGCCTTTTAAACACGGATCAAAGGTATGCCGGGGATAACAGGTTGGTAACTCCCAAAAACTCTTATCAACGGAGTCATTTGATACCTCAATGTCGACAAATTTATACTGCTAAAGAAGCTTTTGGAAGATTGTCATGATACAAATGTAAATTTGCAATTATCTAACTTATAATTCAAAAATACAATAAGTTCAGTATACTAAAAACCTTAAACTTGAACCCATCCAAGTTTGAATTTTCGATCCACCTCATGTTCCAACACATGCTCCAATTTTAACTTAACCAAGAACCATTGAACTCAAAAGACACCATTATTTTTCTTCATAATCCCATAACTTCTACTTCTTGGATACTTCAAATCTTTCTTCAACAAAGCATCTTCTTCACCCTCTCCTAAAACACAAGAATTTTCTTCATCAATTCTTGCCATTCCCACACTACAACTCCTTGTCACTAATTTCCTCGATGGCATTTGTTGCCTTATATGTTGTTGCACAAGAAAATTCAAGTCAAAATTATTATCCCTCATGGTTCTTGCAGATGCTGCTCTAACTAACTCTCTGAAATCTTCACTGTCATTATTAATAGACCTCGATAAGCTGCTAACACTTCTATTATAACTCTTTGGCAACGTTCGAGGATTCACCATCGCGTAAGTTGTCATTTTGTTCACGTAACAATCTCTTGCTTTTGTTAAAGCTTTCCATGGTAATGCAAGAATTCGCATGAATATGTTCTGTTTACTCACTTTGCTCTTCATTTTTCACCTTTTATGTGTTCTTTTTTCTTTAGCACTAGCTAGCTAGGGACTTGAATATATTTGAGGAAGAACAAGATTGTGAAAAATTCAAAATTTCAATGGTTTGGATAATTGGAATGTTCGAAAAAACTAAGGTGGAAAAATTGGAGGATATGATTTGTTTGTTTGCAATGATGTGAGGGATTTTTGTAGTAGAAACTTTCTACTAGAAAGTGTGAATAAATACAAATGTACAAGGACGGTGGCGTTGGTGGACTTATTCCATGGTACTCCAGATACAAGAATAAATATAGAGAGGGGATATGTGTATTATTGAAAAGGATAAGAAGGCAATTAGGATTAGTTGGGCAACACATTTGTAGGCCAAAATTAAATATTTCTTTTGTCTCATTTTACGTGGAATCATTCGAAATTTTGAAAATCAAACTTTTAATTTGATAGTGAATTTGAATATAGAATTTTTAAGTCTTTTAAGTAAAATTTGCATATTTAAAACCTATGTAATAGGTACTATAAATCATGATAGTTGACAACTCAAAACAGTTAAAAGCCATATAAAAAATTTGCGGTAAAAAAAAACACATTTGACTTTCGAAATACAAATGATGGTACATAATAAGATCAAAGAGAGTAATAATTAAGAAAATACAAAAAACGTGATGTTGACAGCAGAGATCTTTTTATTATTAAGTACTACTTCATTTTAATTGGTATTTGATTCCAAAATATAGTGACCCGGGTAATCTAAATTCATCTAGAATATGTAGTTTCATTAAGTCGAGACGTTTTCTACTGGAAGATTTTTCCATTCATAGGGTTGAAAGATTCTAAGTTCTAACAATCTCATGGCAATCTTTTAGAATAATGTCAAGTATTGACTTTCTGTGAGTCCAATTAAGTCTTGTTGTCAGTTCAACCATAACTCCCATCAATTTGAGAATTCAAATTGGTTCCAACTATCAACCGTTTTCTACTTTTTAAGAACTATTAAATGTTTGATAAAGTACTGCAACATACTATTTCGTTTAAGATAGTAATTGTATCCTATATATGCTTCAAAGTGTGGCCAATAATGCAACACACTTTTGAAACCTAGTCATTTCTTAACTACTCCCTCCGTCCCATATTAGTTAGATCCGGCTCCTCTCCATTCTTTTCAAGTTAAAGCTTGGATTAGGGACACATGACATACGTTAGAATTAATGACTAAGATTTAATTGACTAAAGCAAGACCCTAATTATGATTTAGATAATTAATAACTTGACCATAAATATATTAAAATCTATTCGTTCTCTTCCTAAAGATTTTTTCCCTACGCAGTAAAAATCTTTCAAACAATTGATTTAACCTTTTAACTGTATTTTTTCTTTGGATCTCAGTGTCCATCTTTCAAATAATTAAGTTAATCTTTTTCCATGTTGAGTAATCTTTTAATTGTATTTTGTCTTTGGATCTTTTTCTTTAAAATTTGCTATTTCAATTAATTTAACTACTTTTTCCTGTCCACATAATAGAAAAATTTCCCCAGTATTTATCTTTTGCTTTAGTTAATTATTTCAATTTATTATATCTGAAAATCTCTACACTACTGATGTGCGAAGCAGTTAGGTTGTGTATATGACCAATTCTATTTGTCAAATGTTAATAGTATGAATTGCCATGAGAATTTTTTAGAACTGAACGACTTCTATATTGAAATTGTTTATTTTCATTTTAAATTTTTAAAATCATCCTTTTTTTAATAAAGTTTTGGGCTTTTTATTAATCAAATACAGCAAAATCATCCCTGCACTAGCTAATCTTAAAGAGAAAGATTCAAAGAAAAAATACAATTAAAAGATTAACTCAATTATTTGAAAGATGAATCCTAAGCAGGAATTTTTTTTTAGGAAGATAGAGAAAATATTTTAATATATTTATGGACAAGTAATTAATTATCTAAATCATGGTTAGGGCTTTGTTTTATTCAATTAAATCTTAGCCAGTAATTCTAACTTATGCCATGTGTCCCTAATTCAAGCTAGAACTTGGAGGAAATCGAGAGAAGAGAAATGGAGAGGAACCACATCCATATTAATTGTCACATTTTCTTGTTTCACACTCCTTTAAAAAATCATATATAAAAGGTACATTTTTACTGCCTTACCCTTATCTCTCTTCAATAAATTGCACTAAAATGGGATATAATAATTAATTTCATCATGGTTTTATGAAATAACAAGTATTTTAGGACAAATATATTTTTAATAACCCTAACAACTAATATGGGACGTAGGAAGTGCAATATATTATCGCATGAAACAGTAGTTCGTTTAATATTTTTTTCTCTTTTAGTTTATCAGTCTTCACTTATTCTTAATTTAGCAAGAATATGATTGAAATTCTGCTGTCCATATCATTCTCCACCTATTTTTCTTAATCCTATAGATTTTTCAAAGTGTGGCCACGTGTTGTCTTGTTACACGACTATGAACAACATGATAAACAAATATTTTAAGTGGAGAATCACAATTACCCTCATAGGCTCACTCCCTGGGGGATGGAGTTGGGGGCGGGCCGTGTAGAAGTGGACAGGGAAGAGCTTTGGTGTGTTTTTATTGATCCAAAAATTGTTTTTCCTCAAATTTTTATTGAACATATCTTTTTTTATTTTGAGAAAAACATTTTTCAAGATTTTAAGTACAATCAAATAAGAGAAAATAGAAAAATATTTTCCGACGTACCTAACATTCCCTTAATCTCTATTCTTTTACTATATATCGTTCTAGAAATTGTTTTCACGTGCCTAGATTATTTTTCAATGTCCAATATCTAATGATTGATACTACACTTTTGTGTGGCAAAGGCATTCAATTTTTTTTTTTTAATTTTGTTTGTTTCAAAATGTTAGTTTCAATCAAATTCCAAAAATCAAAAGTTTTTAAGCTTTTGTGAAAATCGAGAGAGTTAACTAGTCGAGTGTTGAAAAACAACAAAAATTATGGTGTTGTAGTGGATTTTCCTGGTATGAAAAAAAAAAACAGTTCTACAAAAAATATTTGTTTTTGGGATTTATATGGGCAGCCACACCAGGGGTGGATCTAGGGCCCGTCGAGGGTGTCGGTAAAAAATTACACTATATATATAAGGTATTTTTCATTTTTTATGTACATATATAGAGTTTGAATACTCTAAAAACAAGAGAAGATGTTGGTTCAGTGGTCTAGGGCATTCAAAATTCACCTTGAGGTTCCAAGTTTGAATCCTAGTCTCTATATTTTTATTTTTCGAACCCCCTCAGTGAAAATCGTAGATCCGCCACTGGACCACACTACGTAGAATTTCCTAATAGCCGTAGTAATTATTTTTAATACTAAACAAAATATGTGAAATTAACACTAAATGTGAGTAATTCTTTAAGTCATTAGTTGAGGGTACTTCTCATTAACCCGAATTTGATGGCTAACTTTTAATTGTAAGAACAAATGGATCACAATTAGCTCACTGATAGTAATATTAAGTATTAATTAATTGAATTGTTGTGTAACTAATTAGGGTCTTAGCTTCTTTTTGATTCAGGCATTCAAATTTGATCTCGTGAATTGAGTTGAAATTGATTCCAACTATCAACTGTCTTCTTCCTATTAGGAGAAGATTTTGATATAACATATTTCTTTTCAAATAATTGAATTATATACAGCACTTGTCTAACTTGTACAATGCGCTATATATAAGAGAAAAGAACTACAAACATCGAACTAAAAAGAAAGTTTCCCTTGTTAAATATTTTTAAAATTATGTAAAAGTATAAAGTTGTGTGAGATATTGTTTCCAAATTCCAATATAATGGAGTCAAACATTTTCTAAACAATATCTTGAAAATAAAAATAATGTGGAAAGAAGGTAGTACTTGGAATGCTTTATAATGAGAGTTCTTCGTCATAACACTTCATTTATGTTCTAAAAAAAGTTGTTATAATGATACCATTATTGTGAAAAAAGTAAAAAAAAAAAAAAAAAAAAAATCTAGACGTGCTCAATTGAATAAAAATTTGAATTATTTTGTACTATTTTAAAAATTAAATGGTATTTTTCATACAAAATGGTAACTTAAGGCCTAAAGTGGCTCTGATACTTTGATATGTGAAATCACTTCTTCTTTACTCTATTAATATTGTACTTTTGTTTCTTAAAGTTCAATTAAAACTCTTATTTAAAAAAGTTGCACAAAACAATTATGATTTGGTTCGTCGTTTCTATTGTTTGGAAAGTCTTGAAGAACACTACAAAATTAATATGACTAACAAGTTGGAAGACAGCTGAAGAGGCGAGTAAAATCATCACTATATCATAGAAATTTATAATAAGATATAATTTAGTGCTCGTTCATGGACCACTAGTTTTGTTTTGTGATGTAGATCATTTTCTTTCAATTTTTTGTAATATGCAAGAGTCCACATGCAATTCAAGAATAATTTACTTTTTGGCAATGCTTTGTTAATTATTTTGCTCTTCTTCTCCGATTTACTATGTATCTACTGGTTAATGTTAAATGGATGAACTTTGCAAAACACATGTCGTTCATGATTACAATCAAATTGCGTAACCTTAATATTTATGTGCTAAAAGAGGTTGTTATAATGATCTCATTATTGTGGAGAAAAAATAGACGTGCTCAATTGAATAAAAATTTGAATTATTTTGTAATATTTTGAAATTTGATGGTATTTTTCATACAAAATGGTAATTTAAGATCTACAGTGGCTCTGATACTTTGATATGTGAAAGCCACTTCTTCTTTACTCTATTAAGATTGTAATTTTGGTTCTTAAAGTTCAATTAGAACGCTTATTTAAAGTTGCACAAAACAATTATGATTTGGTTCATCATTTGTATTGTTTGAAAAGTCTAGAGGAACAATACAAAATTAATATAACTAACAAGTTGGAAGCCAGCTGAAGAGACGAGTAAAATCATCACTATATCGTAGAAATTTGTAATAAGTTATAATTTAATGCTCGTCCAAGTACCACTAGTTTTGTATTTGTGATGTAGATTATTTTCTTTCAATTTTTATATAATATGCATGCAGGGGCGGAGCCAAAGCCGACGAAGGGTGGTCATATGAACACCCTTCGTCGGAAAAAATTGTCGAGTGCCTATGTTAAATATAGAACTTTGTGGATATATACTAGTAATGAACAACCTTGACATAGAAATGAAGGATAGCCTAGCGGTTAAGGGTGTGCAAATTATTGCTGAGGACACGAGTTCGAATCCCGGCTGTGGCACAACTTTTTTTATTTTTGCATTAGAGAAACTAGTAGTCTATTTTCACTGCTCCGTATTGCCACAAGTCCACAACTTTTAAAAAGTGGTGACTTTTTCTTTTAAAATAAAAAAAAAGTTACTCATCAAACTTTTTATCTTCCAGCAGAAGCCATCTTATTTTGTATTAACATAGTCAAAATTCTATTTTCTACCCAAAACACCTCTTTTCCTCATAAACTAAAAACCCCCCTTTGCTTCTCTTTCCCACCACTGCCATCCCCTCTGCGGCTCTGCCTTCTCTTACTCCATCAAAAAACCACCTGCACCACCGACCACCGCTATCAACTATCACCGCAAGGTCCGCAACCATAACGTCAGTTAATAGATGTAAGTAAATAACATCATTGAGAGCATGTAATTTTTTTTTTTATTTCTAGGTGATGGGAAGAAAAATTAGGGATTTTCATATATTGCTACTTTTTCAGTAGAGATTTTTTTTTTTTATTTCTAGGTGATGGGCTGATGGCAAGAAAAATTATGTAGTTAGGACCTATCTTCAATTGTAGAAGTGTACTGTGTTAGATATACCAACTGCAATTTTTGTGTTTTTTTAATTTCTTTACATATTCAGCGAGTAATTTGTATGACTGATTTCTAATAAGTGCATCGCATTTAACTGTTATTTCAGTTTGAATGGAGAAATATTTTCAGAAAGTACCAAAAAAAAGTTTGGTGTCTCACTCTTCTCAGAATCAAAATCAACTAGGCCGAGATGAAAATGCCAACCAAGCAGAAATACCATCGTCTCACTCTTCTCAGAGACAAGAATTTGATGTAAATGATCTAAAGGCTGACCCGACCGAAAGAACTCGAATTTTGGATTATCATCCAAACATTTGTGATGAGGTAAGGAGGGCATACATTAAAAAAGGTCCTTGCCAACCTAAGGATCATAAGTTTCCTAAAACTGATATTTCTGGAATACCACGTCGTTTTGTTTCTAAATGGTTTGATGAATTTTCTGATTGGTTGGAATATAGTACAAGTGCAGATGCAGCTTATTGTTTGCGTTGTTATTTGTTTCAAGGTGAAAGCATTCATCAAGGTGGTGGTAATGTATTTTCGACTAAAGGGTTTAAAAATTGGTATAGAAAGGATAGCTTGATATCGCACGTTGGTCCACCAAATAGTGTTCATAATCAATCAAAAAGAATGGGATCCTCTCTTAGAAAAACATTCTGGATGGGATTCACTTAAAGAAAAGGTAGAAACTTTTTGTATCAAGCATAAAATTTCATTGCCTAATTATGATGATCCATATGCTAACTCTGGAAGATCACGACGTAAAGTAGTTGATTACACTACTTTGCATCATTACCGTGTGGATTTGTTTTATAAAATTTTTGATTGGCAGCTACAAGAACTCAATGAGCGTTTCAATGAGGTGACTAGTGATTTGCTTAATGGAGTAGCTTGCTTGAATCCAATTGATTCATTTTCTAGTTTTGACATAACAAAAATAGTGAGAATGGCTGAATTATATCCTGATGACTTTGATGGATTTAGCATGAGGGCCCTTGAGAATCAACTTGCTAATTACATTATTGATGTTCGTGATATTGATAAAAGGTTCTCCAATTTAGGTGGACTTGGGGAACTTTTAAGAAAGTTAGTTGAGACAAAGAAGCATTTAAACTATTCTCTTGTATTCCTTTTGGTGAAGTTTGCTTTGCTTCTACCAGTTGCCACTGCAACAGTTGAAAGAGCTTTTTCTGCGATGAAGTTTATTAAGAATGACTTGCGGAATCGAATGGACGATGAATTCTTAGATGGTTGCATAGTACCTTATGTGGAAAAAAAAGTATTTAAAGATGTTTCTAATGAGTGTATTATAAAAACATTTCAAGGGATGAAAACTCGTCGAGTGCAATTGTAATTTATTAGTTTGTAATAGCATATTTTGTTGTTGACTTCTTTATGTTAATTTTATTTTGTACAAGTATCTTCCCGGCTCCATTCTATTTTTTCATATTCTAACTTGATGTTACAACTCTTTTGTTTTTCCTTCCTATCAAAGTTGAATTTCATGATCTTCGGTTGAGATACACTGCAGATAAATTGCTTGGACAGTTACACCTGAAGACTCGGCGTCACACTCTTTTGTTTTTCCTTCCTACAAGCTGTGACCATTACACCTGAAGAGAGTGAGGCCATTGAACGTGTAAGTTACTTATTTATTCTTTAGCTTGCATTAGATAAAGTGTTCTATGGTAGAGCTTATTTCGTAATAAATTCTATGAAGGGGTAGAGTGTCAGTGGGAGCTTAAATGAATAATTCACTGTTGCAACTATTTTGACGCAATACTGGGCCATATTGATAGTTGGCAAAGGCATTGTGTTTTTTTCATGCGTTGTTTCCCCCCCCCCCCCCCCCCCCCTCACACATCCCCTGTCCTAAAATATGAACACTCTTGATAAAAATCCTGGCTCTGCCCCTGTATGCATGAGTCCACATGCAATTCAAGAGCAATTTACTTTTTGGAAATGCTTTGTTAATTTGTTTTGCTCTTCTTCTCCGGTTTACGATGTATCCAATTATTAATGTTAACTGGACGGACTTGACAAAACACACGTCGTTTATGATTATAATCAAATTGCTTAACCTTAATATCTATATGCTAAAAGAGGTTGTTATAATGATCCCATTATTGTGAAAAAATAAATAAAAAGCTAGACGTGCTCAATTGAATAAAGATTTGAATTATTTTGTACTATTTTGAAATTTGATGGTATTTGTCATATAAAATGGCAATTTAAGACCTAAAGTGGCTCTGATACTTTGATATGTGAAATCCGCTTCTTCTTTACTCTATTAAGATTGTACTTTTGTTTCTTAAAGTTCAATTAAAACTCTCATTTAAAGTTGGACAATATAATTATGATTTGGTTCGTCGTTTCTTTTGTTTGAAAAATCTTGAAGAACACTACAAATCAATATGACTAACAAGTTGGAAGACAGCTGAAGAGACGAGTATAATCATCACTATGTAACAAGTTATAATTTAGTGCTCATCCATGGACCACTAGTTTTGTATTTGTGATGTAGATAATTTTCTCTCAATTTTTAACTATTATAGAAGAGTGGATTTGGGCATGGAATCATCGTCAACCTCCTACTCGTGTAAAAAAAAAAATTAGGTGGAGATCCACAATTGTGTAGCAAAAAAACGTGGACCCCATATCCATGTAATTCTCAAAGTATCCTGCATTAAGTCAATAATGGTGAATTCATTGCCACATGCGTATCAATCCATTAGTGGGAGCAAATGAAATCACTGTACATTAAAAAACGTGGACCCTATATTATTGCTTTTCTTCAAAAGGTTAAGTAATCAAACCATACAATTTTTTTTCTTTTCTTATATTAGCCTGAGATCTAATCTAGATATTTAACTGTTGTATTTGCTATTTGTCATGTCATTTATTTATTATGTTTACTAAAATAAATATACTTAAAATATTTATATTTTAAAATAATATAAAATTTAATTAATTTTTCATTTTTATTATTACTCTAATAAATGTGAAAAGAGATTAATGTCGTAAAAGAAAAAATAATATTAAATGGAAATCAAATAATAAATAAGGTAAATTAGTCAAATTCTAATTCTAATTGACGTTTCCTTAAAAAACGTGCAAAAGACAACACGATAAGTAAAATGAGCTGGATATAGTACTTGAAATTAGAGTAAACCAAGAGTAGTCACCAAAAATTAAAAAATAGTAGTTCTTCGTTTAAATAGAAAATCAAATTTCTACTTTGTTTCGTTTTAAACATGTAAAATTAATTTAATAGTTTGAACTAATGTAAGTTTGATTTAATTTTAGAATTATCCAAATCAAAATTTGACAAAAAACAATAAGTAATATTTAGGTCCAATCTACATATATTAACAATAGAATATTTTACACCTTTTAATTAATCGAATTAAAATTCAAGTTATCAACTGATGCTTAAATATTGCTATTGTTTTGTCTCAAAGAGGGGAAAATAGTTTCCTTCTAAACAAGTCTTCTCTTTTAAAAAATATTAATAAATTTTTGCATACTTTGCATTCGTAGCAAACATTAATATAATAAAGTTTTGGATACGGAGCACAAACTACAGTGTTATATTAATCGTGTTTTGAACATACAACTTATTAGTGATATAAGTAAAAAGACTCAAGCGAATTTTTATTTAAAAAGCTGATAAAATAATGAATAGAATAATTGCAATTTGAGAAATTATATAACCAATTAACATTAATAAGAACAAATTTTGAAATAAAAGAAAAATATATGGGTCAAAAAAATAATTTGATGTGTAACTATATAACATAAACTTTAGTAGAATTTAAATTAAATTTTAAAGAAAATGCATTTATGATGTGAGACTACACGATAATATTTTCACTAAATTGATATAAATGATAAAAATACTTATTAACAATATATCATTGTAATTATGAAAGCAGAATAGAAGCAAATAATTGTATCATGCTAATAACTTTTCGGCTATCTGTCGAGATAAATTACGCATTTGAATTATGCGCTGAACTTTCTAATTTTTATTTGTGAATGGTAAATAAGAAATGATTGATCTTCAGGACAATAATGTGTAAAGACTCACGGTTGTTGTATAAAATACAATTCAATCTAAGAAGTAAATATATATCTTTGCAAACCTAATAAATTTATAGCATTAAGCGATAGTAAAAAGCAGATAGAATGTTAGATTCTTAGTGCTTTACAACTTAAGAAATGAATGTTCTCATAACTAAAAAATAATAAGTTATGTTACTTTATTAAATTATACTAAAGTTTTGGTTAGGACCAGTAGAATGTGAACATTTCAACGGAACAAAAACTTTGAGATGAAATGAAACCAAATAATTTTCTGTACATACTTCTTCGAACGAAAATATTGTCATATTAATATTATGGAATTAGCTACAAACTTCATTGATAATTCGTCGCTAAATTACTCATAGCTAATAGATCTTTTTTTTGGATAATTTGTGCTAAATAAAATTAGCCATGAATTTTATTGTTTAGCAACATAATTTGTCCATTGCAAATTCTATGTCTTTTAATTGTGTAGCCACAAAGAAAAAAGTTACTACTACATTTGTAGAAAATACTTGAGAATCTGAACGAATAAATTGCTCTTTCCGGGATATATCTTGGCACCACAAAATAAGAGAATTTTGTCTTGAAATCAGAAGAAAAATAAAACAAATGGTTTACTCACTTATGCTTTTCTGTTGTGCAAATCTAAAGAAGCACAACAATAACAACATGAAATAATAAAATAGGGAAACAACAAATAAGGATGATGAAAAGGCATATATAAACTAATTATTCACTTTAATTAGAAGGTTAGTGGGCTTTCCACGTTCCGCCTTGAATTCATAAAAGAGCACAAAATTGAAAGAATAATGAGAGTAAATTATAGGAATGAGAAAGGTTGGTTTATAATATCAGAACTTTTATTACAGTAAAATGAATCTAAAAGTTTCTCTTATAAATGTTATGAAGAGTGTTAACTGTAGCACATTAACATAATTAAGATATAAGTAAGAGAGTTAATGGAGTATCTTTTTAGTTTTTTTTAACATGGCATGTAAATGGGAAAAAATGAGGGAAAATGCCAAAAAAAGGGAGAAAAAAGATAAATAGGAATACTAGTCATAGAGAGGTACCACATCATCTTGTCTATGTTTAGTTTTATATTATATAGATTACACGAGCATGTGACATGTTGGTAGAATGGTGCAAGTGAGAGTTGAGGCAACTTATATTAATATGTATTGTACGTATTACATTAGTCCATATCAATGGGTGATTCGCATAAATAGGATCAATTTTTTTTATCACGTTTAAATGAGTTATGAAAAAATAGCTTTTGGGTCAGAAATTAAAATTCAATTTCTGGCGAATCGCAGAAGATTGCATTGCCACAATTGATGGCGATCCCTAGGAATTTAGAACAAATTGTATCGTAACATTGAAACAAATTAAGGGTGGCTTTGTTTAAATAGGGTCCTATCTCGGGGTGGGCACAGTTTGAGCCAACCCGAAATTCAAATCGAAATCCGAACTTTTTAAATATTTGGTTTGGATATTTGGATTATGGATTGAACTTCGAATTTTATTTTTAAAATTTATGGATTTCGGATTGGATATGAATTTAGTACTACGGATTTTTGGATATCCAAAAATCCGAAATTTTTATACCTTATATCTAAGCCCTACGGTCCTACTTGTATCATATGTGTTCAGTACTAATAAGTCTAGTTTCTAAAGGTCCAATAGATAGTACCTAAGGCCCTACCCATTAAAATATTAAGTCCAATATACAATTCTCTACTAAATCAAATATAATATAGGATTTTCTTAATTCTCAAGTCTCAAAAGTCTCACGTTAATGTCACCCACGGCAGAGTTCTTTGTTATTTTTCTAGATGACTACATAAATTTTATTTTGTTCATTTCCACTTTTCCAGAATGCTTTTATTTAGTATGGATTTACTATGTTGGACATGACTTGGATTTGTTAATCCTAATTTGAACTGGAAGGCTTTTTTTACTGAACAACTAAGATTTAGATTTACATCTGTGGAACTAACACATGAATTTCGTTCCTAATAAGTTTTCCTCAAGTCTCAAGAGTCAAATCCGAAGTATCCAAACTGATACAACCTATGAGTCCACCTTTTTAAGGTTTACCACCTGAAGGTTCACCGAAACAGTCTACGGGACCTGGTCCCTAAGCTGTTTTCACAGATAATAATGGAAAATAAATGAGGCAAGATATTTACGTGAAAAACTCCTTATTCAAGGAATTAAAAACCACGACCTACCCTAGTAGGATTTCCAACTTCACTAAACTGAGCAATGTTCAAGTTACAACCTATTGCAATCTAGGAATTAAACTTTTAATTCCTCTCCCTTACAAATGTTCTATTTGTAAGCAACTCTCGACTATCTCTAGCCAAGCAAACTAATACACCTTGCCTTCACTCAGACAAATGTACCACTCAGAAGGTTAAGTGGGTAAATAGTCCACGAACACCTTCTAAGGATTTAAACTAATACACCTAGACTAACTAGTGTACCTCCCAGAACTTGTAAAGATAACCTTCTTACAAGCAATCCCCTTGGAATTCAAGCACCTACAAACAGCTTCTTAAAGAGAACAATAGGTTTACAATTTATAGAACAAAAAAACAAAGACTCAACAACCTAAGGACTTAAAACATCTTCAATTCAGGGATATGGTCCTTTGGCTTATTGAGGTTTGTTCTTGAGAGCACCTTGATAGGGGTGGCGACTGCACTTGAGAAAAATATATCTTTTTGGATTTGCAAGTATTAGGTCAAACTATTCCCAACATGTTGTATATATATGAGACCAAAATAGAGAGCATGTGAGAAACATGTGACCATGAATGGTGACTTTCCAAGGGCTAGTAGCTCCTAGAACACATACAGTTGTGCTGTTGCAGTTTTGCAGAATCATGCAACAACTTTACCAGCTGTCATGTTTCGTATAGTGCTCAGGGGACCTTATCAAGGACCAGGTCATTGGTGTGTTTGTCAAATCATCAAAACTACAACATCTCATAACTCATCACAAACTAAATAATTCAAAACCGAGCTTAAAATATCCAATCCAATCCGAACTTGTTTGGATTGGAATTGGATTGTAATTTGTTCAATCCGAAAATCGAATATCCAAACCGAAAATTTCATATCCAATCCGATGGCCCACCCACCCCTATTCCTATCTTTTTTCTTTTTTTTTTTTTTAAATTAAGGGCGGCTTTGTTTCAATAGGTTCCTATCTCTGTTTTAACTAACTTTTCCTTCTCCAGAGAAACAGAAAAAAACTTTGTAATTCCTAAATCAAATATGGAAGATATACACTGCAAACTTTTCTTTACCTTTCGTGTTGATATGTGTGATTTTTTTGGTTAAAATTTGTCTCCACTGATATGTGTGATTTTATTTATGACTAGTAAAATAAATATAAACGCATCTTGGGAATACTGTGTTCTCAATGGTTCTTGTTTTCTTGCAAAAAAAGTACGGCAAAAAATGGGCTTGAAAGCATCCAGGGAAACAAGGATGCTAATTATTGGTTGGGCTTAGTCCTTTCGTGGATAGTGTTTTTTTTTTTGTGCGGATTGACCTTCAAAAGCACTGGTCTTTAATTTTTGGCCCTCAAATTTGAAATCTTTAGTTTTTGTCCTTTTCTTAAAATCCATGGGTTCGGGGTTCGAATTCCGACTCAGACAAAAAAAAAAAAAAAAACGCAAGGCAGAGGTTTAGATTCGCTAGCAAACTCTGCCCATCGGGCGTAGTTTGCCTTATGCCTGAAGGCAAACTATGCATGATGGCTTGCAAAACTATGCCTGAGGCCTAACTTTGGCTTGCAAAACTATGCCTGAGGCCTCACTTTGGCTTGCAAAATTTTGCCTGCAGGTAGAGTTTTGCATTGAAAATTCTGCTTGAGGCCTAACTTTTGCCCGAATAGGCCTAACTTTGATACAAAACTCTGCCTTGCGTTTTTTTTTTACTAAACCGGGTTTTGAACCCCAAACATCATGGTATTAGGCGAAGGCCAAAAATTAAAGACCACCAATTTGCTGGCCAATAATTAAAGACCACCCCAAAATAGGGCAATCCTACGAATAGCCCACTTAAAAATGAGAAAAGGACACTACATGACCATCAGAAATTTGTTAGGCTCATGTTTGGACTTAATGCTGCGAGTTGGCCATTCGGCCCAAACTATTGCCAAGTGCTAGCTCAGCAGCCCATTCACTACAAAAAGATCAGGCTTTTTTGTGGCGACTCGCCACAAAAGATCAAAAAGTCTCCATTAATGTCGACGAAAAAAAATTCACATTGAGCCTTCAAAAAATATTCTAAAATATGTGTATAATTTGTAAGTAGACGTTGATTGAGCCTTTAAAAAATATCCCAAAACATGTATAATAATCGTATAATACGTTGATTATACATTTATTAAACACAAATGATACATTTTCTAAAGACGGTAGGGATACATATTCTGTACAACAATGATACAGTTTCTATACGTATGATACATTTTCTATACAACAATGATATAGTTTCTATACATATGTTGAAATTAGTTGAAAAAGGGATATGAAATGGAATTAATTAAAAAGGCTAAAAATATCTTTTAAACTTCTTGGGTCATTCGGTTGTAAATAGTTTGGGCCAGATGACCATTTGTGTCCTTTTCTCTTTAAAAGTTGGCTGATATGTAGCCCTAATTGACTCACGAGGAACTTTCAAAAAGAAAATCCTTTTTTTGATATGTTTTATATGGTGATAATATAACATAAACTTCTTTAGGTACTTATAACTTTATAAAAGAAAAAAAAAATTAAGACTTTTAGCGCAACTCATTTCGGCTCAAGTCATGACCAACCCATTTATTATTTCAATCCATCTTAGCCCACTCAAATTTCAGCCTAACTCGCCCATTTGCCGCCTCTAATTCAAAGATTGAACTTTAATCAGAAAAGGCTTAAATATGCCATCGAACTATCGAAAATGACTCATTTATGCCACTCATCAATAGTTTAGCTTATTTATGTCATCGTCGTTATCAAAATGGCTCATCCATGCCATTTTTTCATGTATGTGTCAGATTTTTTTATTAATTTGGGATTAAAAATTGGGCTGGTTTTATTAAACAACGTGGACCACTGGGTATTGTAAAACCGACGTTAATGAAAGATGGCATGAATGAGCCATTTTGGTAACGACAATGGCATGGATGAATCATTTGATAACGGTGATGGCATAAATGAGCCAAACTATTGACGAGTGGCATAAATGAGCCATTTTCGATAGTTCGATGGCATATTTGAGCCTTTTTCGAGCTTTAATTTGGTGTTAATCATGTGTGTTATCAGAGGAATTGGTCCTTCCTCAACTAAATATCACGGGCAATTCGTAGGAATGCCCTTATTTTGGAGTGGTCTTTAATTTTTTCACAGCAAAGCCATGGTCTTTAATTTTTGCCCTTCACCTAATACCATGGGGTTTCGGGTTCGAATCCCGGCATAGTAAAAAATAAAATAAAATCTCAAGGTAGAGTTTTGTAGCAAAATTAGGCCTATTTGAGCAACAGTTAGGCCTCAGGCAGAATTTTGAATACAAAACTCTACTTGCAGGCAGAGTTTTGCAAGCCAAAGTTATGCCTCAGGCCTAGTTTTGCAAGCTATCAGGCATAGTTTGCCTGCAAACTCTTCTTAAGTCAGAGTTTTCCTTCAGGCATAAGGCAAGCTATGCCCGATGGGGGTAGAGTTTGCGCGAATCTAAACTTCTGTCTTGCGATTTGTTTTTTTGTCTGAACGAGGGTTCCAACCCGGAACTCATGGGTTTTTAGGCAAAGGACAAAAACTAAAGATTTCAAATTTGAGGGGCAAAAATTAAAGACCAATGCTTTTGAGGGGCAATCCGCACAAAAAAAAAACTTTTTAAACGGCTTGAATTGAGCAAGTCAAAATGAGTTAAGCGAATATATGAGTGGGAAGCGAGTTGGAAGGGTCAAGTTTTTATGGCTGAATTTGCCACCTGAATTTGAAACTATAAGTGGACCATGTTACGTATATGATTTTCCAATGTAATAGTAATTAAAAACTATGTGGTATCAAAAGTAAAGGCCTGTTTGGAAAGCCACCTGGTAATTGGAATTGGTGTAATTTACTAGGGTAGTAATTACACGGTAGTGTAATTACAACGACCTGTTTGTTTATCATAACGTAATTACTGTGTAATTACAAGTGTGCTGTTTGGTTGTACAATTGTAATTATATAGTTAGTTTAATTTAAAAATAAAATTTAAAATTAATATTTAAAAATATTTGCCTTTATAAATGATATTAAATTAGTTATTTAATAACACATTGTTTCTTGAAAATATATTAATAATCAAATATTTGTAATTAATATTGTAAAAAATAATTGATATATATTTTTCAAAATAATAATATTTAATTTTAATTAATTATAAAAATTAAAAGAAGACTTTTTTTTTTGTGAGAACATCATGGATTGAATGTTGACAAAAAAAATAATATTTATAAATATAATGCCATAATATTATTCAAATGTTTGACACAAAAAATCCATCAAATGTAAGTGAAAAATAAACAACATGCAATGTGAAAGCAAATAACTTAAAATTGAAAATATAACCTAAATTCAAAATCCAAAAGAAAAAGTTTAACATAATACTCTTATGTCAAATTCCAACATTACATAAGTAAGTTCCAACGTAACTTAAGTAAATAATTCAAGAGAAAGGGAAAATATAAGTCTATAACCTCACTCACAACGAAATTCTACTTTAATAACGTCACTCGTTATATGCTATGTTTGTTAATTACTCATTCTTTCCAATATTAAGAGGTGTAGTTTAAAAAATTAGAATAATAATACGGTTATGCTAAATGAATAAAATAAAAAAATAAAAATACGAGCAATTACATGGAACCATAAGAAGTAAAGGTTGGGAATGAGAAGAAAGAAAATGAAAAATAAATAATATAAAAAGAAAAATACATTTTAAAAATAAAAATAATTTAAAAGTAAAAATAAAAAAGAAATTAAAATCAAAAGAAATTAAAATAATAGAAATAAAAAATATATTAAAAATAAAAAGAAATTAAAAAAAACAAAAAAAAAAACTAAAAAGTAACTGTGTAATTACAGGGGGTAATTACACCCAATTCTCAACTCCCCCCCCCCCCCGAGAGAATTGGAGAGTATAATTACACGCCTTACACCCTCTCAATTACACTCAATTCTCACCTAACTATGTAATTACTTGGTCAAACAAACAGGCTAAACTGTGTAATTACACTCAATTACATCCAATTCCAGTTACCTGGATGGCTTTCCAAACATGCCCTAAATGCAAAATGACAAGGGTTATGAAGAGTTCTCATCGGCACCATATACTATTAGAACTTTGTAGCTAGTGATATAAAGTGATTAGCTACAATTAGAATTCTTAAGTCTTAACTGCTTAAAGTGGAGTACTCAACAAAGACATTGCTACTATATCATATAATCCCTTCATCACAATTTATGTGAGACTATTCATTTTTCGAGAATCAATTTAACCTAATCTTTGAAATTGAATTGGATTAGATCAACTCAATATATTTGAAAATTAAAATTTAGATACTCAAAAAATATATAAAAAAAAAACTATAAATTTCAATTATTCTCATGTCTATATGATTAAAAAAACATTTTAAAATATTGATCATATATTGTTTGAATTTTGAAAAGCAAAAATGCTATACATAAATTGGGACAGAGAAAGTAAACAAATTTTGACTGTACTTATTAGTGGAATCTCTACCACTAAAGAAGCTTTGATTTGCTCCATTTTTTAGAATAGAAGAAAAGGATTACATTACACTTGAGCAAATTTGATGACAATACACTTTTGGAGGTACACAACTGATATTTATAGTACCTTAGATGTCATGTTTGTTAAAGGGAAAAGGGTCAAATTTACCCACCAAGTATGTTTTATAGTTTAAATTTGTCCTCCGTCAAAGTTTAGGATCAAATTTTTCTTTTCCGTTAGGATACTTGATAAATTCGTTCTTATATGAATGGAAGTTTGACTTGGACTCCATGACAAAAAAAAATAAAAAATTAGCCACTCCACGAAGCTCCCAATAGTAAATATAATGGTGTATACCATGTGAAAATTTTTGTTCATTTCTATCCTGCTGAAAAAGAACCGATTTTGGGTAATTCTGAGGCTGACTTTATCATACCCATTTCGAGAAATCTGCCATTAAATGATGGTTTATGGTCTGAGACTGAGAATTCTACAGTTGTACAGTCAAAGGAGTTCAGAATCCCACAAAACGCATACAGGGCTGTTTGGAAATTTATGTGTCGTTCCATGAGAATGATGAATTTTGGTATGGAAATTTACGTAATGATTATATTACCGCGAATAATCGTACAGATATTGCGGGGAATGGTGCCTTAAGGAGGTTTTAGTAAGTTTGGGTGATGTAATTGGTGTAATTTGGCCTTTTTACTGTGATATATACTGGTGGTATAAATCCTCTGTTGTGGAGACCTATTAGTGGAATTGGTTCATTTCATCTTCCTTCATATGATATTGAAATTACGTTGTTATTAGGAAAGATTTTAGATGGAAGTTCCCATGATATTTCTTTCAGCGTAACAAATGCACTGAATGTGTAGTATGTTGATGCAAATTTGCATCTTTGGTTGGAGTCCGGAGCCTAAATGGCATAAATTTGCCACAAAAAAATCAAAAGGGGTTGCCCTTTCCACAATAAATCAAAAGGGATTTATCGTGGAGGGGGCAACGTTTTACCAAAAAAAAAAAAAAAATGGAGTATAGTAACTTGCTCCTTTCCTTTTCTTTCGCGAGCAATTTTACTGGCTTTGATGGATCATTTGTGACAAATGCGCATAGATCGATCTCATTGACTGGATTGGTAAAATCACCTTATGGAACAGTGACTACAAGGTCATCTCAAAGTTTGGAGTTATAGTAACAAAATGGTGATGGAAAATAACGCGAACCTGCAAATTGTTGATCAGGTTGTTGATTTTAATGACATTGTTTATGCCAATATGCGATCTTTTCCTGTTCAAGTATTCTAGTATTAGCTTCAGAAAACTACCTTGGCCTTAGTGATGGGTCTGGATCATTAGAGGGAAAGGAAATCAAATAAATGGGGTTATGAGCTTATGTGTAGTCTACGTGGATCTGACTTGGCTAATTTTTTTTTGTGTTGTGGAGTCCAAGCCAAACTTACATCCATATAAGGACAAATTTAACAAGTATCTAACGGGGAGGGCAAATTTGATCCCAAACTTTGACGGAGGGCAAATTTAAACTATAAAACATACTTGAAGAGTAAATTTGACCCTTTTTCCTTCGTTAGAAAACAAACTCCACTTCTCTGAAAAGGTAGTTTATAACCACCATCTGATTTAATTGTTTAAAAATATAAACAGAACATTTAAATTAAGTAATAAATTAAAAAGATGGCTTTGCCTCCAAATTTCCACCAAAGATTTTATTTCAAATTATACAAGAAGTGTTTAAAAATCTATCAATAAGATTGATTTAAGCAAATTTCCCCTTTTTATCAATTAGATGATGTTCCTAGTTTTAAAGTTGTGCAAATATAGCCTTGGGATATTACCGTTCCGGACAATGTTAGATTCAACTGTAATGTTTGCACACACGCGCGCGCCCACACACACGTGTGTGTGTTCTTCAACGGCGTCTAATATATTTGCAATAACTTTAAAAATTTTAGACCGTGATCTAATGTTTTATCATAACATTTTCAATTCATTCAAAAGAGATCTTTAGATTGTGGTCTAAAAGGTTCATAAGTTACTAGAGAAATAAAAATGAAATTCTATTTACTAAACAACTGCTCTAAAAAGGAACAATGTAACTGGCGAAATCTTTTGATAAATATAAGGGACAATTTGCATTCTTTTCTCCTCTCAATCAATAGCTACTATACTAAGATATCATGCAAAAGATAAGTACTCGACTAGATTAAGAACGAATGTAGGACAAATTGCATACTACATGGAGAGAACAAAATGGACAAGTAGAATCAAACTTTTTATATAACGTCGTTTGTCTGGATATTTTTTGATTGTTATAACAAAAGACTTTTATAGAGAATATATAATATCAAATAGCATGAAAATTGACTCCATAGAACACTTAGTTGTTACAGTGAAATATTGTTATAGAGGATGGCTGTTACTAAGCTCTAATCTGACTGTATCGTGTCTCAAACTTGATATTAGGACTCGGAATTCCTCTCTTCTCCCTTATGGATCTTGAAATAGGAAAGTGTGACAAGTTGATTACACTATCTTCTTTCACACTGCATGATTGCTTACATGAGAAAACATTAGACAAATTGTTCTTATTCTTCATCATCATCCCAAACCCAAAATCATCCTTGCTTAAACCACCTAAAAACTTGCCTTTTCTTGAAGTAGTCTTTGTGCACTCTTTATATGCTATATAAAATGGATCATCATCTTGCTTCTTGAAACCCCTTCTTGATGAACTCCTCAACGGCGTTGGCCGCTCATAAAAACACGGTGGAGGAGGAATTTTCCGGCCATGAAAAGATAAATCCATTGTGTCTTCATAGTCTTTTTTTTGTATCACCTTATTGCTAGAAAATGAGACATTTCTTTTGGATTGAACTTCGTTCTTGTTCATCTTTTGTACATGAGCAAAAACAAATGAATAAAGCTCGGGGTATAATTTTGAATATGTTGATGAAGAGATGAATAAGTTATGAATTTATATAGGGATCACTCTTCATATACTTTATGCCTTCTAACGGCAAACGCCGCAAATCTTTCCTTTTTGGAAGAAGTAAATAAAACGTGAAGGGAAAAAAGTGTACAACAAAACTACTAACAGGAAAAGATGATGAAAATAGGGAAAAAGATGAACCAAAAATTTAGTTATAGACCGCGAAGAGGTTAGAATTTTCCTAAAGAGGAATTTAATATATGATATTAACCAGATAAAGAATTCAAGGGAATTCAACATATGTTAAACATACCTAAAAAGTATTTTTGACTTATATATACAATATAATTTTCTGAAAATAAGTCCAGATGAACCCCTTGGGCCCCTTAATTCCGCCCCTAGTTATATATCTTCTCTTATTTTATTTTATTTTCATTTTTTTCATGTCTACGTCAAGATAAGGAGGGGTAGATTAAACGTGCGACCTAAGAAGAAGTTAGGAGAAACATGACAAACGCTTAGAAGAATGCTTGACTTGGTTCATGCAAAGATACTTTAATTAGTTAAATTATATCATTTCCGTGATTGATTTGGGTAACATATATAAAATGAGGATGTTTGGTTCGCAGACTTATAATATAAGAAGAGGACAATTACAGAAAATATTTGGTGGATTTTTCCTTGTTTTGTGCTTTGAGGTTAGGGCGTTAGGCGGCTAATATGTTTACATATGTTTTGTTAGTTTGGTATGTGTTTATCCTCAGAGAGAAATTAAATTAATTATCCATTTGGCTATGTGTTCTAGTCAAAAGGGTTAGTCTTAAAAAGGAAACTAGCTATAACGTATGGGTTATCACTAATTCTCTCTTTAGCTTTCATCCTTATTTCCCCCTTCTTTTTTTTTTTTTTTTTGGTTGAGAAATTCAGTCCCTATTATTTTTAGTTTAACTAATGTTAAAACTAATAAATAGGAACAAAAACACTTTTAGTAATTATTAGTAAATTTTGATTTTAGTCCTTGTGACGTATGACTTAGCACATTTAACCTTTAATTAACTAAAATGTGTAAGCGGTGGAACAATTAATAATCATAGTAAATTTGTAAATATTCACAAGTAAAGAGATCAGAATGCACATGTCAATTATCTTGAGAGTTACATGTGCTTAATCCAATATCACAAGGACAAAAAGTGTTATTAACCCTAATAAATACATCTTTTAGGCACCCATAACTACTATGGCAACAAAGAACAAAATTGGGGCAACCACCTAGGAATGTGGTCGGATAGTTTAAATCTTTCTATATATGTCTCGAGTATTTGAAATGAAGAACCTTTAAGACCCCAAAATGTGCCTACTCAACGCGAATTCGGATTAGATAGGTGTATACGGGTAAAACCGAGGATACAAGTACGCTCGGTTTCCTGTTGTTATGGTTATGCTCGGTCACGATACGGCCGTCTCACCGAGAACGAGGCTTCGAGTTCGGGCCAGGATGAGGCGATAAAGGAAGGGCGATTGACTGCCATCAGCAGAAGACCGAAATATCAGTCCTCAACCGGATAATTCGACGTCGATCTCGGCAAAACAGCTGTCATCAGATTTATTTTCTTTATTTAGAATTGTACTAGGGTTGAAACTCCTCTACTATATAAAGAGGAGGTTATCATTCATGAAGGGGGTGGGCAATAGCAAGGAGAGAAACAGTTTACATCAACAATCATAAGAATCTTTTTAAAACCATTCCCATCTGTTCTTAAGTTCATTTTTATTATACTTCGTGTAAGTTCTTAAAAGAAGATATCGACCTCGGTTTCTATACCCGAGGCCAGACATACTTAACAGTTGGTCAGATCTGCTTCTCTGTTCATTTATTGGCTTATCTCGCTATTTAATCATGAATTGAATTTAGCCACATATCTTTGGCGTCACACATAAATTTAATCATTCTCCGTTTTAAGGTTAAACAATAGGTCAGCGCATTTCCAATACCAAAGGCTTATAGGAGAAACCAAAAAATTAGTTGGGGCAGTTGCCCATAGAATATGGTGGAAGTTAAGACTTACTATTTTTGTATAATAATTTACAATTAGATAATGGGGCTATAAGTATAATATTCTAGAAAAATAAATTCCTAACGGACCAGTTTGTTTATTAGCTAGACATGAAGAAAAGCCAAGAAAAGAAACAGAAAAAGGTCATTAGTATAACATATGTAACCGTTTCTCATGCTCAGCAGCCAAAGCATAGAACTATTTTCATTTTTTTTTTCTGAAGGTAAGCAATCTGCTTCAATCTAGTTACATACTTTAGATGAGTTATTATTATTTTTTTTAATTATATTTTCCTTTGACTACCTAGTAATTCAACGAAAACATCCTAAGGAACCCCTTCAAATATATCCTTGAAAGAACGAGAAGAATATCCTAGGAGCCGTTTGGATATGATTTGAAATCATGATGATTTGAAGTTGAAGTTTTGTTTGGACATGCAATTTGAATTTTTTAAGTTATATTTTTTCTTATAGACATAAAACCCCACGAGTTGTGAAAACCATCAAAGATTTCCAATTCTCATACAATCTTACCAAATAAGCAAGTCATAGTTCATAATAAAATCAATACGCTACTAGAAGACTTTTCTAAAAAAATACAACATCAATTGATCAAACTTTAGCTCAATAAAATGGAAAATTGAACATGAGTTGTAGTGTAACTACTTTTTAATATAATCCTCCCATATGGTTGGTAAGAGTAAATTTGTTATGAATATACTACCAACTTGTAGATCTTTTAATATTTGATATAATGGTTGGTAAACATGATTGGTAAATATATCTACCAACTTATGGATCTATTTTTATAAAATATAAACTTATGGGTCAACTTTTGCATTTAAAAAATTTAAAATCATGATTTAGAATCTCAAATCATGCTTTTTTGGATTATTTGGGATTTCATCTCATGAGATGAAATCGCATGTCCAAACGCCTACTTAAGGTTTTTGCACAACTATAAAAAAATATAGAACTTATCTCAACTATGTACCTTTTATCTCTTTATAAACATCCAGTTAAATGATATTCTACTAATTGAAATTGTAAGAGTAGTTTTTTTTTTTAGGCAAAAATTGTAAGAGTAGATTTGTAAAACGAGAGTAATAAGTAACTTCGTGTTTTCTAAAACGTCAAATATCTTAAATGAAATTCAATTTGCCAAAAAAGAAGAAGCTAATATTAGTAGTATTTAGGACCAGAAGGAGTATTTTTTTTTATTCTTTTTTTTTTAAAGAAAAACGTACGAGTCTTAGTAGCACTGCAGCACAAGTGATAATCATTCCTTGATAGGACTCAAAATTATATTAAAGACCGAGTGATTACATTGCGTCAGTCAATCGGTAACTCTTTGTATATTCATGTCTTCTTTATGCATAGATAATATTGCTTATCAAACATGATCAACGTAACACCGAAAGAGTCAATTTTGGAGTTCACTTGGGATATTATGATGGATTAACATTATTCAATACTACTAAAAACTAATAACGTTCATATGGATTAAAAACCACATATTTTTTAAGAATTAACAAGAACACTCAAATTCCTCAAAGGCTATGGTTGTCTTCAAAAGAGGTAAGGATGCTAACTCAACTTCGATATAATGATTTGATTATGGTTACGAGATGTGTATGAGTAGAAAAACATGATTTAAACTCACTTATAAATGAGAACCTAGAAACTAGATTATGAACTTAGGGTTCTTGAATTGAGAAAGAGATGTAACGTTGGATAGGTTATTAAGATGAGTTGTTTATTGATTCCAAACAATTTAATTACTCGATTGGGGTATTGTATTGAGTTATTTAAACTGAGATAAGATCCAAAGAACTAGGATTGAGAATTTAGGGATCGTTGGCATAATGTTGAGTTGTGGTTGGATGTTGATGATTTCAAAATGTTGGAATTAGTGAAATATGATATGATGTACCTTCACTAAGGTTGTTTTCTCACTAGAAGCATGCCTATAAAGCGTTTAATAGATGTTTCAGTATGTTATAAATGTGTGTTCAATTGAAGAAAGTGAGCATGTCGTATCCATGAAATATTTGTGCTACGTTTAAATGATTTAATTGCATAATAGACTCTGTTTAATTTTCAGAATATCCAACTATGTTTTCATGAATTAACTTGTTCATGATTTCGTGAGAATAGAACGAATGTTGAGAATTTTGATGAATTTGTGTAACACTTATGTTTTCATATATAGCCAAGTGTGATATTTTAACTCATTATGTCAAGCTTCAGAATAGATATTCGACTCAAAAGTCATAGAATGTTTCAAGAAAAGAATTTAGACCAAAAGGGATCACAGAAAAGGTTTTTCGAGTTAACCTTAGATATCTGAGAAGAGTTTCTAGGCGTTTAGTGTTTCATAGTTACCCCAAAACTACTTGTGCCACAGACCACAGTAGAAGATTAATGAGACTGTTGGTTCGGCCACTATGACATAATAAAAATGCCTGCCCTAGTAAGGCACAAAACGCGAGCATGCTAGAACTGAATGTGTGGCACCACAAGAATGGGGTCCAGGCGATCAGGCTGGGATCGTTTGTCATACTGATTATATGGGGACATATCAGAAGTAGAATTAGTCGGAATCAATGGTACTCTCCCCCCCCCCCCCCCCCCCCCCCTCCCCCTCCACCCTCAAAATAAAATAAAATTGTAGAACTACTCGTATTGCATATGTTTCAGAACTGTTATTAGATGTTTGTACGTGAAAGATGTTTTCAAAATATTCTATGGCGTTCATACTTTTAGTTAAAGTCCACTTCCAGCCTTATCGAGGGGGTTAATGGTACTCATTGAGTGATAAATAAGTCGTACTCGTGTTCTCTTTTTTGGAACCAACATTGGTTATGCCAATGTAGATGCAGATTTTGCAGATGCTTATATAGTAGGCGAGGGCCAAGGAGTATCTCCCTCATTCTAGCAGACTAGGAGCCTGTTTGGATGGGCTTATGCCTATAAGCTGCAAACAGCTTATAAGCTAAAAAAAATAAGTTAGGGTAGTTTAACTTATTTTTTTTGGCTTATAAGCTGTTTTCAGCTTATAAGCTGCTTTAAATAAGTTAAGTCAAATGGGTCCAATTATTTTTTTGAGCTTATTTTAAGCACAAAATGATTTTAAGCTGGCCAGCCAAACACTCAAAAAAAGCTAAAAACAGCTTATAAGCAACTTATAAGTAACTTATAAGCCAATCCAAACGGGCTCTAGTTGGTGATCATGAGCTCCGCTTTTGATATAGTTGAGTTCCATGATTCTACCAAGTTTATTTCACTATTTTGTTTATTCATTTTGAGGATTAGCGTGGAAAATTCAAGTCATGTGCAGTCCGCTTATGAAATTTCCATCATTCGCGCGCATACAAGTGCTTTTATAGAAATAACTTTGCTTTTTACATAAGGTTTGGAGGTGTCAGAATAGACAACAACAACAACCTTTCTTTTTTTTTTTTTTTTTTTTGATGACATGAACCCGCAGCACAACAACCTGACAAGTGGGATCTGGGAGGGTAGAGTAGAATGTATGCAGACCTTACTCCTACCTTGGTAGGTAGGGGTGTTGTTTCCGAAAGATCCTCGGCTCAAGAGAAAGCGGGACAAAAACGTCAGATAAGAATTGATGAAAGTAAAAGAGTCATGACCAAATAGTACAAATAAGCAGAGTATGAAGATAAGTGACGATAAATGTAGCAATCTAATACGGTAATCAAAGTACAAGAGACAGCAGAAAGTAACAGGAAATCAAAGGGCAAGGACCTACAAAGATAATACTATGCCTACTAGTACGGAAATGATACACGGGACAACGCCTCACTACCTACTAACTTTCTACCCTAATCTGCGTCCTTCATCACCCCCTATCTAAGGTTATGTCCTCGGTAAGCTGCAATTGTGCCCTGTCCTGGCTAAACACTTCTCCTCAATACTTCTTGGTATTGTTCAGAATATGCTTTGGGATTCAGATTTTAAGATAAATTTTATTTCTTTTAAGTTGCATTTGAATAGCACAACATGCTAAGAATAGAACAGAGATAAAAGCTAAGAAAATTCGTTTGATCAAGTTAAGGCACCGAGTGCCGTTCATGACTTGTTCTGAAAACAGGTCACGACAAATTCCAAGAACAGGAATCCGAGAAACAGCATTATCAGGCAGTACCTTAATAATGACAAAATTTTGGAGAATGCAGATAGAACTAGCTGTTTTGCTACATGATAGATACATTTAGCTCACATTTGCAATTTCAGAAACTAGCAAGAACAATCCAGCATATCATAGATTCTTGAATAAAAAGACTATAATAAACAGCCCCAGGACACAAAAAAATTCTGTGGAAATATACAATCCTTTATTTACAAGATATAAGTTTTCACTACAAGTGCTACCTGAGAATTTGAATTCCCTTCATAACTTTAGAAACTATCGGAGACAATGAAAAAAGAATGATTTTTCATTGTGTAGAAGGGAAACAAAAACAGATGTATGTTGCTGTTGATATCAACTTTCATTAGGTTCCGTATAAACTTTCTACAACAAATTCTTCTTACAAAACAATGTACCAAATAAAAGAATCCAAATGTAAAGAAATTACAGGACAGAAAAGAGGGAGTAGAGCCTTAACTGTAATGATTTATGTTATCAACATTCTTGATGGTTTTCTGTACTCAAAGATGCTGCGCGCTTTTCTACCACTTGATCTTCTACTTGAGTTGGTATTTGGGGTTTAACGTTCGGAGGAGAGGCAAATAGCGCCATCATCTCTCCAAAACTTCCCCGGCTTTCCAATTTATATACCGCACCAATGCCAGGTCAGCGTCCCGCACCAATGCCAGGTCAGCGTCCTGTCTCGGATTTGACAGTTGAGCTGAAATAGTATATATCCGCATGAAGCCTATCCATATTCGACTAGTCAACCTGTTCACCAATCAAGTCTAGCCCAACTAAAAGGAATGATATCCCTTGAAACAGCAAGAAGTAAAAGTGGATTCCTTGAGCTGATAAGAGGCTCCTTACTGCAGCTGTCAACAGCAAGAAAGCGAGAGACAATTCTTTCGTATAGATTCTGTTGTGCTTCTTCTTCCGCAAAGAAGACTTCCGAGCTTTCTGCTTAATTTCCTCCTTCAAGTCTTCCAAATTAGGCTCCGAAATACCTCTTTGATGTTTTGGTTTTTCATCAACTAACAAGGAAAGGTCACCCTCGGAAGAACGTCCTGATTTCTTGGTTACAATCCATTCGTAAGAACTTCCAAGTTGAAAGAGGCCAGAGATCATGGCATTGAACTTTGTCACAGACATGGTGTTCTCAAATAGAAGGTATGGAACGATGAAAGGGAAAGATTTAGGGGATGGAAGTATATTGAGAAATGACATGGTGGCAGGGATGTAACACACAACCCATATGGGGAGCGTAGCCTCGGGAATGAACATGGTCATGGGGAGGATTATACAAAACAGAGTGAAAGAATAAAATGGAAGTATTAGCTTTCTTAGAAGGAAGAAAAGAAATATCAAGTTGCCCTTCTTCCAAATGCTTATCTGCATCAACAAAATTGAAAGCATAATATGTCAGACAATAGATATGCTAATATATGGATATTCTTCAAGTGGAATGAGTTATATACATTTGATTCAATGATGGCAGGAAAACAAAGACGGAACAACTGCATCGGCCCCGAATGCCATCTATGTTGTTGCTTACGATACGCTTCGTATGATTCTGGTACCTCACACTGGCACTGAAAATCCAACAAAGTCTTTTAGATTAAAAAAAACCATATACTTGTGGGAATAAACAGTGCCTTGTGGTGAAATACCTCGACATCATTCAAAAAGATGAATTTCCATCCATGGAGATGAGCCCGAACAGCAATGTCCATATCCTCAACTGTTGTCCTCTCCAACCAACCACCGGAACCTTCCAATGCCTTAATCCTCCATACTCCAGCAGTCCCATTAAATCCAAAGAAATTTAGGAAAATCCCATTCACCTGCTGTTCGACTTCAAAATGAAAGGCCAAATTGATGTTCTGCAGCCTTGTTAGAAGATTTTCTTCCTTGTTCACGAAGGACCACCTTGCTTGAACCAACCCTATATCCTCATTATCCTACAGTTCAAAGTCAAGGAGATAATTAATAAAACAAACTACATGCTCATATTCTACACACAAAAATAAGGCTGAATACATTGATAGATCCTTAAACTTGTCAGTAAATTTTATTTAGACACTACCTGAACACATGATAAAGGGTTCCTATTAGACTCTTCCGATTTCATATTTTGAAAAAGTTTATGCATGTGTTCACAAAACGCCCATTACGAAATAAGTTATCACATAAACTTTTCGTTCTTACTTTGACTATACACATCAGCATCAAGTGGAACCTGCATGAGGTTTTACTGATTATTGACGCTAATGTGTACAACTAAAGGAGTTGACATATTTTAAATAGTTAACTTGTCTACGTAATGGGCTCTTGAGAACATGAAATGAGATTTACCGTCAATAGATCATACATACTGTACACCCAATGTGATTCTTTACTTGAACTATATACAAGAAATGAAGATTATCACAAGAAGAGAATCGAGCATGGAGGGTATTGAATACCTTGAAGTAAGGAACAGTTCTCTTAAGAAAATCAGGTGATGGTTGAAAATCAGCGTCGAAAATGGCAACAAATTCGTAGTCTTTGACATAACTGCAGTTCATGGCTGACTTAAGATTGCCAGCTTTGTAACCCTCTCTAATCACTCTATGACGATATACAATGTTTATACCATCCTTCTGCCATTTATGTACCTCCTCTTTAATCAACATCTGCGTCGTGGAATCGTCCGAATCATCAAGAATTTGTATCAACAATTTCGACTTAGGCCACTCCAAATTGCACATAGCTGCAATAGCTTGCTGATAAACCTGATACCAATTGCCACCAAAACAAAATTTTCAGACGAACAATAGATAGCCACCAATAAAAATAGAAATGAGATTTCACACAACGAAACAACAACTAAGCGACCATCCATACTAATCAAGCTGAATCCTTAGGGGTCGTTTGGTTGATGGTTAGGGTGAATTATTCATGTACTAAAACCAGCATAACTAGTACCATGTTTGGTAGCATTTAGTTGCTATGTATAAAATTCAGTACACCAAGTACGATGTTTGGCTACCAGATTACAACCCCGCATAACTAATACATGCATAAGTTATGGGGGAATCTATCATTTTATGCAGGGTAGAAGATAAAATAACTAATACTATAAATAACTATTACATGAACAACTAAACTCTTGATAACTAATCTCTGCAAAACTTATCCCTACATGCGCATAACTCTAACCAGCAACCAAACGAGCCCTTGATATAAATGTGGACTAGTTTTAGTGCAATACTCGATAATTTGACAAGAATAGGAAAATTAAGAAGTTCTTGAAGAATAGAAGAAATTACCTCTTTTTCATTACACATGGGAATCTGAACAAGAACCATTGGATAGTAACCACCATCACCAGCCTCAAGATCAACTTCACCCTCTTTCAAAACTGGCCTAATCTTCTTTATCCTTATCCAAAAACAACCCAAACACAGTACCAATCTATCCAAACTCTGGATAAGAAATAGGACAATACATACATTGGCCAATAATTGAAGAAGTGGAGCAAGATACTCAACTCTAACTAAAACCCACATGGAATACATCAAATCAAACACACCCTTCATAGCTAATGGATTTGCCAATGTATACAAATCATTAGTACTAATAAAGTGCCAGCCTTTGTAATATGCAGCTATTTCAAAACCTAACAAGATTAAGGACAACCATAGGAATACTTTTATACATGAATAAAACCTGCTATTGCCCATGGAATCTGTTTTTCCAGTAGTTAAACGACGTCGAATAACTGAACCAAAACTGAATAATGCTGAGGCAATTGATGTTAAACAACCTGCTGCTTTATGTGCTTTAAGAAGAAGAACCCATGTTAGTTGTTTTGCATTCTTGTTTTTCACCTTTGAAACATTGTTGTCATTTGTTGTTAATAAGAAATCATCTTCTAATGGTGATTCTAACTCAACCATTGACCAGTTATTTGGGTTTTCCATATTTACTACAACAGGTGTACCTCTTTGGATTTCTTTACCCCATAACCAGCTAAATAATGGTGCCATTGATGGTTTTCTTGATGACCCTTTTGGGTATTTTGGACTAAAATGTGTTAAAGATTGAAGCTTTTTGTTGGTTTTAGCTCAAAATGATGCTTTTGGGGAAGACCCTTTGGGGGATTTTGGCAAAAAATGTGTTAAAGATTGAAACTTTGGGTTGATTTTACCTCAAAATGAATACAATGTGATGAGAAGGCAGAGTTCTTGGCCAACAAATTCTATGACGATACTATTAAGGAGACAATGCATGTGTAAAAGAATGATATTTTGGAACAATATATCGAATGTGGATATATATATAGAGAGAGAGAGAGAGGGGACCAGAAGGAAAAAAGGTTCAAAAAGACAAAGAGTATGACCTTGGATTACTCACAAATTGTAAGAAGATCAAAAAGTGTTGAGGGAAAAGATAATTAGAATATTACACGTCTTTGATTTTGATTCCAATCTTGAAAAGAATGGAAAATCAAAATCAAAAACAAGAAATGATGAAAATGGGCAAAACAAAATAAAGCCCAGAAAGGATCTTTATAAAGAAGATGAAACAATAATACAACTTTTATGGATATAATGTATTATACTACCTGTTAATATGTACATATGAACCCAGATTTGACTCGAGTTTATAGGGTAAATTTTGGAAACAAAAACAGAAATGTTAAAGAAAGATTAAAGAGTGCAATTTCAATAGTTTTTTCCTCCTGTAATGGCGTGTGAATTGGATTAAGGTAAGAAATACATTTTTTTTTTTTTTTGTTGCAAAAGCTTTTTAGCTATGAATCAAACATGGATAGTTTTAATAATTATGTATATATTGTGTATATATATGCATAGAAGGTGATAGAACAATAACGATAGTAATTTGAAACAAATAATTACGTATGCATGCGCTTTCGTTCTTATCACACAAGAAAAAGAAGTATTGAAGGAGGATGAGAAAAAATGATCCTATCTATTAATCATGAACCCTCACCATTAATTGGCGAAGATACTAGACAGGAAAGGGATAAAAAAAATATCAATTAAATACAAATGTGTTTGTGGTTTTCCTTTTTTTGTTTTATTAACAATTTTTTTGTCTTTTTTTTTTTGTTTATTGATGCTGTATGGGGATAACTTGATAGAGGAAATAGTAAACTGTGACTCAATGAATGGTTAGTGAAGAATTGCCCTTGGTAAAAAGTAGTAACGTAAGAAAAAGAAAAAAGAAAATAAATAAATATATATATATATATATATATATATATATATATAATTGAAAATGTGCAAATTTTACAAGGTTTTAAGGTCCTTTGTAGAAAATACTCACACGTATGTTTACATTAAAAAAAGGCGAATTTATCATAATCAAATAATAAATCCAAAAAATATTACATATTACTTAATCATGATAAAGTAATACACAAATCTATGTAAAATCAACATTTTTCTAATGTAAAGAAGGTACAAATAATTACTTTCGTTCTTATACACTGAACGCAGCGAACGGAAAATCGTTTGTAATATCGTAAATTGAGCGTAATAAGTAATCTTTTAGCCACTGATCAGTTGAAAATTTTTGTACGGTAGTAATTAGTACAATGTTAAAACTATGTTGCCTGCCTACACTGCGTGATATTATTATTAATAAATAAAAATAATAATTTATAATTGAATTAGAGGGAGGGAAATGGTAAGTTCACCAAGTATCAATTTTCAATTTCGTGTTAATCGGCAGTGTTTTGGTTGGATGCATTTGACTACTTGACGTCTTTCACGCTTGGCCAAACAATCAGATGCGTGAAACCAAATAAAGCTCTTCGATTTTATTTCCGCATTGTTAGACAATTTAGTATGTTTTATGCAAAGTTCTTCGATTTAGAAAAAAAAAAAAATAAAGCTCGCCATTCCATGATATGAATATTTATATGTGGGAAATTTTGTCTAATAAAAATGGTAACGAATTCTTTGTAGGATATTCGAAAAATACTTGAGTTGCCATGACCAACACACATAGTTACGTAGTAATTTAAAGTTGTTTGGTTTGAAAAATAGAACTTCGTATTATTTGTCCAGTTTCTGGTTTTCGATATAAAATTATGTATTACTACTAATATAATTGTCACATAATTAATACAATTTGATTTATGGTGTTAAGTGCCGCGTAAATATATGCATAGTTTAATACAGAAAAATAGGAAGGAAGACAAACGGTGATCAAATAAAAGAGAGAAATTTACTATAGCTGGTTTAAGGGAGAAAAGTTAGTTCATTTAGATAGCATTGTGTAACAAACGCTTGTGAGACGTTGGTTCACGTAAGCTAAGTAAATTATGTGTACATTAGTAGTGCATTTATTAGAAATTGCTGCTGATTTTTTCCCCTAGATGAGTACCATTATAAGCAGATGTAATAGTGGCGGCATTGGTCTTATCCTTCTCTAATATTAATAATCACCTTTTAATTGACCAGATCATATCAACTTTTCAAAATTCATACCATAAAATAGATTCACTTGGGAAGAGATATAATAATCATATGTAATGACTAAGTTGGTTGTTAAGAGGATAGCCATTAGCCTCTCCCGTCTTGCCTCTCGGGCTTAAGCAAATTGTGTTATGCACACAAGTTAGTATAAGGTGAAAATAATAAGTTCGGTTGAGGGAGAAATGATTATTCAGCCCTTTACAAACTTTTTTTTAGTTTTATGATCCTTTTACAAGAATTTTTTTTTTTTAAATATAAGAGATCTGAAAAAAATACATAAGAGATCTAAAAAAGTTATTTTCTACTATTTAAATTGTAAGAGGTCAAGAATCTTAGTTCCTCGATGGGGAATAGTTAAATGATGCTAGCAAATTAATTATACCTTAGATTCTTCTTGTCATCAAGTAAGAGACGATGTTAGTAGCTTAATTAACTAGTACTCAATTAATGTACTTATGCCTAATTAACCAGTCAGGCAAATACGACTATTATATTTGAGTCAACTCTCAAAGACTTGAGACTAAAATAATACTCCTTTTATTTTTATTTGTCATGTATACTAAAAATAGATGTCTACTTTTATTTATTCAGTTTGAAAATCAAGAGATAATTTACCATTTTATACCTATTTTGCCTTTATTATTAATTATTGAGTTGGAAACTTCAAAAAATTGTTAGTGATTTTAAAGTATGTTTGGTTGATTTCACCCATTAATAACTTAGTAATAATTAGGAGTGATATTATAAAATTGTCATTTTACTTATGACTCTTGAGGGAATGATGAGTAGGTTAGGATGGAATAAGGAGCATGAGAAGGGGAAAGTGATGTGCTTGGAATAGAAAGAAGTCTTAAGAGATGTCTCAAATCAATACAAGACAAGTAAAAATGGACGGAGGGAATATACTACTAGAAGTTATCCTACTTTCTTATTTTTATCACAAAATTGTCAAATACTTTAATATTTGCCAACTCGTGATTTAAATATTCATTATTTTAAATTAAACTCTACCATTTCCACAACGGTAGGACCTATGAGTATTCTGTTCAAGAAGACTTATTAATTAGTGGGATTTATTCATCTGTCTTTTAATTCGTCTCTGTCGAAAAAGAACGATATGATACACAGGAAAAAATTTAAAATAATTATTATGAATCTACGTACTTTTACGATGAGCAATCTTGTGAAGTAAATTTACATGCAACACACGTTCATAACCAAATGCGAGCGCCAGCGAAGCACCGACAAATCCAACAGAGTTATTCCTCCTCCGTTCATTTTTACTTGTCATGTATTAACTTGACAAACTTATTAAGAAGCCAAAATATAATGACAATTTTACTATATCATCCTTTGAATATAATAAATGTTTAGTTTTGTGAAATGCATTGATAAGTGATTATAGTAAATAATAAGGGTAAATTAGGAATTAAGTGTTAGATTTTGTCTTGATTTTTTAAATTGAATATGTAAAAATTGACATTTATTTTTAGTATAGAGGACAAGTCAAAACGAACCAAGGGAGTATTTATTTATTTATTTCTTATTTAATAATCTTATTGTACTGGCATATTTATTGACAGTGATAAAAAACAGAGTGATTCCATTAATTGAATAAGTAGACACATTCCCAATAGTTCTCCAGGACCTGATTGATTTACTCTTCTTTCAGAAATCTTGGGACATTATTGCCCAAGATATATTTGATATGGTCAAGGCTGTAATCAGTGGAATTCAAATGCCTAAATTCTTCACCAACACATGCCTTATTCTCATTCCCAAAGTTGAGTCCCCCCCCCCCCCCCCCCCCCCCAATCATTCTCTGAATTCAGAATTATTAGCCTCAGTAATGTCACTCAGAAAATTGTTTCAAAGGTTCTTAATAATAGGTTTGGTAGGATTATCTCTAAGATTATTTCCCAGAATTAAAGTGGCTTTGTCAAAGGCAGAGCTATAGGTGAAAATGTTCTTCTGGCTCAAGAAATAATTCATGACATTAGGAAGCCTAATAAGGGGGGTAATGTAACCATCAAGTTGGATATGAACAAAGCTTATGATAGGCTTTCCTAGCAATTTCTATGTGCTGTTGTGAGGAAGATGGGAGAACTTATTGAGTAATATGTCGTATACTGTCATCATTAATAAAAAAAAGACATGATTTCCTTAAATTACAAAGGGGTGTGAAACAGGGTGACCCAATTTCCCAATATCTCTTCATCATTGTTGTTGAAGTCCTTTCAAGAAGCCTTAATGCTCTGTATGAGAAAGAAAGATTTATTGGATTTCATATGCGAAAAACTGGCCCCAAGATAAACCATCTATCCTATGCTGATGATATCATCATATTCTGCTCAGGTAAATCTTATACTCTTAATTTTATCATGGATACCCTTAAAAAATATGAGGAGAATTCAGGCCAACTTATTAATAGGAATAAGATCTGCTATCTAATTGATGATGTTATCTCCCCTTAAAGGAAACATATTATTGCTAAATGTCTTAACTTTCAAAAAATTGAGTTTCCTTTTACTTATTTAGGTTGTAAGATTGTGCAGAGAGTTAATTCTTGGAATAGCACTACATTATCCACTGGTGGTAAGATCATTCTTATTAAGCATGTTCTCTCGGCTATGCCTACACATTTACTGTCTATTATATTTGTCATCCCCTAAAACAATTTTACTACATATGGAGAAGGTCTTTGCTAATTTTTTATGGGGCAGTATTGATGGTGAGAACAAATATCACTGGTCTAAATGGAATACATTAGCTGCTCCAACCAAGGAAGGTGGTATTGGTATTAGATCTCTACATGAGATCACTGACACTTTTGTTGCTAAACTTTGGTGGACTTTTAGAACTGAAAAATGTTTATCAACTGATTTTCTTAAAGCCAAATATTGCAGGAGAGTTCATCCAATGGCAAGAAAATTTAACTATACCCAATCACATTCATGGAGAAGATTGATGAGAATCAGAGGAAAAGTTGATCATCTTATCCAATGGAAGATCAACTCTGGAAATTGTAACTTTTGGTGAGATAGTTGGTCTGGTAAGGGCCAGTTATCCCAATATAACATTCTTGCTTCTACTTCAATTAACACATTTGTATCTTCTTTCTTAACAAATGGAAAATGAGATCTACAAAACATCCACCAGTGGTTACCACCTGAAATTGCCCATCACATTTAAGGAGTTAAAGTCAAATCTTCACACATCTACTGGATTGCTTCATCAGATTTAGTTGGATTGCTTCATCAGATGGTAGATTTAGTTGTAACTCTGCTTGGAATATTGTAAGGAAGTGGCAGACTCAATCACTAGTCAACAATATGTTATGGCAAAAGAAGGAACCTTTCAAAATATCATTCTTCACATTGGAGGGTTGTTAAGAACAAATCTATTGTGGACACCAATATATACAAATTTGGGGTTGCATTACCATCAAAATGTTCATGCTGCACTATAGCCCACCAAGAGACTGAAGATCATCTATTTCTGAAGGGTGATATTGCTCAAACTGTTTGCAATCACTTTCACAATCTATTTGGTATTCAAAATGAAAGCTACTCTGTAAGACAAAACTTGATTAGATAGTGGACTGTTAAAGGGACTAGTCCTTTAATGAAATTGGCTCTTCAAATTTTTCCTACCATCATTATCTGGCAAACTTGGAAATCTAGATGCAATGATAGATTTGAAGGGAGCAGAATGAATGCAGTCAACATCATTATACATGTATATAGTCAATGCAACATTATCGCTCATAAGCAATTCCCCAAGATTCCCCCTTTTATGCATTGGAGACAGTTCAAAGAAGTGTTATACCATGCCAAACCTTTCATCTCTGTTATATCTGTCACATGGGCTTCACCTACAATGGATTTTGTAAAGCTAAACACTGATGGTAGCTCTTGGGGAAATCCGGGACCTAGTGGTAGAGGTGGAATCATCAAACACTCACAGGGCCATATGATAACTACTTTTGCGACTTCTTTTGGTGAAGGATCCAACAATAATGTTGAGGCCACGACTATTATGATTGGTGTTGACATCCAATTTTGTCCCTTCTTTATTTCAATTTATTTCCTGGAGCTTCTAAATTTATTGACGAGCTAAACACTTTATTTTCACTACTATTAATTTTCACTATTTTACTATCAACATTACTAGTATTACTTTATCACAATTTAAATGATTCGTCATCGTTTCATTTTAGGTTTCGTACTCGTTAAATTAATTTTTTACTTTATACACACCAATTACTATTTGTCTTCACCTAATATATTTTGTACTAGTTATTAAGTTAAAAACCCAAGAATAATAAAATAGAGGAGGAAGGATCAACAATTTTCAGCCAAATTATTAGCCCATATTCTAATTAATTCAACCAGTCCATTATCCACAATACCCAACCAGCCCACACTTTAATTAATTAGACCAGCCCACTACCACTTCAATTCAGTCTAGCCCAATTAATTCCCCGACCCGCTTACCCGACCGGCCCAACCCATTTCCCCTTCACTTTGTCACACCCCGACTTTACTAGGGCGTGATAGGCACCCGACACCATATTCGGAGCCGAGCGAACCCACTGACTCTTATTACATATATAACCTTTTGAACCCCTAAATCAAGTACACATAATAAAATTTACTGAAATATTCTTTTTGTTGCTTTCAAATCAAATAAAGTCTGTAACTGTGTAATACTTATATCATAATACAAACTGACTCCCGACACCCACGACTCTGTCTGCAAAGTCTCTAACTTCGAACAAAGTGTCATAGTACATATACTCTGACTCGGCAGCACTCCAGGACAAGTGGAGCCTACCAACTCCGCTGGAACATCTTCTATGCTAACTTCGCATCATCTGGGTGTACCTGCGCGGCATGAAACGCAGGCTCCGAAGAAGAGGGGTCAGTACGAGCAATGTACTGAGTATGTAAGGCATAAATAGTAACATAGTAAGAGATGAACATACGAATATTAACTGTATGGGAATATAGTACATATCATAAGATAAAGGGAGTAACCTGTACATGTGAGTGCCCCTGAGGGAGGATACCATGCATGCTTATCTGGTCATGTCATATCATATCTTATCATATCATATCATATCATGTCATGTCATGTCATGTCATGTTATTTCATAGCGCCGAACAACGTCGACTCGCCCACATAGCGTCGAAATACGTGGGCTCGCCCATATATCCCGCGTCCGGGCATCCCGTGTCCGGGATGATAACGCCAGCTAACCAGGTGGCAATGCAACATATGTCCCTTCCCCTCCCCCATATATCCCTTCCCCCACCCCATGTACATATACATATACCATATAAGCATGCAGGAGAGCCCAAAGAAAATCATGTATCCATCGGAGTGACGTAAGGTAGGTAACCTCCGATTATATTATGGAATGGCCATGGGCGTCGTGTCTCGCCTTGAAAGGACAATTAATATGAGGCGAGACTATTAATGAAGAGTGTCATCATGAGAAAACATAAAACAGGATCATAAGGCATTGTTTCATATACTTAGAACCTTTAAAGTAGTAATTATCCATAATAGAGTTGAGAAATCAAGAAATAACTTAACATTTTCATATTGTCATATTCATGGTGGGAACATATCGTCAACATATCTGTCATAGACATTTTCTCATATTTGACTTCATCGTTGTCATTATAAGATCATATTCATCATCTTAGTCATAAGAGCTTTCGATCTCTTAAAACTTGGTTTTTGGAAAATATGGACACTTTGAAAGAAAACCAATTATGAACTATTAGGAAAAAGACTTATAACTTGGAGTCATAGACTTCTAGCTTTTGCAAGTAAGGAAGATATAAAAACATTCAAGACATTATGACGTGGGGATCATGCCTTTAGAAGAAAAGAGACGAGCCTTACATACCTGTGCCGCGCCTTACTAGCTACGCTTATTCGTCCAACTTGTTAGTCTACATTCAAGAAGATTGACATTATCGTTAGATTCATCGACATATACTTGTCTTAACCTTTCAAGTTCATTCACTTATGGTCTGCCGAAATTTCAGCAGCATCTCCCCTGTAAATATACCATCCCCGAGAATACAACTCGGCCAATTTCAACAACAATCCGAGAATGGAACTCAGCCACATTATCAATGACAATACTAACAATTCAATTCAAATCAATTCATATGATATTCAAAACGATCCAATCAACATACTACTTCATCCAACACCTTCCAAATTTAACTAAAACAATAACAACTTAATTCCTTCTTTCAAATTTAATCACCACAACCCAACTTACAACCTTCCAAACAAATGTCTCACTTCCAAGTTCATGCATTACATTTATATCCTACACATTATCACATATAAGAAACCATACCAATGTCACACTAACTTTTTCCATAATCCACAAACAATCACAACTTCACTTCTAGCCATTAAATTCTCATTTTACATCATGGAATTCACAACGACATCAACTAGAATATCAAATGACATCAATTCATCATAGCTTACCAAAACATCACCATTCTCGGCCACAACACTACATACATATTTCCATGAATTTTCCATCTTTTTCTATACATTACAACAACAAGCAACACACTACATGAAATTAATTCAATCTTCCCACACCACAACACACACACACCCACGGCTAACTATACAACACACGCCCACAACTTCAACATGCAAGGTTTCATGTTTTTCATCCACTTCTACATACCACAACATGTACCAAGCATCCATAACACATAAAAGAAGATTAGTTCCTTACCTTTTCTCTCTTGACTTTCCACTTAGCTAGAACTTCCAACTTGCAAGAATATGTGTTGTTCTTGCTCTAAAAATCACTTCACCTTACTAAGGACCCTTCATTTAGTGGGTTTGCTAGAAAGAAACAATTTTTTTGATCAAGATTCTTGGACTTCAAATTTGCAAGGTTATGGCCGAATAGGCCTTAGAAGTTTTTCTCCTTCTCTTTTGTTCTTGCTTTGTCTTAAATTAAAAGATGAACTCATATATATATATATATATATATATATATATATATATATATATATATATAATTCTCAAGCATGTGAGGGGCACATGCCCTATTTCTAGAATTTTCTTAAAAATTCTAGCAAAGATGACTTATTTGTCATCATTTTTTTTTTTTGCTTTCTTTTCTTTTTCTCACATGGCCAATATGGCCCTTTTTGAACTTTCAAGAAACTTATGTGAAATTCCCGTTTTGCCCCTCGACTTTCCTCAATATTACCATTTTGCCCCTAGCCTTCCACATTATTTCCATGACCCATTTTGCGAATTTCTCTTCTTGCCCTTAGCCTCTCACAATATTTTCATACTAATAATAGTCATAAATAATATTCATAACAACTTGTACATTAATATAATTTTTGAAAATGGTCTTGCCCTTAACTTTCCACGACGACTTTGAAATATCCAAACATACAAAATACGGGCTATAACACACTTATTCTCTTCACTCTAACCCTAATCCCTTTTTCTCTTCATCACCACCGCACACCCCTCCCCCTTTCTCTTTCCCGCTTCTCTTCCTCTCTCCTCCTTCGTCTCTCTCTCTCACGCTCCCTTCCACTTCCCTCTGTCCCCCACGCCTCTGTCTCTTCCACTTCCCTCTGTCCCCCACGCCTCTCTCTCTCATACGCTCACCTCTCTTTTCTATAAAAGGGGGAATTTTACTCAACGTTTGAGGGGAGAAAAAGGAGAATGACCGAGCGTTTTTAGAAAGAACGGGAATGATTCAGTGTTTTTGAGGGACACAACTATCTTCCACACTTAATTTTTCCTTTTCCGGTGAACTTTAGCCGCGACCAACTGATGTGGCGTGAATTTACACCATAATCGATGCTTTTTAACTATAAGTTTTACTTGTTTTTGAGCAAGTCTGTGTTATTTTACGTGGTTTTTGTCATGTTTCAGGTTATATGAGGTCCCTAGAGCCTAAGTGTGGAAAACAAGCAAAAAAGTTGCAAAACTAGGGATAACTGGAAGTTCTGGAAAATTTCGCGAAAAATTACTCTGCGCGATCGCGCCGTGTACTCACGCGATCGCGCCATAGCACGAAATTAATTCCACGCGACCGCGCCGAGACTTCACGCGACCGCGCCCACGCGCTATTTAAATGACACGCGATCGCGTCGACTCAAACCGCGATCGCGATTGAGGGACAGGGGACGCTGACGTCATGAACGCGATCGCGCTGTCTCGTGGCGCGATCGCACTGAAGGAATTATGAGCGTTTTCGACCAGAACCTGGGATTCGCCGATTTCTTCCATTCCAGTTCATATAAATAGAAAACTAGGGCAAATTTTCAGTTCATCTTTGGCAGTTTTTCATCAAGTTTGGAGACTAGTATTTACACCACACTTTGGGGTTGAAGATTTGAAGATTTGGTTGAGTATTTCTTAAGCCTTTAATTCATTTCTTCAATTTCTTGCTTTGTATTGTATATCTAAGTGTGTAGCTTTCTATTCCATAACTTGAATCTCGTTTATGTAAGTATTCTTGATTAAAGTTTGGTTTGAAACTCTTGTTGTGCTTATGTATTGAATGGTTCTTATTGCTATTGAAGTGGGTCTTTGTTGATTTAATTAATCTCGTTCTTGAATGTTTCCAAAGGGATTAGCTAACCCTAGGACTCACCCATTTACTTAGATTGAGCTTGGAAAAGGAAATCTAGGTTGGGAAAGATTAATTAACAAGAATTTGGGTCATTAAACTCATCTAATAACTTGAGCTCGGAAGAGGATAGTTACTTGAGGTTAGATTGATTGTGCCTAATATCACACTCTAAGGCTTGGAAAAGCTTAGAGTGAAATTCATTGATTTGGTTGGAAGACTTTCAATGAGATTTTAGATATCATTATCTATTGACACAAACCCGTTCTTAGTTGTAAAATCGTGAAATACATTGGATCGTTACTTGAGTGTAATTTCCTTTGTATCCAAACTTGTGGCCATTGATCATTTTACTCGCTTTCTAGGTTAGTTTACATTTCCGCATTAGTTATAATATTTCTCAAAAACCTAAATATTATCCATCGTTTGGCTTTAGCGTAGTTGGTGAAAGTTCCTTACTTTCTTAATCGCCTAGCATATTGTTCCCTGTGGGATCGACCCCGACTCATAGTTGGGTAAATATATTGCATACGACCGTGTACACTTTCTCTTTGAGGAGTGTATTTGGACGTTATCAAAAATGGCGCCGTTGCCGGGGAACAATTTGGCGTATTTAGGTTAGTTTGGGATTTAAGCTTGCTTGCTTTGGTCCAAACTCGTAAATATTAGTGTAGTTGTTTTCTTTGCTTGATTTTATTTTTATATAAAAAAAAAAAAAATTAAATTAAAAAAAAAAAAAATATGGCATCATTCCATGAAAATGGGTCGGATGGAAGTTGTTTATACTTTGATGACCCTTGTCCCTATTGTGGAGGACCCCACTCTTGGCAAAATTGTTTAAAGTCTCCCGGGGGAGGATTGTGCGCACAATCTCGAACCCATGAGTGGAGCATATGTGATAGATGTGGTGGTCAAAATGGCCATTGGGCTAATTGTGCTTATTTGTCCTTCCCTTCCCCGAACCCCCACTATGACGATTCTACTTTTTGTTGTGACAATGATAGGGAAATGGAAGTGGAAGAAGTTGAGAATGGACAAAATGGAGAGTTCAAGCTCATGATGGAATGCCTACTTGAAGGAGGAAATGAAAAGCAAAAAGCTTTGGAGGAGTACTTGGAAACTAGTCTCCAAAATGGCTTGATGAATGAATACAAAAACCTTCCGTGGGCATTTGAACAAAATCAAGAAGAATTCTCAAATGCTCAATATGAGGAGAGAATGCCCATGTTGGAGGCCAATCATGAAAAGGAGGAATCAAGAATTGAAAATCCTCCAAACGAATCCATTTTCATTATAGATGCCAAAGAAGAAAAGAAATTAGAGTCAACAGTTATCTTGAGAAAAATGGTGGAAGTTGACTCTAGTTTGGGGGAAAATGAGAATGTCAAAATCCAAAAAAATTTGCAAATTGGGAGGTTGAAGTCTCATTCCAAGCATTTTTCAACATTGGATTTGTATGTTGATATGGGAATTAAGCCACATACATCCATGTTGGATGGTGAAGAAGAAAGACAAGTGCCTTACATCTTGCAATTCGAAAGAGTAAGAAGGCAAAATGACATTCCTCATTTGAAAGCCAAGAAGTGCAAAATGAAGAAATTAACGTTTGGCTTGTTCATCTACTTACCACCCCCATCGCTCGTGGTCACAAACTTGATTCCAAGTTAGGTGCCCAATTCATAAGCTCCAAATGGCGAGAAAAGCGGTAAAGTTGGTATCCGTCGTGCCGCGACGTTAACTTAAGCGCTTGGTGGGAGGCAACCCATCGTTTTTAAATTTTTTTTTTTTTTTTTTTTTTTTTTTTTTATCATTTTTGAAATTTGATTTTTTAAAATTGTTTAGTTTATGATTTGTGACTAATCTGCAAAATTTCACAATTTTTGGAGTTGTTTTGAATAGGTTGAGTTTTCAGAATAGCCACAAATCAGTAGTTGCTGGTTTCTGCTTATTTTCTGAACTGCTGGTTGTTTGCCGAATTTTACTCTAGGCGATCGCGCCACAAAATCACGCGATCGCGGCACAAAAAAAAAAAAAAAAAAAAAAAAGGGGACGTTACCCATCGCGATCGCGCCATAAAGTCACGCGATCGCGAGGAAGCCCGATTCCAGGTAACTAAACAGATAAAAGAAGGCAAAACGGCTCAAAACACTAATTCCTCCACTTTTCCTCCAAAATCTTACTTTTCTCTCAAACTCAACTTCAAAATTCCGGTAAATTTCATCAACTTGCAACCACAAGGTATGTGATCCCTCCATTATCTTGTTCCTAGGGTTGTTTTTATCATCTTTCCATGTTAGAAATTATGAGTTAAAATTTTTTTTTTTTTCCTCCATTTATTTAAGCTTGAAAAGGTGATGAAATTGTTGAAATTCTTGTGATATAAATTGTTGTTTGTTGTTGAGTGATGTGAGTTGAGTGTTGGTTGCTGATATAAAAAAAAAAAAAAAATTGGGCAAAACACAAGCTTGAAATCGTTGAATTGAAGGCACAAAATTGATGCCCATAGCCTGTTTGTGAAAATGCTTAGCTGAATCTGTAACGATTCAGCGCGATCGCGGCTTGTACTGGCGCGATCGCGCTGAGTAAATGAACAAAATTGTCGCGATCGCGGCTGTTCCTCGCGCGATCGCGATTGAGGAATAATGCAAAATGGCGCGATCGCGTCGGCTCTTCACGCGATCGCGCTGAAGGAAAAGTAGCAGTTTTCAGACAGAATGCTCGCACAGAGCTGTTACAAGCTTGGGTGCCCAAATGTCCTTAACCCAACTCCTCATTATACATCATTGTAGGTGCTCATATGCATTGTGTTTGTTTTGTAGGTACTTAAATTCACAAAAATGGCTTCATCATCCAGTGCTGCCCAAGTACCATTGATTGAATATTATGACACCACCACCTTCCAGTCAGCAAAATGTTCAAAGCTCTATGATAGACTGCTGGGAAAGAGCTTCATTGAAGAGAGGGGCTTTGTAACAGAGAGTTTGGAAGAAAAGATGCCCGAGTTCTATGGAAGGTTGGTGACAAGCGGCTGGATACGCTTTGCAGATGAACCAATCAGGGCAAATCATACCCTGGTACGGGAATTCTACGCAAATGCTGCAGAGGCAGACATTACACATAGGGCAATTGTCAAGGTCAGAGGTGTAAATGTTCTGTGCAATGCCTCAAGAATCAATGCCTATTATAATCTGCAGGATGGTGACAACAGCGAGATGGCACAGATGTACGAAAACCTGCGGCAACAATGGTTTGTGACCCACCTTCACGGTGGGGAACAACCAAAGTGGCTCAATACAATGCAGAAAAGGATTGACTCTGCAGAGTTCACCGCTGAAGCCAAAACTTGGCTTGATATTGTCACATCCAGGGTGCTGCCTTCAAAACATGATTCAGAGGTGCCGCTTGAGAGGGCTAAAGTAATTTGTGCTGTGATGGAAGGATTGCCTGTTGACGTGGGGAGGCTCATTATGCAGGAAGTCCGGGAGGTGGTGCTTGAACGGACCAAGAGCTTATTCTTCCCATCACTAATCACTTACTTGTGCTCCACTGATGGAGTGCCCACAAGACCAGGCGACAGAGAAAAAGGGCCTGGTGGACCGATTTATCCGTTGAAAAAGAGAGGGCCTGGTAATGTACAAAAGAAAAGGAAGATTAATATAGATGCATCATCATTTGAGCAGTTCACAGCTACTGCATCAGATTCTATGGGTGGGGCATCTGCCCCTTCCATGGCTATACCAATCTTGCCACCATTACAAGAAGCCGCCAGGCCTTTCCAATATATCTCCACCCAGGTCCATGGGGTGGACAATCGGATCCAGCAGCTAGTAGCTAGTCTCCCTGCGGGCCCACATGGCGAAGGCACATCTACAGCTCCCTCAGTTCCTATTGGTCCGACATTAGCAGGTGTGGTGGAGGACATGAAGCATATCAAAGAAAAGCAAGGAAAAATTGAGAGGAGGCAGAAAAAGGCGAGGGAGCATGCGAAGAAGCAAAGCAAATTCCTGAACAAAATGATGAGCATTCTGAGGAGTGTATGCGGAGTGCAGCACGACGAGGAGGAAAATGAGGACGATTTTGTCCTGCCAGAGCCCAGCAGCTCCAGTTCAGAGAGTGAGCAGAGATGATCATAGCACGCAGTGCTAGCAGGTATAAAAAAAAAAAAAAAAAAAAAAAAAAAAAAAAGTTTTTTTTTGTGTGTTGATGTACTGCAGTGAGGACACTGCAAGTTTTTTGGTTAGGGGTAGGAACCTCCTCGGTTTTTCTTTGCCAGAATTCTTTTCCCGAGGGGAGTTTATTTTGTTGAAACTGGCATGTTTAGGATGTTACTTAGGTTGAATAGAATAATTTTGTTTTATTTGGTACGACTTGATAACTAATGGCATGTATTGTGTTTGTGCAAATTGTTGGACCCCTCGAAAAAAAAAAAAAATTTTGAAAAATGCATACTTAGAACAGTTATTGTCTGACATGATTGATTCTTTATATGACATTGTGATTATTGGGGTGTTGTGTGTGATGAATTACTACTTAGGAGGTCACAAGTGTGAAAATTATTGTCCTTATGCCGATGTGTGTGTGAAGTGTTAGTTTGATTCTGTTTATGCATGTATAATCTAGAACTTGCCCGGTTGGTCTTGTTTGAAATGCGAAAGTGAGTTTGGTTGTGAAATGATCTTAGGCTTTCTTTGTGTAAATAAGTCACTGTGCCTAAATAAGCCTCTCCAAAAGCTGAAAATACCCCTAGTTTCCCTTTTTGAGCCTTTTTGACCTTTTTCTTGGCTAGCTAATTATGAAACCTTACCCTTTGTGAAATTAATCCATCTTCACACCCGTTCCCTCCTTGATGCTATTAATTAGATGAGGCAAAATGTCTAAGTTGGAGGTGAAGTAAATGTGAAGTACATGTTCAAAACATAAGTTGGGGGTGGTGGAGTTTGCTAGTGAAGATTCGATGTGGTAGTTGCGTATATACAAAAAAAAAAAAAAAAAAAAAAAAAAAAAAAATCAGAAAACTGTAACGCAAAAAGAATTCTAGGTTGGTTAGAAGTAAAACCACATCGAGGTTGAAAACTGAAAGAAAATAAAGGGGTGGAAAGAAAAGAGGCGAACTAAGGTGACAAGATGTTGTAGTGTTCAAGGAGGGTGAGTCACTAATATCCAAAAAGTATCCGACCCGTCCCTAAACCTACATTACAAGCCGAAACAAGTCCTAATGAGATCACAACCGAACAATCCTAGGATGAGAACATAGAAAATAAGGGCAAGCCTATGGTATTTGCATGTGTAAATATGAATTTTCTTTGTGAGTGTGAGTGTTTTTCTCCTCTTTCGTCTTCGTCCCATTCTTGTCGTATATATGTGTGTTGGGACATTTTTTTGGTCTATGTGAGGGCATAAGGATGAAAATTGAACAAAATAGAGTGACCGCCTAAAGTAGCGTTTGTGTGCACAATAATATGTTCGATAATATGATGTCATTTATTGAAGCTTCATGGTTAGTTGTAGTGTTCTTGAGTTGTTTATGTTGCTTTAAAACAGAAATTGGGGTGGTCCTTGGAAGAAAAAAATGCATGCCGGTAGTTCAGAGTCAAAACCAATATAGACATTGTTATTTTATGATATCTAGGTATTAGATTGAGTCGTGGTTTTGTATGGCTTGCTTGAGGACAAGCAAATACTTTAAGTTGGGGGTGTTGATGTGGCGTGAATTTACACCATAATCGATGCTTTTTAACTATAAGTTTTACTTGTTTTTGAGCAAGTCTGTGTTATTTTACGTGGTTTTTGTCATGTTTCAGGTTATATGAGGTCCCTAGAGCCTAAGTGTGGAAAACAAGCAAAAAAGTTGCAAAACTAGGGATAACTGGAAGTTCTGGAAAATTTCGCGGAAAATTACTCTGCGCGATCGCGCCGTGTACTCACGCGATCGCGCCATAGCACGAAATTAATTCCACGCGACCGCGCCCACGCGCTATTTAAATGACACGCGATCGCGTCGACTCAAACCGCGATCGCGATTGAGGGACAGGGGACGCTGACGTCATGAACGCGATCGCGCTGTCTCGTGGCGCGATCGCACTGAAGGAATTATGAGCGTTTTCGACCAGAACCTGGGATTCGCCGATTTCTTCCATTCCAGTTCATATAAATAGAAAACTAGGGCAAATTTTCAGTTCATCTTTGGCAGTTTTTCATCAAGTTTGGAGACTAGTATTTACACCACACTTTGGGGTTGAAGATTTGAAGATTTGGTTGAGTATTTCTTAAGCCTTTAATTCATTTCTTCAATTTCTTGCTTTGTATTGTATATCTAAGTGTGTAGCTTTCTATTCCATAACTTGAATCTCGTTTATGTAAGTATTCTTGATTAAAGTTTGGTTTGAAACTCTTGTTGTGCTTATGTATTGAATGGTTCTTATTGCTATTGAAGTGGGTCTTTGTTGATTTAATTAATCTCGTTCTTGAATGTTTCCAAAGGGATTAGCTAACCCTAGGACTCACCCATTTACTTAGATTGAGCTTGGAAAAGGAAATCTAGGTTGGGAAAGATTAATTAACAAGAATTTGGGTCATTAAACTCATCTAATAACTTGAGCTCGGAAGAGGATAGTTACTTGAGGTTAGATTGATTGTGCCTAATATCACACTCTAAGGCTTGGAAAAGCTTAGAGTGAAATTCATTGATTTGGTTGGAAGACTTTCAATGAGATTTTAGATATCATTATCTATTGACACAAACCCGTTCTTAGTTGTAAAATCGTGAAATACATTGGATCGTTACTTGAGTGTAATTTCCTTTGTATCCAAACTTGTGGCCATTGATCATTTTACTCGCTTTCTAGGTTAGTTTACATTTCCGCATTAGTTATAATATTTCTCAAAAACCTAAATATTATCCATCGTTTGGCTTTAGCGTAGTTGGTGAAAGTTCCTTACTTTCTTAATCGCCTAGCATATTGTTCCCTGTGGGATCGACCCCGACTCATAGTTGGGTAAATATATTGCATACGACCGTGTACACTTTCTCTTTGAGGAGTGTATTTGGACGTTATCACCAACAATTACTCTATTTTCATTTTTTGTTTTGAAACTTTAGTTACTTTAATCGGGTTCGGGTTCGTTCGAGTTCGAGCATAAATCCGAGACCTCGACGCCCTAGTTCACTGCGCCAACAAGAGGTAAACTTCCTATCTCTTTTATTTTTTTTATTGGATTTTTAGTTATGCTTTTCTAAGTTTAGTATCAGTTTAAGCTTAATGTAGTTAATTATGTTTACCAAGTTAATTTTATCTAGTTTGAACAGAGTAATTAGTTAAATGGTAATTTTGTTTAGTCGATGATGTTTGTTAAGTTATTTGATGGCTATGTTAGTTAAATAATGTTTATGTGTTGATGTTCTGATTTATGGTAATCAAGGATTGTGTTCATTGGGTCTGAATTATTGTTGTTATACTGCCAGCTTAAACCTCTTGTGTATGACTTGATCTCGGTCAGTGCTTATCTTATACGGCTTTGTGCTTTGACATCATGAGTAGTATACAAATTGATGTGTATCCTTGAAGCATTGCCTGTATTTGTCTTATGTATAAGTTTGGCAACCTGTCTAGGTATCTTGATCCCTTTGGGTCTAATTCTGTGTTTCTCAAAGGTGTGTGGTCTGATACATACTCATACCTAGAGCAGTTGGTGATTCCTTTCTCTATGTTTGTCCATGTCTATTTAGTTGTTAGTTAAATCTGCTGTTTGGCTGCCCATGGATGTGTTGAGAATGTTCTGTCAACATATTAATCACAATTTACCATACAAGCATGTTTTAGATCAGTGTCAAGATCAGATATGTCCTAAAGGGTTGTGAGATGAAAGTAGATTAGACCAATATGATATCCTATAAGATACCTATTGTATGGCTATTAGATTGATGAAGTTCAACTGATTACATGAATGTGTTAAGCTGAATTTCAGAACTGTGTACATGAAACTTGGTGTGTCTGCCTCAAACTATGCCAAATTCACAATGATTAGTAACTTATTTATGTTTAGGTGTGATTAATCCTCCTTTGCTGCATATGGTGCTATGTGATTTTGAGTGCTTTCATTTCTTGTTTTATATCCCATGCCTGCTTTGACTACACTTAACCTTGTCCCTTCTGAGCTGTCACACTGACTGAAGTGCCTTGCACACCTCAAATACCTATCTAATAACTTCATATTCAACTGTATCTACCTGAATTACTGCCTGGTGACATGATATGGTTTTGTGCTTCTCAACTCAATTCATATGTGACCATTATATAATCATAGCATTGAACCTGGTTTTGTATGCCCATCAGTACCTTGAGAAGTTATTTTTGGACTACTTGAATTCTGTATTGATAGTTCATTCTCATTAGTCTTGCATAGTTAGTTTCCTCCGTTAGAATACTGCAGCATTGTATCTCACTTTGGACATCTCTACTGATCATAAACATCAAACCTTATCAGTATCCTGTTTTATTCCTTAAAACTCTGCATTACTTATTATGATTCACCACTCTCCCTGTTCTAGATATGTCATCATGTATCATTGAATGAATTTTGCATAATCCCTCCTCTTCAAATATACAATATATACATAATCTACTGATTTGTTTTGAACTTATATTTTACATGTTTAATCTTATTCGTTGAGTAGATCCTAATCCTCTTTTCTTTAATTTTATGCATGACTATCGCATACGAGTCCAAGTGAATCATCATCTCCCGCATTTGGTGTTGGGCCAAAAGCCCAGCGGAATCCTCTTCTCGAGTCAGCCTATCAGTTCTGTCCGCAGCAGCAATAAAAAATCTAGGCCAAAGCCCAATAGACAACAGTAGCAGAACAACAACAATCCTCAATGGGCTGAACCCATTTAAATCATTTCATTCCTCTCTTTTTATTTTACTTTGTGAATTTAATTTGTACTGTATGACTAACACTTTACTTGTTTTATTTGCTTAGATTAGGTGAACCTTAGCGGAATTAGTTGGTTTGATTTTAGCAAAATGGGTAGGAAGAAACAATAATTAATTCCTTAGTTTCCTTTTCTTCTTTCATATTAAATTATTTATAGTACCTATAATATTTATCTATATTAAAGCCATTGATTTTCAAGGGCAAAGCCATAAACACATATTTTGAATTAAGATCATGTTTTCATTCTTACTGTATTAGAAATTTCAAAACATCATTAATACGCATATATAAACTTAAGTATATTCTATAAACATTCTCTTAAGCTTCATCCAATTGTACGTATTTTTCTTAGCCAAATAATGCTAAATAAAAGTGATAAAAAGAGAGAGAAAAATCATGCCCTTCTCATCATTTTTAAAAAATAAGTCTAGGCTTTTCTACATTGCAATATTCATACAATATAACTTTTATCTAAAGTTCACGTTTGTTGGATCTCCTCTACAAGTGTTACTTTAAACAGCGCTATTATACTTTCATTTAAAGCCTTAACGTTTATAAGTAATATTTTTAAAACAGCATTGGGAGTACTCTTTTATATAAATTATTATTTCCTACAAGTCCTATTTTAAATAGCATCCTTACATGTTTATCTATAACTTCAGCCATATTTACAAAGCTACGTTTTTTTTCTATAACACTTTACACTTAGCCTAACTAACATAAGTCCGGTCGGTTAACCATTGTTAATGGGTCTTAAAGGATGCCTAATACCTTCCCTTTAGACTAATTGAACCCTTACCTAGAATCTTTTGGTTTCATAGACTTTAAAATAAAATCAACTTAGGATAATCACTTTAATTAACCTTAGGTGTCCTAATTCACCATAAATAATTAGGTGGCGACTCCTTAAAATAAAAAAAAAAATAGGAATCACCAATATGTTGTACTTCTAATTTAACCCGGTTAAAATGGGGTATAACAATTGGTATTGACTGATGCATCAATCATGACATTAAGAAAATTATGATTAAGAGTGACTCTTTGCTTATGATAAACTGGATTATGTATAGAGCCTCTTCGACTTGGAACTTGGTCGACATAGTTAATGGGATCAAGACTATGCTACAATCTTTTGATGAATACAAAATCCAACACTGCTTTAGGGAAAGAAATAAGGTTGCAGATAGGCTAGCCAATTATGGCGTTTCTTGTTCAATCACTGAATGGTTTGAAACTACAACTCAACTTCCTAGAGAAACCAGAGGTGAACTCAACATGGATAGGGCACAACTTCCCTCTTTCAGAAAGAGAATACTACACAATACTTTTTCTCTAGACAAGGATATGGAAAGAAAATATGGCTTTGCTGTTCCTTGAACTATAAATTTTGATATTGGGGTTGATGTTTGCCCCCCTATTAAATTTTTTTTGAGAGCTTATCTGAAAATCCTACTATCTTAATTGGAGTCTGGTCCAATAATGTAGGTGGAAGATTTGAATTAACCCTTCTTCTGGTTGCTCATTTAAGAATGTACTGTGGGAACTGGTAGAGACGTTACTGGAAGGGAGCCGAGTCCGATTCTAACTTTTATGAAGTTCTCTGTTTTAGTTCATCTTAACAGGATCGAATTTTGGTATTCATCATTTTGCAGTTTTTCGAGCGTTATTTTTAGTGAGTTTAAGTTTACACGTTGATGGTGAAAATATAATGAGAAAAGGACCAAAACAGTCCAGTATCTTTGAGTTTAGCCTCAAAATGGTTCTATTTCTTTCACATGGAACATTAATAGTCCACTTTCTTTAACAAAATGGTATGTACAGCTTTAGTCTTTAAGCCTAACACCATTTGTTTTTAACAGTCACCACACCACATACCAGGCAACCATCTCCAGCAGCTGACATTGCTACCGCTGAAATTATGGCAAGATAAATGTTAGAAAAATCACCACAATTTAGGTGCCTAAAAATGCCAAGATAATTCACCTAAGGAATTTGCTGCGACTTCTCCCATACAATGTTTCTTATTATTTATTTTTTAAAATTAAGGTCTTCATTGATCATTGATGGGCAAAAGTTACATTTGAATTTGACATCCCAAACTTTATACATGATCTGTTAAACTCCATGATCTTCATCAATGGAAGCTCATGCAATAAGATTGATAGCTTGGAGAGGAAGACAAAATAGAACTGTGTAGTATATTGAACTGATCCAAGGAATGAGTTCTGTACGTGAGTGTGTTTATATACAGGTAAGGAAAAGCTATCTAAAAATATATACTCACTAATTAGATGTAATTAGAACTAATACATTTGCGGTTATAACTGATTAACAGTATGCTTAGTTGGCACAGTGAGCTGGCACAGCTACACTTCATCACCCTCCCTCAAGCTGATGGTTGAAACAAGTTCTTCAACCTAAGCTTGGAGATTAGGTATTCATGTTGTTGTCTCCCAAGACTCTTTGTCAACAAGTCTGCTTCATGCTCCTTAGTTGAAATGTGATAAGTCTTGACTGAACCTTGAATAATGTTTTCTCTCATGACAATCTATGTCAATGTGCTTAGTCCTTTCATGGATAATGGGATTAGCAGCAATTTGGATTGCTGCTCTATTGTCACAATACAAGTGTATAGGCATGTCAATCTCTACTCTAAGCTCTTTGTACAGATCTGTGAGACAAGTCAATTCAGCCACCACTGAAGCCATACTTCTAAATTCTGCTTCTGCAGAGCTTGTTGCAATTGTTTCTTGCTTCTTAGATTTCCATAACACCACAACATTTCCATATTTAACTAGATATCCTGTAACAGATCTTCTAGTTTGCACACATCCACCCCAGTCTGAGTCACAGAATGCTACAAGTTTGTTTGATCCTTCTGCAGGCCTTAAAAGTCCTAAGCCAGGCTCATTCTTGATATATCTTACTACTCTGAGTGCAACATCTGAGTGTGATTACTTGGGATTGTGCATAAACTGACTCAACACCTGTACAATATAGGCAATATCTATTCTAGTCATAGTGAGGTATAGCAACCTTCCCACTATCCTTTGATATACACTAGGGTCAGAGAGCACTGCATCTTCAATCTTTGGGGCATCAGGATCCACACTTGCAATATAGGCTTTATATTCAACAGATGTTAGCTTCAGATTAAATTCCAAAGGAGTACTGAATGGTTTTGAACCACTCAGACCTAGTTCAGATATTAGTTCAAGGGCATACTTTCTTTGACTCATCACTATGACTTTACTTGATCTAGCAAACTCGATGCCTAAAAAGAACTTCAGCTCCCCTAAGTCCTTCATCTTGAATTTCAGTTTCAAGTCATTTCTGGCCTGTAAAATGAGATCAGGATTGCTTCCAGTAACTAGTAGATCATCTACATATATCAGTATAATTACCAACTCATCATGAACCTTCTTAGTGAACAAGGAATAGTCAAAATGACTCTGAGAGAAACCAAGATCAATGAGGGAATCGGTAAGCTTTTTGTTCCATTGTCTTGGTACCTGCTTGAGTCCATATAAAGACTTGTTCAGTTTGCAGACATTATGAGACCCTCCCTGGCTAGCAAACCCTTGAGGAATCTCCATGTACACCTCTTCAAAGAGATCACCCTAAAAGAATGCATTATGTACATCCATTTGGAAAATAGACTAATTCTGAGCAGCAGGTACAGAACAACTGATCTAACAGTTACCATCTTGGCTACAGGAGAAAAAGTCTTTGTGTAGTCCAAGCCTTCAATTTGACTAAAGCCTTTGGCAACCAGCCTGCTTTGTATCTTTCAACAGCCCCAGAAGCAGTGTACTTTACTCTAAAGACCCATTTGTATCCAATGGGGTACTTATTGGAGGGGGAGGGGGAAAAGGAACTATAGACCATGTATTGTTATCTTGCAAAGCCTGAATCTTAGCTTTCATAGCTGCCATCCAGTTAGGATCTTTGGCAGCCTCATGGTAAGTTTTAGGCTCAATAATAGCTGAGTAGGCAGACAGAGCAGCTTCATAGGAAGAGGAAATGGAGGAATAGCCAAGCACCTTATCCATAGGATAGCAACAGTTTCCATTGCCTTTCTTTTGAACAATATACTCATTCATCCAAACAGGTGGTCTAACTGATCTAGAAGGCCTTGTTGGAGGCACAGGGTTAGATGGAACTGAGGAAGATGGAGAAGAATGAGACACAGGTGTAATGGAGGAAGGAAGAAAACTAGAAGTATGATCTGTAGGATCAGTAGAAGTAGAGATTTGGACAGGACTATAAGAAGAAGACTCTAATGAAGATGAAGGGATTGTTTGAGAAGGTAGAGAAGGAGAGGAAGAAGTAACTTGATAAGATCTGATATCAGAAGAAGTGACTGGAGTATTAATAATAGGAAAGATAGATGAGATAGGTTCAGATTCATGCCTGAAGGGAAAGATATCTTATTTGAAAATGACATCCTACTGACTCTAAAATTTTAGCACTGAGATCAAACATAAGGTAGCCTTTTTGTGTGAGAGAATAGCCAAGAAATACTGCAGAGGTAGCTCTAGGAGAGAACTTATCCCTTTTATTAACTTGAGTTACATAACCAAGACAGCCAAAGACTTTCGTATGAGCTAGAGAAGGACATTGATGAAACAGGGCTTGAAAGGGAGATTTGCCTTGAAGAATAGTAGATGGAAATCTATCAATGATATACACTACAGTAGTGACACAGTTACCCCAGAACTTAAGAGGAATACTAGCTTGAAATCTTGAAGCTCTAGCTACTTCTAGGATTTGTCTGTGTCTTCTCTCAGCAATTCCATTTTGCTGAGGAGTGAAAACACAAGAGCTTTGATGGCATATGCCTAAAGATTGCAGTAGTTCTGTCACAGAGGAGTTAAAGAATTCATAGCCATTATCTGCTCTAAGATATTTAACATAAGCATTGTGAACATTTTGAATCACGAGAAGGAATATTCTTACAGCAGCAACCACATCAGATTTAGAAGGCAACAAATACACCCAAATATAGCTTGAAAAGTCATCAACAAGGGTAAGAAAGTACCTCTTTCCATTATATGTGGGCACTCTATAAGGCCCCCAGACATCAGCATGGATCAATTGAAAACATGAATCAGACATACTCTTACTAAGTGGAAAAGGAAGCCTTGTTTGCCTTGCTAGAGGACAAACACTACAGTCAACAGAAGAATCACATTTAACAGACTCCAAACCTTGCACCTTCCTCATAGATTGAATGGGAACATGGCCTATCCTTTTGTGCCACAAGCTAGCATTTATTTTCTTGTCACTTATGGTATTTACAAGCTGAGAAGAACCAAACTTAGAGGCAGGGGATTTGGACTTGGACTGAGCAATGGATGATGATAGTGATGAAGATGAAGACTATTTGTAAGGAGCAGCAGTAGAAAACACATATAGACTACATTCTTCTCTACCAATCCCCTTCACCTTCCCACTGAATAGGTCCTGAAAGATACAGAAATCAGGAAAGAAAAATACTCCACAATTCAGTTCTTTGGTCAATTTTGACACAGATAGTAGGTTGTATTTGAACTCTGGGATATGCAGAACATTAGTTATTTCTTGACAATCTGAGAAGACATATGAGGAACCAATATGACCTATACTTGCCAAGTCACATGTGGGTAAATGTACTTGATTTCCTCCAGTTTTATCAGCTTTTCTAAACTTAGCTAGTAAATGCAGAGTTTTTACCATATGGCTGGAAGCACCAGAATCAACTATCCAATTAGTAGCATCTTTTGAAATAGTCATACCTGCAGCCATGGCTGAGTGAGTTTCCTTCTTAGCATTAGAATTAAGCATCTGCAAGATCTTGTTATACTGCTCCTTGGTAAACTGAGGTAATCCCCCTGCTAGCAAGTCTTGAGCTGATTGTGAGTAAGAAGACTCACTATGCTGTATTGAAGAATTTCCTATAAAATTGGCAGATGAACCTGCACCATTACATTATACTTGCCATGACTTAAGCTTGAGCCACTACTGTACTGTTCTGAATTCCCAGTATACTTCTTCCTGCCTTTATAATCTGTAGGATAACCATGCAACTTATAGCAATGACTCCTAGTATGTCCTCTAATATGACAGAAATCACACACTAGATTATTAGTCTTCCTTGACCTGTTTGCAAAGTTGCCTGAGTGATAGTGATCAGGAGGACCTCCACCACCAGGTGGACCATTACCTCTACCATTACCAGTGGCATTGTTCATCTGGCTAGCGTTACTTTTACCACTGAACAAGGTTATCCCTTCAACACCTTCAGCCATGTGAGATGATACCATAGATCTTCTACTCTCTTCAGACATAATCATAGCATAAGCTTTGTTAATAGATGGAGTAGGAACCATTAACATGATTTGATTGCTGGATTGAGAGTAAGACTCATTTAATACCATAAGGAATTGAAGAAGTCTTTAATATTCAAAATGTTCAACATATTTCTTTGAACCAACACATCCACAATCTGGATAAGGCATTAAGGCATCAAACTCAGCCCACAGCTCCTTCATTTTTGAGAAATAACTGGAAACACTAGATACTCCTTGAGTCAATGTTGCTATCTGTTTTTGAAGAAATAGCACTCTAGAACCATTCACCTTGTCAAACCTCTCTTGCAAATCAGTCCACACCTTATGAGCACTAGCTGCATACATAAGTCCATTCAATAACTCTGTACTTACTGAGGTCATGATCCAGGATAGTACAATAGCATTGCATTTCTCCCACAAGTCATGCAATGAAGAATCAAAACTTTCTATTGTATATTTACCAGTAACAAAGCCTAGCTTGCTTTTACCTAATAGACTAATGCGTATGGCACTGCTCCACAAGGCATAGTTTTCAGGTCCAGTCAACTTGATAGAAATTAATGCACTGCCAGGTATGTCACATAATTGAAGAAATAAAGGATGATGCTGATCTATAGTGATAGCAGCATTAGGTGGCCTAGTTCCAGAATTTGTCTCATCACTAGTATTAACCGCCATTGTTACACAACAGATTCAATTTTAATGACACAATAATTGTCAAACCTAACAATTTGTGCACAAAATTGACATGAAAGGACAGAGATTTCAAAACCCTAACAATTTGTGCACGAAATGGCAGAGATTACAAGTAAACACAATCGCAACACAATCGCGAATGAATAGAATCAGTAAATCTATGAACTAGAGTGAATATCTACACAGAATCAACTCAATAACCAGTGAGAACAAAGGAAATAATGAAACCTTAGCTATCGAAGCAAAGCTTCAGATGAAGAGCAATAGCGGATCGTTAAACCGACACCGGAGGCTCTGATACCATGTTAAACTCCATGATCTTCATCAATGGAAGCTCATGCAATAAGATTGATAGCTTGGAGAGGAAGACAAAATAGAACTATGTAGTATATTGAACTGATCCAAGGAATGAGTTCTGTACATGAGTGTGTCTATATACAAGTGAGGAAAAGCTATCTAAAAATATCTACTCACTAATTGCATGTAATTAGAACTAATACATTTGCGGTTATAACCGATTAATAGTATGCTTAGTTGGCACATTGAGCTGGCATTGAGCTGGCACAGCTACACTTCATCATGATCATTGAGGTGAGACTATTGGTCTTTATATATCCTACCAAAAGGAATACCAAAAATGTGTGTTGCGGTGCTTCTTGTCTACATACTTCTTTCTTGCTCTCTTTGCTTCACACTCCACTAATCTGCAGCCATTTAAGGATAAAAAATTAATGCAAATCAAGCTGCAAGATCGAGAAGATTTTTAATATAATTGGGAAAGTCGTGCGAGTTCTTAAGAACATAGAAGTAATTAACTAATTGCAGTGGCCATGTGTTCTATAGTTTGTTTTGTTTTAATGGGTGTATAAATTGGTAAATTGAAAACTCATGATGCTCGCTTTCCTTCCATTTGAAGTGCAGCATACTTAGTTTATTAGTAATTAACATGTAATTATTTTTTCTAGCAATATATTTAACATGTAGTACGTCATGCAAATTGGAATAAAGCATATTTATTGTTTTACTTTTTTTTACTTAGAGAAAAGAAACCAATCCAAAAGAAAGTGTATTATCTTTTCCAACTTTATGAAAATTATCATTTTCTTGAAATGAACTAATCGAGATTTGACAGACCCAACTAGAGTCTTTTGAACGTATCATGCTCTTATATCAGGTACTGCTTCTTTTCAAATTCTTGATTTATTATTGTAGTCTTTAATTTGCGAAGACTCTGTAATTAGCTTTGCCTTTGGGGTTCAAAGTTTTTGACTTTTTTCATTTTTAGGTGTTTTTTCTCTTCTTATTGTTTGAATGTTTTTGTGGGGTTGATGATGATCACCGCCTGGTATGGAAAATGATGTGTTGGCCGTTAAAAAACAAACGGTGGTAAGGTTAAAAACTAAAACTATACCATTTTATTAAAGAAAGTGGACTATTAATTGTCCATGTGAAAGAAATAGGACTGTTTTGAGTCTAAACTCAAAGATACTAAACTGTTTTGGTCCCTTTCTCAAAATAATTGAGTAATTTATGAAATGGAATCTGTCAAATTATACTGACATGTAAAAGAATCTATAATTGGTGTTAGTACTTACCTAGTTTGGAAGTGCATGTTTCGGGGCTGACCAAATGACAATGTATTCGAAAATATGTACATGAGGAGTAGTTACGTAAGTGGACAAAAAATGCTTCTTTTGCTTTTTTGACAACCCTCTCAACGTAATGCTTTCATGCCATAATAATCAACTTTGTTGGCTGATAATACATTTAATTTCTAATTTGCCTTGATAACTACAACCACTCAATTATGAGGTCCTTATCGAAGTCTTATATATCTTGAAATAATTTACGTATTTAGGTAGAGTTTGGCTTAATTAGCTCGTTGTTTAGTTACTCCAAATAAAACATAGATCAGCAATGTAATTTGAGGCATGACAAGAGAATTGAACATAATTATACAATTTGAAAAATAATTGGTTGGAGTTTCTACTACCCGATTTTGTAAGATTGAGGATTAGAAGTTGATATGAACATGTAAATCTGTTTTAATTTAGTAAAAACACCTTTCTATTGTAAAATAATTTTAAAAGAGGTAGTACAATATATCAAAAGATGAAGCAAGAAAAACAAAAAGATAAAGAGAGACAAGAGATAAGAACTTTGTTATTCATCCAAGTATGTTCAAGTGTGTACAATATCATTCTCAATGCCTCTATTTATAGGGCTATATTGAGTAACATGAAAAGGTGTCATAAACATGACATTTACTCTTGAGAAGGTGGGGAAGTCAATGGGGTAGAGGGAGATGAATGAGGAGGTAGTGGATGTGTGGTGTTACTACACTTAATGGTGGAATTACACCTAGGAGTTATGGACATCCACAATTAACAAATAGTAATATTTACAACATTCCCCCTTGGATGTCCATTGATAGATAGTATGCCTCGTTAAAACCTTACTAAGAAAAAACCACGTAGGAAAAAAATCCTAGTGAAGGAAAAAGAGTACACATATCTAGTAATACACATTGCAAGCTGCCTCATTAAAAACCTTGCCAGGGAAACCCAGTGGGACAAAACCTCGGCTAAGGGAAAAAGAGTACAGCACGTATTATACTCCCCATGATTAAAATATCACTTAATTTCACAAGATTATATGAAGAGTGATGTCATCAAAATCACAGTTTATGATCACAATCATAAAAGGAGACAAATAAGTCTCAGAGTTCATACAGATAATAGAGATCGTAGGAAGACAGAGGTCTCAACCTTCGTCAACTTCATCCATCAGAAGGATGCCTCCATGATTAAAATATCACTTAATTCTTGAAGACGACACATCCCAATCTTGTGTACCAACTTCTCAAATGTCAAGGTTGGTAATGCTTTAGTGCACACATCCATAAATTATCAATTGAGCGTATTTGTTGAATAGCTACTTCACTTTTCTGTTGAAGATCATGTCTGGAATAGAACTTTGACGAAACGTGTTGTATTCTGTCTCCTATGTTATATCCTTCTTTCAATTGAGCTATGCAAGCTTCGTACAATATTGTTGAAATCTTCATTTCCAAATAAATATCATACAATTGCAAAATGTGTTGAATTATTGATATCACGCAGACACGCATTCCTGATTTTTTTTTTTGTATAAGTATCAATAATTGACTGTCATGTCAAACGTCATAGTGTGGCAGTATCCTCACATGCAAATCAGTACTTGCTTGAAGACCAAACTTCATGTAATAATACAAATAATGCCCTGCATTTACATAACCAACAAAACCTTGATATTATTTGTTAGGATAACCAAATCTATATCAATAATTTCTTTCGCAATATAGAATCGATCATGATTCAATTTATCCATCATTTTCATGCGGTCTATATTTATTATATCTAGCGACATTACCACCATCAGAGTACTCAATGGAATTGCTTTAACCCATTAAAGATTTGTTGAAGCTTCACTTTTCTAAACCTTATATGCTTTAGACAAATTTAAATCCCTATGAATTTTATTTCATTGTCAATATAACCATGTTGACAACAACTAGTTATACGCATTCAAAATTATCATATATTGGCAGACCGATAAGAAATCTCATTGCACCCACCACAGGAGAATACATGCATCTCCATAAAATAATGTCAGGACTTTTGCGAAAAACTTTTATGCCATAAGGCACAAGCTGTACTTTATATTTACGGGTTTTATTTCTCATTTTACTCTTCGCACAACAACTCAGTTGTACCCCACTGACATTATAACTTGAAGTCCTTGGGCTATAGGTCCAAAACATCACTTTTCTCAGTGAAACAAAATAAACTTGAGTTGCGTATATGGTCAATCTGTCCACATTCTTTGACAGATTTAAATTCAAGATCCTCATCAACATTTATAATGTTGAGAACTACATTGTATCAAAGATACCGTCGACGGTCATTTGATATTGGTTCCAATGTGACATAATTTATCGAGATCTCTTCATTTTTCATCAATTTCAGGTACCTGAACCTTTCCCAAAGTTTTATAAAGTATTATGTCGTGGTGCTGTTTTAAAGCACTTGCCTCATTATTATGACCATCTTGACCATTTGCATCTCTCCTTCTTCAAGGAGTTTTATCTTTGGAACCGATTGGTCTATCGCCATAGACTCATCCTTTAAGGACTTTATTCTAATTGGAGCATTTGCAGCGAAAATATAATATTCACTTTTGGGTCAACAAATGCTTATGACAATTTACTTGAATTATCTTTTAACGAGGATCATACCAGCGATAATTCATTACATATACCTTATTTTCCAACCGCTTATCATCCCTCCCCCTAATGTTAGGTAATCTAACATTTACCTCCCAACCTTATTTGGGGACCCATCTATGTGGGTTGTGGTGGAGCAATTAAATCATATACTGCACATTCAAATTTTTAGATGAGAATTATTTGGTTCCTGACCCTGAACCAATTATTATAGGGGAACTTATTATAACTTGTTGGCTTGATGCGTACAAGTGTTGCTACATATTAAATAACATATCTCATCCCAAATTTCTTTTTGGGAGTTTTGTTCTCATAACCAATTGTTTAGCTATAATTGGAGGCATACAATTTCTGCTAAACCAACTTTGATATAAACCAACATTATCAACATAATTTCATAGTTTGAAACGGTGCTCTTAATATAACAATTTGAGCAAACAATCTTGCAAAAAACAAATTGCAAGTTGATACCAAATGCGCATGTGACCATAACATAGATGCATCTATTAAAAACCATATAATAGTAAACCGGTCCACATGGCAGGTGACTGGGCCCATATATATATATATATATCACCTTTTATACGTTCCAAAATCATGGGATACAATCCCAACCTTAGCTGGTAAATTAATCAATTTTCATCATGAGAACAAGCAGCACAAGAGAATTCTTGAAGAACACTTTATTTCTTCAAAATATAACCACATGAATTCTCAATTATTTTCGCATCACATTTGAACCGGGATGGGCAACCGATCATGCCAACCTCCATGGAATGTGATTCCATCATGCTTATATTTATGTGGTACAAATTCAGAGGAAAATGGGGCAACATTTCACATGCATTTTGTTTCCCCGCTATAGTTGTGGTAATATGAAGATATTAAACCTTCCCATATATTATATAGTTCTCAATATAATTCATATTTGGCCAATGTCTTTGAAACTTAAAAAGTTTCTTTTGAGACTTACTACAACACCAATATTATGAACAATTTCATTCCTCCGGGTAGTAACAAATTAGCTTTTCCAGAGCTTCCAATTAATTATGTACCACCACACATTTCATAATCCCATCTGTAAGGTGAACATCTCCTTTTAGGGGAGTAATTGTCATTATGGTCATGGCTAAAATCTTTATAAGCAAGACTTATTTCTTACTTTTAGCCTTTGGTAATTCATGATAAGACATACAACAATATTTAAGGTACTGAAAGTACATGGCCAATGACCTTTTACGCCAAAATATAATTTTTTTTATTTCTCTCAAAACTCCCTTAGAGATGAGTTGTGGTATTTAATCAACCATACATAAGCACATCCTTATCCATAATCGTTATCACATCTTGACACATTCACTTTCAAGAATGGTCGAGTATTCACAATGCTTATCACAAGTTACATGCTCTTCAAGCAATGGACTAACTTCATAAATTTTATTATAAGCCCTTGTCATGCCTTGACATTTATCATAATTATATGACCCACCTCAACATCACCTTGAATTGTCTTCCTTTCTTTTGACGGAGGATTTATAAAATTTTATCAAATTAGGTCACATGACAACCATGTGCCTAATAACCTTTCATATCATATTAACGACAAAAATTACCTTCACCTCTAGAAGACCCATTTTGAGAACCCATAATGTTCTTCCTCTTATATTACCACAATGATGATTAACATTATTTTGTCATTTGTCACGCCCACGTTCATTCGTTTAACCACTTGTTCTAATTTAGAATTATTATGCACCGCTACCACACTCCCCTCACGGAATGGAGCATATCAAGTGGGACGGGCTTCAAGATTTTTCATCAAATACACATTATTTTTCCTTAGTTATCATTGCATCATCAATATAGTGCATCGGACTTAGACCCAACATCTTATCCATATAAAAGCGTGATAGGCCATAAATCGATGGGACACGAACCCAACATTTTATCATCCTAGTACACCGGGACACAAACCCGATATCTTACCCCCTTGATGCTATGGGACTTGAATCCATCAGCTTAGCCTCGACCAACGGCATAATAGGCCAAAGTGCAACATGAATCACTCTTGAGCCTTTTACAACTTTGTGATTGTATGCGCAAGTAAATTAAATTTCAACAAAGACATATGAAATATAACCTTTTTTAAGGGACTTTATGTAAGTCTTTAGTCTTAGGTATAACAAGACTATTATTGCTGATTATCTATCAGCGAATCATTTTCCATAACTTTGCAGAAAGAATTAGTGGATCACTAAATACTAATTTTGTATGGTCTCTACCACGAGGAGTCCAGCGAATCTGTACAAAATATGTTAGTAACAAAGAAAAATATTAAGGAAAAACCACAAGAGAATCAGACCTTTGGAGTCTTGGTGAATTTTGTTCAAATATCATTTGACTGCTAATTTGTCGATTCACATATGGTCGGCAGTTAATTTCTCTTGCCAAGGAGATTCGTCTTCGGGATTAGATTATCGGATCCACTATCTTTTGAGTGTTGTTCTCACAGGTTGTCAGCGCTTAATCCACAGAAAATAATGTGATTATCCATGGAGAACATACTACACAGATGGTAACATATCGTCTATGATGCATCACGCTCTGTTGCTTCATTAATATTAAGTAAAAATCGTATGAACAGTTACGGTGATAGATAACACTTAGTACATCTTTCAAGAGTCTCTGCATAGCTTCTAACAATCTGAAACCAAATCTCCAAATAGCAAAGATCATAGCATTTAAAGAAGCAAATTATAATTGTATAAAATAATTAATGAAAAACCGCAACTTTGTATCTTCTCCCATTAAGGGGTTTTATGGGCAGAGAACAGTCAACCATAGCATGTACTAATAGCATGTATACAATATCCGCACAGTGCAAATGTGTAAGGATTAAATAGTAGTACTACGATGTAAACAGGATCTCACCGTATAAGAATTATTAGTAAGCATACCTCGCGATAGAAGAAATTGAAACTTGTAGTAGGTTAGAGTTTTGTGCTGATAACGTGTTGTAAAATCATTCTAAAAGAGGTAGTATAACATATCAAAAGATGAAGCAAGAAAAATAAAAAGATAAAGAGAGACAAGAGATAAGAGCTTTGTTATTCATCCAAGTATGTTCAAGTATGTACAACATCATTCTCAATGCCTCTATTTATAGTGCTATAATGAGTAACATGAAAAGGTGTCATAAACATGGCATTTACTCTTGAGAAGATGGGGAAATCAATGGGGTAGAGGGAGATGAATGAGGAGGTAGTGAATGTGCAGTGTTACTACACTTAATGGTGGAATTACACCTAGGAGTTATGGACATCCACAATTAACAAATAGTAATATTTACAACACTAAGTTGTTAAAAATTGAGATATGGAGGTTGAGGTTCATATCAATTTTTATATGATCATTTTGTCTCCTATAGATTTAATTACCCTTAAATCTACACAGTTGACTTTTAGTTACAATTTAGCAAAAGAAAAGGTAGTAATCAATGTAAATAGACAATTTTACAAAATATCAAGATATTTTTTGGGACATAAACAGTGTTTCATCAATTCAAATGAAGGTATGCTGATCGCTAGCTAATTGCAATCATTCAGATTCAGTCAATCAATTGAGTCTATACTTTAGTCTTAAATTAGTAGGTGTAAAACATATTGATCTTTCCTCTCACTATTGCGTTTATTATCATGAGATATATAAACATGCCCTCACATGACTTATAGTGAAAGCTAATCGAGATATTATATGTCTAATTTAATTCTGTTATTACAAAAAAAAATGCGACGCTTACTTGTAACTAACTTGCTTACTTGTAACTAACTTAAAATGTTTGAATAACTTGAATTTTATTACCCCTTTGTTCCATTTTCCTCGATACGCTTTCTTCTTTTTGTTTGTCAACAAAAAGAAAGATATTTATTATATTTAAAAATAATTTAAATTATGTATTTTATTTTATCCTTAATGACATGATTTTATAGTCATATAAATATCATAAACATGTTAAGTGATATTCTGGCCGACTACATGAAAAAACATACTAGGACCCAAGAAAGTGAACCATTAATTTCATGATGGGGATATATATTCCTGGGACCTTCACAAATCACATTTGATTTGAGGATGGGATAGCTAGATAGCCACTGCAAACTATTTAATTCTTCTCGTCGACATCTTTATTATTATTATTATTATTATTATTATTATTATTATTATTATTATTTATGTCACTTTTTTTTTAGTCAGTCCAAAAAAGAATGATACCTTTTTATAATTAATACGCAACAATTAATTTTAAACTTTTCATTTTATCATTAGTAAAATGATTTATAGCTACACAAATAATAATGAATTATTCTGAACCACAAGTTTTAAAGTCTTCCATTCATTCTTAAACTTTGTGGTCAGTCAAACGTCTTCACATAAAACCGAGGGAGTATTATTTATTTAATTAGGTAGAATAACCGAGGGAGTATTATTTATTTAATTAGGTAGAATACATCGATAACCCCTTCTTGTCAATAAATTTCATCTAGATATTCGATCTATGATTTATTCCGATTGAGCACTTGAACACATAATATATTATCTTATTAAATGCACATTATCTAGACAAGTTAACTACTTAAAATATGTCACTTCATTTAGTTACTCATTAACCTCAATAAGTGGTAAAGCCTCATGCATATTCAAGTTGATGTGTAATTAAAGGAGGGGATATATTTTATGTGCTCAACTTATTAACGTAAAGATCACTTGTGAACATGTGTAGAAAATTTTTCAAAATATGAGTCGAAAGTGTCCTAATAAGTACACTTTATCATGTATGTGTGTTTTCAATTGGAACACACTATTATTAGAATGTCTAAATAAAATAATTTACTGATAGGATTAAGGGGTCATCAATATATTCAACTTTTATTTATTAATTATACATACATATGTGTCACCATCACCCATGGATAAGAAGATAAAATCAAGGCCATATACATAAGCGGCCCTGAAGGGAGCCTTGAGAGCAACAGTAAAGTTGTCGATCTCCGTGTGATCTATAGGTTAGGGGTTCGAGCCAAGTAGCCATTAATGCTTACATTAGAGTAGGATATCTACATCACACCCCTTGGGGTGCAGCTCTTTCCCGTGTTAGGATTTTGCTGTGATTTTGTTATCATATTTGACTTTTACTTTTTTCTTGAAGCAAAGTCAAAATGTATTACTATAATTGCTTTTATTTTTATTAGAAATAATAGTTCTCTTCCATATTTGACTATTCATTGTCTTGAAGGAAAAAGTTTGGACATCAGACCTTCTTGCCACAACTACAACACGAAGTAGTCAAAAATCTTGTTTAAGGGGAGATTATTCTCTCAATATGATTTTATGCTTTTATACTATTAATTTTTACATATGTCAATTGGCCAAATCATATTAGAATAATATATTTATTTTAATATAATTTTATTTATCATCTGATTTATCGTCGTTCAAATTTTGTTATTATTATTCCGCATGACGCCCTGCTATTTTGATTCAACACCCCAAACCCTGCTAATGAGAATGATTTGTGCAGCGGACGTAGCGACCCCTTAAAATTGCATGCCATCACTTTATATTTTGATAAAACTAAGGCTTCCTCCTGATGAACACTCCACCGCTATTCAAAGTATTCTGTTTAAACAGAATAGGCTGACATAGCATTTTAATTATGCATTTTAAAAATTAAAACTTGTCAAATATATGTCTACAATGAATGCTATCACTAGTGGAATACATGTAAAAAAAAAAACTAGTGACTACACCATCACACGGTGAATAAAACTAATATTGAAAGCTACAATGTGAACAAAATTCCAATATTTCCTTTGCTTAAAGTTGTGTACACCAATCAAAATCAAAGTGCAACAATGACAATAAAGTCGGTAAAGACACCAACAAGAATTTTGGTAGGATGTATAGAGTTATTTCACTCTTAATTAGAGTTTTCATATTTTATCTTTGAATATGAAAAAGATCCCGTTAGGAAGCCCTTCCCCTTTAAATGGCTCTTATGCTGTACGAATTCGAATTAATCGGAACCCCAAATGCTATACCAGATGAGAAAAAAAGATAAGTGAAGAAATTGCACGGTTTTCCCTTATATGAGTTGGTCTTTAATTTTCTCCCTTCAATATCAAATTTATGCCTAGCGGAACATAAGTTCTTAGGGGATAAATAAACTTAGGTCTTTAATTTTTTCCCTTCAATATCAAATTTATGCCTAGCGGAGCATAAGTTCTTAGGGGATAAATAAACTTATGCCCCGTTGCCCCGTAAAAAGGTTATTTGGCTTGAGAGACAAATATTAAAGACCAGTACAAAATAGGAACAAAAGTGCAAATGACCCAAATTAAGTCGAATTCTTACAATCTACGTGTGGCACTTCCATGGGGCCCGCAAAATCTAATTCTCATCATGTAATTCATACAACCACACAATATTAATTAAATATTCGACCATAAAGTCTTAAAATTAGTCAAAGACAGTCACTTTCAAACAAAGCGCCTCATGAGAAAGTAAAACTTTTTCTGAATTTCCCTGCTTTAGTTCGTCTTAACAGGATCAGATTCTAGAATTCATCATTTTGCAGTTTTCCATGTTATTTTTAGTAAGTTTAAGATTTACACGCTGAGTTTAAGATTTACACGCTGATAGTGAAAACATAACTGAGTAATCTATCAAATTATAACATGTAAATGAATTTTGCAAACGTTAATATATAGACTTAAATCATTTTTATCAGTTACATATATATGTGTCACAAAAAAAGCTCAATTATTTCAAGCAAATGAAAGATCAAACAAGCTACATTGTTGTTTCATGTTTGGATTTTTAATTGGTGTTCGTACTAACCTAGTTTTGGAGTTTATGTTTCGTGGCTGACCAAATGACAATATATTTGAAAATATGTATATGAGTAGTAGTTATGTAAGTGGACAAAAAAAGCTTCTTTTATTTCTTTGACAACTCTCTCAACGTCATGCTTTCATGCCATAATAATCAACTTCGTTGGCTGATAATACATTTGATTTCTAATTTTCCTTGATAACTACAACTTCTGAATTATGAGGTCCTTATCGAAATCTTATATGTCTTGAAATAATTGTTGGGAAACTGAGGTAAAATCATAATCATAATAATAATAATAATAATAATAATAATAATAATAATAATAATAATTATTATTATTATTATTATTATTATTTATCTTAGCAAAATACAACAACAACCCAGTGAAATCCCACAACGTGGGGGTTAGCAAAACAATAATACTGAAAATATAAATGCACGAAAATATAATATTACTACAATAATATTTTTAGAATAAATACATAATTGACTTGAGTCGTGCTAGACACTGTCCTAAGAAACTATCTCAGCAATGTGAAATGTTTTTTCAGGATTAAACAAGCCATCTCTAATTTAATTAGATGATACAAGAATCAGTAAAATTAAATAATATACCAGCATACAACAATCAGTAAATTTAAATAATATACCAACCAGTTTTTGCAGAGGAAATCATAGACAATAAAAGAATAATTAATGATGGCTAAATAACGATGGATGGAAAAGCTAATTTATATTTTGAAGAGGCTCAATTTAGAGGTGTGTTCGGCTGAACCGATGGAGAGGCTATTTATAGGCTGAAAAAAATAGTTCAAACAATGACAAGTGGCCTGCTACTTGTCAAATTGTTTCCATGCATATTGCCACAATTTTTATTTGCCACTTCTCCAAGTAATAATGCCATTTGTCACAAAATCTTTAAAATACCACTACAATAATTTACGCATTAAGGTAAAGTTTGGCTTAATTAACTCACAATTGTGATTTGGATAATCATTCCAAATATAACAGAGATCAGCAGTGTAATCTGAGGCATGACAAGAGAATTGGACATAACTATACAATTTGAAAAATATTTGGTTTGAGTTTCTACTACCTGATTTTGTTAGACTTGAGGATTAGAAGTTGATATGAATATGTAGATTTGTTGTAGTAAGAAACACCTTTTTAATTAGTTAGAACACCTTGTAAGTTATTTTATTACTACTCGATTTTATTAGAAATCAAATATGGAAGTTCATATCAATATGTTTAAGATCATGTATGTTGTCTCATATAGATTCAATTGCCAGTAAATTTACACAGTTAACTTTAAACTACAATTGTACAATAGAAAGATAGTAATCGACGTAAACAGATATTTTACAAAATATCAAGATATATTTTTTTTTTTGGGGGATATAAACAGTGTTTCAAGTAAAGGCATGCTAGCTAACAGAAATCGTTCAATTCAATCAATTGACTATGCTTTAGTCTTAAATTAGTAGGCGTAAGCCGGGGTTGATACGATAAACATGACATGACGCTATAATAATCAATGAGCAGTAACAAATTGATCTTTCCTCCGACTATTCGTTTATTACTATGAGATGTATGTCGGAAAAACCCAGTTCAAGGAACGCTATGGATGACGTTGTCTTCAGAGTAGATCTCCGTCGTTACTCTGGTGCAAATAGCAAAGTGACGTTCTACTCTCAAGATACAATGAATCACTCAAGAATTTTCTAATGTGCACACAAATAGAAATTTCGGAGAACTCTTTTAATCTCTCGACTGCTTTAGTAGAAAGGAAGAGACACGAATGTAGAATTTTATGTTTCAGGAATTTTTTCTAAGTCTGAAATATTTTCTAAGTGCTGAAAATCTACACCATACCTATTATTTATAAAGTGTAGAAAACAACTAACACACATTTTCAAAGAAATGATTCAACCCTTAAGATTGGATGACACCTTTTCACAATGAATAGGTGTATCCTTTAAAGAATGGGTAACACCTCTTTATAACATATTTTGTCTTTTCAAGGTGTGTTTAAATTTTGAATTACATCTAAAATGAATTCTAACAATCCCCCAGCATGCTTTCACATGAATTATAGATTTATAGTAAAGTTAATCGAGATATTATATGGCTAATTTAAATTTGATACAAAAAACAAGAATAAAAACGACGCTCACTTGTAATTAACTTAAAATGTTGAATATCTTGAATTTTATTACTTCCTCTGTTACATTTTCCTCAACACCCTTTCTTTTTTAGTCTATCAACAAATATATATATATATATATATATATATATATATATATATATATATATATATATATATATATATATATATATATATATTTAAAAATAATTTAAACATAATTTTATATTCATATAAATATCATAAACATGTTAAGTGATATTCTGGCCGACTACATAAAAACACCCTAGGACTAAGAAAGTGGACCATCAATGACCACCACTAATTTCATGATGTGGATATATTCCTAGCACCTTCACATTTGATTTGAGGATGGGATAGCCAGATATTACTTCTTCTCATCGGCATCTTTGTTTTTGTTTTTTTTTTTAATAATTTTCCATGATAGCCGCATGATCTAACAATAAAAGAATGGTATATTTGTGAAACATTGTGAGTAAGAAACTACGAATTACAAAACTATTCCCTACATCCCAATTTAGGCGAGGCACCTCTTTACATTTTTATGTTTAGTAATAATATAACTTTAAACTTTTCATTTACCTTTAAATATGATTTATAGTCACATAAATATTTTTTCGGCTTATTTTGAAACACAAATTTTAATAGTCTTCCTTCATTCTTATAAATTTCACGCCTAGTCAAACACCTTCAAAAAATTCTACATACATACTTCTCGCCGAAAAAATGTGTATTTTGGATGGAATAGTGAACCTCCGACAAACTTTCTTTTTCTAGATATTATCACACCAGCACCACCGCTTCCCAGGCCGGCTCTTGGGTAAGGCGGCCAAAACCCTTGCTTTAGGCCCCACTCTTTTTGGGGCCCCATTTTGAAATTTTATGAACTATTTTTGTCTAAATAAGTATGTTAAAGTAAAAAAATAAAATTTTAATTAAAAGAAAAGCAAATTTTAAAATAACTTTTAAACAATTTAAAGCGTATGAAAATATTTTAATTTTTTTATTTAGTGGTAACAATTTGAGATCACTGGTTCGTATTAAAAAATGATTGCCCTAGCTTCCAAAGAACCTTAAAACATAATAGCCACTCAGTCATTGATGATTTAGACTAATTCTTTTGAAGTAAAAGTGTTAAGAAAAGTAGTACAAGTAGAAGATAACATTTCAATTGATAAACTCAATCGGGTAAAAAGATTTGATATTTTTTCAAATGATGATATTGCTTATAGAATGATGATAACAATTCTTGTAACAGTGACATTTGTGGAAAGAAGTTTTCAAGCAAATTCAATAAAGAATTATCAGAAAAATTGATTATCAAATATCATTAATAACTTTGCATTTCAAAAAATTAAAAAAAAAAGATTTCATATATTTTAAAAAAAATTATATTAAAAGTCTCTGATTTAGGTGTGGCTTTAGGCCACCAACTTTATTGAGGAGCGTCACTCACTTTGTACTCCTTCAAATCTGACTGCCACTTCTACCACCACGACATCCTCATTCAAATCTATCCACCACAATCTTTTATTGTTCTCCTCTCAATGTGGCCCGCCACTACCTTCTCGTTCTTCTCCTCATTGATGATATCATGCATTCAACCATTCACATACAACCTTAGGTGATGATTCCGTAAATCTTCGCGAGAATGTTATTGAGGCCTTAAAAAGAAAATTGTTTACCCCAAAAAATGTTGAGTGTACAATGAAACAAACTTTAGACTTTAAGAATGCATTTTTAAAATTAAAAGTAGCAAATATATGTCTAAAATGAACGCTATCACTAGTGGAATACATGTTACTCCGTTTCAAATGTTTGTCTAGTTTTGACTTGATACGAAATTTAAGAAAGTAAAGAAGATTTTTAAATTTGTGGTTGTTAGCTAAAGATATGTAGAATGTATCAAAATGCCCTTTAATTTTGTGGTTTTAAACATGCCACGTAGAAAGTTGAAACTAAAGAGTTGCCAAAAAAGGAAAGAGACAAACATTTTAAAGCGGACTAAAAAAGAAAGTAAGACAAACATTTCGAAACGGGGGAGTAAAAAAAACTAGCTAGTGATATACATTATCACACGATGCATAAAACTAATATTGAAAGCTGCTAATCTGAACAAAATTCCATAATCCAAGGAGATGAGGAGATTGATGCTAACGTCACACACCATATTGGGGCGGGGTGGGCGAAATGGAGGCTTGCCGCTGGGGTATTCTACGATAATAAAGAGTCGCCAAGGCTTAAAGGTGAGTTCTACAGAGTGGTGGTTAGCCAGCACTTTAGTACGGGGTAAAGTGTTGGCCAGTAAAAAATGACCACGTTCAGAAGATGAATATGGCAAAGATGAGGATGCTTAGATGGATGTATGATCATATTAGGAGGGATATGATTAAGAATGAAGTTACACGGGGTAAGGTGGCCTTTGTGGCCGATAAGATGAGGGAAACGAGACAGAGATAGTTCGGACATGTGAAGAGGAGGTGCAAGGATGTGCCACTGAGGGGGTGTGAGAGGTTGGCCATAACAGGAGTTAGGAGAGATAGAGGTAGGCCAAAGAAGAGGCTATAACAGGAGTTATTTTTCGCTATTGTGTATTGATAATTGTTACTACATTTGTTTTGTACATTGTTATTTTACTGTTCCTTTTTATTTCCTACATTTCTGCATCGGTAACATTTCCTTTAAGCCGATAGTCTATCGAAAACGACCTCTCTATCCCATAAAATTAGAGGTAAGGTATGCGTACACTACCCACTCAGACCCTACTTATGGGATTACATTAGGTATGTTGTTTGTTGTTATTGTTTGTGTAGAGTTATTTCACATTTAATTACAGGTATCGTATTTTATCTCTGAATATGAAAAAAGATCCCGTTAGGGTGCCCTTCTCCGTTAAATGGGTCTTACGCTGTGCGAATTCGAATTAATCGGCCAAATAACGGATACCAACACCGAATGAGAAATCAAAAAAAAGAAAAAAAATAAGTGAAGAAATAAGTAGTCTTTAATATTTTCCTTTCTAAATCAAATTTATGCCTAGCGGGGCATAAGTTCTTAGCGGACCTGGGTATAATAAGTGAAATATTACGATGCGAAAATATAAATTTATGCCCGACGAAAGAGTTGTTTGGCTTGAGGGGCAAATATTAAAGACCAGTACAAAACAGGGGCCAAAAGTGCAAATGACCCAAACTAAGTCGGTACAGGCAATCCGTTTAAAATCGACGTGGCACTTCAATGGGGCCCGCAAATCTAATTCTCATCACGTAACTCATACTACTTTAATATAGTAATTAAATATTCGACCCTAAAGAACTTTAAATAAGTCAAAAGACAGTCACTCTCAACCAACGCGCCTCATGAGAAAGTAGAAAAAACACACTTGTATTTTACTCTACTACTAATAAGTACCTTGTTCCTCAAATTTCAAAAGAGCAATAATTATTATTATTAATTAATAAAAAAATCTTAGTTTTTTTCTCTCTATCACTTTATTTGGTTAAAAAATCTATTTATCTTTCTGTATACAATCAAGATAATATTTTTTATTCGGGTTCATCATTTGGCTACTGAAATCAGCAAAAAAAAAAATCATTTTCAGGTGAGTCAATTATTATAATTTTCCTTTTGTTTTTAATTGAATTGAATTGTTAGCTAGATTTTTCTCCATTAACATTCTTGTTAATTGAATTGAATTATTTGTCTAGCTTTTTTCTCCATTAATGTTCTTGTTAGTTTCTGTCCCTGTTTGGACATGGAATTGTTACAATTTTCGGGAATTCAGTTATTTTACGGAATTCGAAAAACTCCAACAAAAGTTGTTTTTACGATTTTCGCTCTAAATCACTCATAGAAATTCAAAAACAAACTTCAATTTTTATTCATGTCCAAACACTAACTCCAATTTCCAAATACCGTTTTTAATGCTACTCTTTTTTTCCAAATATCACATTTTTATGTCCAATCGCCCACTTAGTTGTTTACATTGTTGTTGCTTAAATTCCTGGCAATTGCATTTCACTGTACAATGTGATGTCTGTGTAAACTGATTGATGCCAACAAGATAGTGAGGCCTTTGCTTTTTTAGTTCTATAGTATATTATGCTAGTGTAGCGAATGAGTTAGAATCATGAGGTTCCATGTTTAATTTTCAGTGAAGGCAAAAATACTAGATAATTTTTTTTCATCTGTTCAAGTTTTGGTGGACAGAGTTACCTGACACTGTTGCTGGTGGGAGGCGGGAGATATGGCTTGGACACCACAGTTATCAAAACAAAAATATTATCAACTTTTAATATAGTTTCATTAAACAAGGTAGGGTATTTTGAGTTATGAACTTTAATGTAGTGTACAATTTGTGGTTTGGTTATCACCGGACAGTTTGTTGATCGAAGAGGACCATCTTTTTGCTGGTTTTGGAGAATGTTCTTTCTGCACACCACATTACTGATTCTTAAACTTTATGCATAGTGTTTATCTCTAGTTCTATCATATTTGTGAAAATCGATGTACCTGAGCTATAACGTCTACTTTTGCAGTTTGTGGACTGCAAACACGTCCTCTTTTTCTGGATACTTGATGTTTTCCAGTCATCAGGGAATGCTTATCATTTAATTATTGAGGTTGCTGGCTTATTTGGAAGACGGGGATGAAGCTATCTGCACTCTTGACTTCTGCTGGAGTCAATATTACAGTCTGTGTGGTGCTGTTCACTTTGTATTCCTTATTGAGGAAACAACCAACTTTTGTACATGTCTACTTCAGCCAGAGATTTGCTCAAGTACGAACAAGACAGCTCAGTGGCTTTAACTTTGAGCGATTTGTTCCTTCTCCTAGTTGGATCTTGAAGGCATGGAAAGCATCTGATGAAGAAATAATTGCTGCCGGGGGCTTGGATGGATTCGTGTTTGTGCGTATGATTGTTTTCAGGTGAAAGCTGAACTTTCCTCATTGTATTAATTACTTCCTCTTCTATTTTTGCTGAAAAAGTCAATTTAATGCCTGAATACAGAGTTAGCAACATTATTCATCCCTCATCTTCGCGTTTCAACTGAAGTTCAGTAATTTTTAGTGGAATATTTCATCAAGCTGAGGAATTCCAATGGAAAGATGTCTACTTGTTGCTGAAAATATGTATTGCTTGTTTTCATGGCCTGATTTTAAAAAAGACATTGTTCCTAATATAAAGGTGGCCAGTTTGATGTCATTGTACTAGCTTTCATAAATGCTCAAGTGGTATGCATTTCTCAGTAAGGATGTATATCATATGTTAGATGATGAATTTGTTCTTGAAAGTATACTGCAGGCCTGTCTTTATTCCTCCATCTTTGTCAGATCTATGTACTATTAGTCTTTCAAGTGTACTTACCTTTTCCTGCTGCTTATTGTGGACAGTTTCCGAATATTCTCCATTGTAACTACTCTAGGCCTTTTCCTCGTGCTGCCTCTTAATTACTTTGGTCAAGATATAAGACGTCAGCAAATTCCAGCCGAGTCGTTGGAGGTATTCACCATTGTGAATGTTGAGCCAGGGTCAAGATGGTATGAACCAATGCTGCTAATTATTTGAATGTAGATAATTAATCTATTCCCTTATAAATGGACATGCGTAATGCAAGTGGCGGTTTGTTTCATCTGAAATGGAATGAGAATAGAACACTTTTGTCTTTGTCAAGTGGCCAAAAATTTGCAAATGGCAAGTTTGACATTTTCTGCATTTTGGATCTGAAGTTAATGTTACCCAGTAGGGAGAAACTATTAATATAAGAGAGAGCGACCAGTTGGTTTACAATAATTCCGAATTTCACAGAAAATATGTGTTGATGACATAATATTTCCTGATTCACTGAGCTTCTTTTCAATCACAGTTTACTCTCTCTTAAATCTACCTCTACTTTTTTCTTCAGGTTCTGGGTTCACTGCCTTGCACTGTATATCATATCCTTCTCTTCTTGTCTTCTTCTTTACTTGGTAAGAATTTATTACTGATTTCCAACTCATTTGCTTCTCTGCTTTTCTTTTGAACTTGTATTTGTTTTATTAGATATTTCATACTTATGCTTTGTCAGATTTTTTTATCTTAAAAGTTTCGCTGCTTGCTTCTAGGAGTACAAAAGTATCTCAAGGAAGCGGCTGGAATATCTCACTTCATCAGCTCCCCACCCAAGTTACTTCACTGTTCTGGTCCGTGCCATCCCAAAGTCTGATGAAGAATCATACAGTCATACAGTTAAAAAGTTCTTCATGAATTACTACGCATCAAGTTATCTATCTCATCAAATTGTTTATCGGTCTGGCGCTGTTCAGAAACTGCTGGTGAGATTAAGATACTTTATTGTAGTCTAACTAAGAAAGCATTTCCATTGCAGCTTTGGGGATCTTGGTGCTGTTCAATTGTTTTTTCCTTTGATAACCGAGAAACCCCGAAGGCCAGTGGCGCATGATTTTTAACTCAGGGGATAATGTTTCTCTTGTCCCTGAGTTGATTATTCTGTTATGGTTTCAACTGATTTTAAATATAGGAGATGAAACTGTGTATCTTCAAGTATTGCATGAAGAGAGATGTGGGGCTTTAAGTTTTTGCCTATTTTTTGCAGCCAGAAAAGTAGGGAAATGACTTTAAGCTGTGAACGATGAGGTGTAATGTATGGTTTGCGACTTTGCGTTAGATATTAGCCACAAAGTGCTACATAAATAGATAGCTGAAGCTTCTTTTGGGAAGCACATGCTTTTTGGTCTTATCTGAAGAATAGATGAACATTTCATTTGAGACGGAGAGAGCTTATTTGGTTTGAAAATCTAGGGGCAATCTTATATGATGATTCTAGCCCTTTAGAATGGATCAGTGATGCTTGTAATAAAACTGATGACCTTCTATGGTAGTCTTTTGGTTAGGTTTCTTGCACCTTTTTTATAACAGTGGTTTCCAGGCCAACTTTTGTGCACCTTAATTATTTCACCGGGTACTTGCTACCTCCCACCAGCATAACTGCCAGAGTTACCCAAACTTAGAGATGATGGGATATGACATTATGAATTTATGCTTTTGAAAATATGCAGTTGCTCATATTAAAGTTGCTCTGTCGTTGATGCTGTTTATGAAAATATATTTTTGTTTCAAAAAGCTTCTTTTCTGAACAAATGCCGAGTCATTTTCTGGCTATCTCGAAACTATGTTTTTGATGATCGAGAAATCTCCGTAGGCCAGTGACACATGATTCAACATTTGGTGGATAATGAGACTGGCCCTCTACCCTTCTCCACGTACTTACGGCAGGGTTCGAACCTATAATGTACGCCTAACTCAAACCTCATGTGCTCTGCTCTTATCACTAAACCAAGGCCTTGGAGCTTTTGAATCTACAAATTAAATGCAGGGAATACTATATCTTTCTTCCTTAGGTCTTACAAAATGACATCTTTCCTAATTCCCTTTCTTCCAAACCCCTTGAGGTAGGTTGTTGAGTCTCAAATTTTAGTACCATTTTTAGATGTCCTTCTTTGGGATTTTGTTCCTTTTCTTTTCCTTTGTACTTGTAGGACTTCCTGTATTGTACTTCACAAAAATATCAGAAGTAGGACTCAGATTTTCCTAAGGTGTTCTTTGCCCGACGCGGAAGTGTTGCCAACATCATACTTGATGAATCATAGTTACTGCTGACATTTGCGCATTTAGGATCCTATTTGCTTTGCACTACCATGACTGAGGCTTCATGACTGAGGCTATTACTCCAGTAACTCATGCTCGGAGTTCTCTCTTCTGCTGCTTAACGAAATTTAAATAGCAAAATCTTTTCAATTGCATATTGTTTTTACTGTATTGATGATTAGTTGAGAAGTACAAGGTTATAGCGTCTTAATTTCTAGGATATTCATTTTTGTTAGTGCTTGTTGGCTTAAACGAATTGAAAATGCAGTCCATGATACATTCAAAATAAAATGCAAAATGGTCCTTTGCTGATGCAGACCTATTAACATGAAATTAAGACGCGGAAGTCGCATTCTAGATGGTGACCTCAAGTCCTGATATCCAAATTTACCTCTTGAATCTTGTTACCAGTGTTATTAAAAGTTTTTTGCTGTGTTGCTTAAAACTACGAAGCGATGCGAAGCTCTTCTTGTTGAAACTATGCGCCTCAGAAGTGTGCATTTCTAACAATGACGCGCAAAGTGATCCCATTAAGAAGCGATTGTTTATGAATCTCAATTTTGAGAAGTTGGATTAAGATTAGTATTATTGCATATTGGAGTTGAAATTAGTTATGTTAACTGCAGATTTGCAGTTTGATAATTAAGTACTGCCTTTGCCCAATTTATATGACACACTTTCCTTTTTAGTCACTACCAAAAAGAATGACACATTTCTTTATTTGGCAAATATTTGCTCCCTCAGTTCACTTACTTATCCAGTATTCTAAAATAGATTTTCACTTTTACTTGTCATTTTTAGCATATCAAGAGAAGACAATTTCTTTTTTCCTGCTTTACCCATAGTATTAATTACACACTTCAAATCATTTTCCAAATCCAATAAAAATATGCACCAATTAATATGGGGGTAAATTATGCACTTCATTTATTATTTCTTAAGGGGTGTGCAAAATCCATAGTGAATAAGTAAAAGTGAACAGAGGGAGTAACTTAAAACTTCCCTTTTACCTGTAATGAAGTGATTTACAGCCACACAAATATCTATGACTTGTTTTAGACCACAAGTTTCAAAAGTCTTTCCATATTTCTTAAACTCCGTGTCCAGTCAAACTACATCGTATAAATTGGGACGGAGGGAGTACTAAATGCATACATGTTTTGATATTTTTTAATTTCATAAATTGTGCGATTCCCTTCAAGGAGGCGTGCACCTCACTTTTTGCCCTTCAATTCAAACCCCGTGGACATTGTTGCTTTTGTGCGCTTTTCACTTTTAAAGCACTGTGTATTAGCTAAATATAGTATTTGGTTCCTTCTTGATAGTAGACTTCTGCTTACTTACACTAGTGGTCTGTCACTTAACTTCTTGGTTGGTCCTCATTTTCTGCTCCATTGCTTTTGTCTTTATGTGGTGGTTAAAGTGCCATTGATTGTATGATGACAGACTGGAGCAGAGGAGGTGTTGGAGGCTCTTAACACAACCCCAGAGGAACTTCTCCGTGAATCAGATTTAATGAAATGTAGCCTTTGTGGAGGAACTACTCGGGAGCATGATAGTGATGAAGGAAGAGTTAATCTTGATGGTTCAGATTTGGGAAAAAAGGTCATGATTGTCCCATTATATTATCATATTCATATGTACACATATCCTTTATTGCATAGAAGATTATGTTTTCATAGTTTTTGCACATTATGTTGCTCATCTTCTCTTCAGTGTGTTGACAAAAGTTTCTGTGTTGACATAAGTTTACTGTTTTTATACTCTGTGCCTCCTGTATTGTATTCTGTGGTTTAATTTAACAAAATATTTATGGTTGGGGTTGAATATATATGCACATTATATATATGTGTGTGTGTGAGCACACACACTTTATTGAATGTAAAGAGAAAAATTGTGGCCACATCTTTTATTTTGGTTTGTTCAGATTTTTGGACCTACTAATTAGTTCTTGGTATCATAATCGAGAAAGAAGTAACTTGTTAGTCAAAACAAGACATGAACTGAAGTATATAATTTTTTCTTGCAGGAGTCTGGAGCTGCTTTAGTTTTTTTCAGGAATCGGTATGCTGCTTTAGTTGCTTCACAAGGTCTTCAGTCTCCGAATCCCATGTCATGGGTTACAAATCTTGCTCCAGAACCAGATGATGTGTACTGGTCGAACATTTGTGTTCCTTACAGGCTCCTTTGGATTCGTAAAATTGCTCTTCTAGTGGCCTCTATTCTTTTCGTGGCTTTTTTCCTTGCGCCAGTTTCACTCACACAAAGTCTCGTTCACCTCGACAAGCTGCACAAGAATTTTCCATTTCTCAGTGGAATTTTAAAGTGGTAACACAGTGTTCTGTCATTGTTTCTTTTAACCTAGTCTCTTGACTTGTACATGTAGTACAGTGGAATTTTAAAGAGGTAACATAGTGTTCTGTTATTGTTTCTTTTAACCTAGTCTCTTGACTTGTACATGTAGTACAGGTGGTATTCTATGTGTGTGTGTGTGTGTGTGAGAGAGAGAGAGAGAGAGAGAGAGAGAGGGAGGGAGGGAGGTCTGTGTGCGTGTAGATTAACTTATTTGACATTACATTGTAATGTGTGAAATAAAGTCTGGCTTGATGATTTCAAGACTGAGTTTATTGCAAGGATGATGCTGGAAATTTGCACCTTCCTTTGTATTATTATTTCCTGTTTGCTTTAATTAGAGATTTTCATACATGCATTAAATAACTTGTGCTTTTTTGGTCAATGCTTGAGAGAGAGAAAATATGGTATGAGAGGGGAACATACATGGGCACTATAATAATCCTTTTTCTGCCTCCTCCTTGCAGGCCAGGAGTGAGTGAGCTTGTCACAGGATATCTACCAAGTGTTGTATTAATTTTATTTTCCTACATAGTTCCTCCATTAATGATGCTGTTTTCTAAACTGGAGGGGTCTATCTCTCGTAGTGGAAGGAAGAGGAGTGCATGCATAAAAGTTCTATGCTTCTTCATCTGGAATGTTTTCTTTGGTAACATTCTCTCAGGGACTGTTATTGAGAGATTTAACGAAATCATTAAGAATGTAAACCATCTACTTTCAACGGCTGTGCCATCAACGGTAACTACCACCCCTCTGCGTCTGTTTACCTGCTTCCCCTCTTGGTATAACTATCTTGTTTAAATATTGATAAATATATACTTTCTCTCTCTCTCTCTCTCTTGAATTTAGGTATTCCTCATGTTTTATGTGAGGCTTTCATATGTGATCAATGCTAATAGTTTCTTTTAGCTTTATTTCCACTCCTTGATGAATGCCAGAGCTAGTCTTCTTTTGTGTAGTTTCTGTTTTTGGTTTTTCATTAAAGTTGTGATATGGGAAATTTACATGCAAGTTGCGCTAAATTCGATTCAAGGTTATTTGGGAGTGGGAGAGGAAGGTACTAACCCTCCGAAGGAAGTACATATGTGCTTTCCTACATGTTTTGGTTTGATAAAGGACGTTAAAGGGAAATATTTTCCATTTTCTCGGAAGACGGAAGAGAAGTCCAATAATGCTGCTTCCCAACATTGTTTGATTTGATATAGTTGAAGTGTTTACCTTCTAAAATCTTAAGTTGTTACTGAGAGTACACTTCTAATTGTTTAATTATATTATGTCTCAACATGCTCCCTAACGTGTTGGCCTAATTTTTTTTTCATTGGTCAAAAACACGTTGAATGTTTTTTCTTTTTGGCTTGCGGTGAGATTTGAACCCAGGACCTCTTTCCGGCTCTGATATAAAAAGAGAAGAAGATTTTTTGTTAATGAATAGTTTGCTTATTGCCTCAAGCATGTTGGAGTTTATATAAGGTTATAAGTAAACCCTACAAAGGAAAGGAAAGCAATCCCCTTCTTTTGTCTAGTTTCCTCATTATCTGCTTTTCGCCAGCAGTGATTAATGAACTATTTTGTTTACCCTAGTTTTCATCTGTGATATTGTATAATTCATGTAATCACGTCACCACAAGAGTTGATTGATTGGTGATATGATTTTTTTTCTTGCAGGCCACCTTCTTTATGACTTATGTTTTGACATCAGGCTGGGCAAGTCTGTCGGTTGAACTCTTACAACCATTTGGTCTCATCTGCGGATTGTTCTCCAGGTTTATTCTCAGAAACAAGGATGCATCATCTCATGGAACACTGACTTTTCCATATCATACAGAAGTTCCAAGGATTCTCCTATTTGGTCTCTTTGGTTTTGCATATGCCATATTGGCACCTTTAATGCTGCCACTCTTGGTGGTTTATTTTGCCATTGCCTACCTTGTCTATCGTAATCAGGTAATTACATCCCACTTAGTTCAGAATTTCTTTTATGTCGCCTTGTTTTACTCTATATTTAGCTCATCGACTTTTTGGTTATAGAGTCTTGAGAACTAACATTCTTGTAACGTTTTCCTTTATCAGTATCTATAGAACTCCACTTATGTTGACCCTAGTATGACAAAGTGAATCCTGATTTTGTCTTGATTGGTGGGGAGAAAATTTTCTAGGATGTCTGTTCTTGCCTTTATATTTTGACAGTTAATGAGCTTCTTGCTTCTAGAGCCTGCCTTTCTCATCTCTCATACGTGGTGAAGCTGATGAAAGATGATGCTTTTAGAATACGTCACGCAGACTTTTCTTTTTCTGTGATGTGTTCGTGTTGGTATGACATGAATTGGTGCTGATATGAAATGTCTTTAGGACCGGATCGACTTAGGATAGATAGTAACAGATTTCTGGTTGATTCAAGTTAATGAGCATTTCACACTCTGACCTCCTTAAAGGTTACATGATTAATTACTTAATTTGCACCAAACAATGGGTGTTGCCAACCTGCCCAATCAAAAGCACTTTCCCATTTTATTTTATTTTGCCAAACGGCAATTATACTAAGAGTTACTAGGTCCAATGCTTCTCATCCCCAACTCCCTTCGCCACTTGACTCTACCAAAAAGAATTCACTCATTATTTCTTCTTCTTCGTTCCTGCACCCCTGCTTTTGGGTTGATTTGGGCTATTCAGGTTGACTTCAATTATTGGACAGGTTAGTTTGACACCCCAAAATTGGTCCATAAATGAATACACTCCTTGGCCCACACAGCCAGACCTGGGTTGGTTGGGAAGGTACAGTTTTGTGGGCTAATTACTTGTGCTTCTCTTTATTTACTTGGGTTGGTTATACTGGTTATTTTATATTACTAATTGCTTCTGTGTCTGTGCATCTTTTGAGTTGCTTCTTTGTTTTTTCCCCTTAAAGATGACGCTTTCTTGTTCTTTGTGCGGGTACCTTCCTTCAGCGATTTCTGCTTCTCCTCTACTTTCCTTTGGTGCCGATTTCTCTCTATTTTTTTTTTTATTTTTTTTGCATGTTGTCTCCTTGACTTTTTATTCTCCAATTTTGATCTAAACACTAATAGTTTGAAAAAAGAAAATGGCTTATGCAACAAAGCTAATCCTAAAACGTTTAAATATGGAAAATTCGATGCTAGATTTTAATCTTCTCTATAGTTGATTAGTTCAAAACAAAAAATCAACTAGGGGATTGAAGTTATCTTTCTCTGAGCTTGTTGAAATTACATTCTTGTGATATTTTGTTTGACCCATTGAGATTAAAATTAATATTTTCATTGTTGTATGACATTGACAATGTTACTTGCAATTTTAATGTTAGAAGAGCTAAATTTTCATATATTATATTATATTTGTACTCCCTCGTCTTTTTTTTTTTTTTTTTTTAAATGCACTTCATTTCTCATCTGCTTCTTACTCCTAAGAGGCTTCTCTTTTTTTTTTCTTGCTTATAAAAATACTATGCAGAATTGCATTCTTTTGTTTGTCTTGCTACTTGTTGAGATGAGTAAAGGGATTTATTTTCAAAGTTTTTGCTGATTGACTTGTGTACTTTCCTTTTTACTGATGAATATCCATGTGCTTGCATATTTTTCCTCTTAGCTGTGTTTTGACAATTTTGTGAAACCATCAGATCCTCAATGTATATGTGACAAAATATCAAACTGGTGGAACCTATTGGCCTATTGTGCACAACACAACAATTTTCTCAATGGTGCTGATGCAAATTATAGCTTCGGCAGTCCTTGGATTTAAAAGATCTCCATCGGCATCAAGCTCCGCTATTCCATTGATAATCTGTACACTCCTCTTCCACGAGTACTGCAGGCAAAGGTTTGAACCATTATTCAAGTACACTCCTGCTCAGGTATGACTAATTGCACAGTGCATTTTACACATTCTTCAATGTATGCCTCTTAATCCGTGTGTACATTTCCACAGACCCTCATTGAGATGGATAGGCAGGACGAGGAGGAAAGTGGGAGGATGGAAAAGATGCATCAACGACTCACATCAGCTTATTCTCAGCAGCAGTTCAAAGCAACTGCACTTAAACTGGGTAAAGCTGTTCCTGAAAATGACGAAGAGAACATGAGTATCCATAAGGTTCATGACATAGAAGACATTAATCCAGGTTCATAAATAACTTGATGACTATTGTGGGACAGTCTCTTATTTATCTGGATGTTTTTTGACGCACTTGATACTTTGTTGCTTGCAGGGAAAAGTCCTTCTCATCTTCCGTCACCACGTGCGTCTTTGGAAAATGGAAGTCCTCCTCATCTTCCATCACCACGTGCATCTTTGGAAAATAGAAGTCCTCCTCATCTCCCGTCATCACATACATCTTTGGATAAAAGTCCTCCTCGTCTTCCTTTATCACATACATCTTTGGAAATGAAAAGTCCTCCTCATCTTCCTTCATCACGTACGCCATTGGAAAGTAAAAGTCCTCATCTTCCTTCACCACATACGTCTATGGATATTAAAAGGCCTCTTCTTCCTTCACCGCATGATCAATCTTCAGAAATTAAAAGTCCTCCTCATCTTGCTTCATCATGTACGGATGTGGAAATTAAAAGTCCTCTTCTTCCTTCACCGCATGATCAATCTTCGGAAATTGAAAACCCTCCTCGTCTTTCTTCATCATGTACGTCTGTGGAAATTGAAGAACCAGATGGCAAGTAGATGAATCTTTTCTGTGCATTTATGTGCAGAATCAGCACTGATTCTGCATTTTTAGAACTGCATACTTTATGGTATGGTTGATGTGTGAAGTGCCTCGAGAAGAGACTTCATTGAGGTGTACAGAAAATATGTGTGAAAAATGCCGTCTAAGAGACTTGGAAGTGTACAGACTTCTGAAGCTGCAACACCTTAAGAGTTTTACCTAAAGAGTGTATGTTTTTGACATTTTGCATAGATGGTTCCACGACTATATGGAGACCTGTTAAGTACATAGATGTATTGGTGAACTGTTGCTTGATCTGAGTATGATTTTTTATCCTTAAACTTATTTTTGAAGTTGTAATATGCAATATATAGAAAGAATAAAAAATTAGCTTCTATTGCATCATCTTTTGCTGTTGGACCAGTACATGTACATGTAGTCCTATAATTATTACTATATATAGAAAACTTTGAATCTCGTGACCTCAATCTTGATAGTAAAAGTTTTTTGACATTACGAGTCTAATGACCAATAGGGCTTTGTCAAAATACTTTTTGTTTTGACATAATCTGTTAATCTTGTTTGCAGTATACTTTGGTATCACTGTCAATGTACAACTAACTTCCAAATATTGTTATTTTTCTTCCTCATTCAGTATTGGATACTGTTACAGAATGAATGTAGACCATTTCCTAGGAATGTACACTTTTATGGATAGTAGATTTTTAGGAATCAATAGCAGATTTGTAGGAATCACTTTTATTTTCTTTCCTTAGTAGCATCTTATGTACATGTATTTATAGCGTTTACCTCTTGGAATAATATAACAAGTTATTCTCCATACTTGTCTCAATTGCATGGCATCAGAGCGGGCTTTAATATCTCATCGGAGTTTTGTCAACTTCTGTTGCCGGAAGTTGTGGCGACTCACCGGAATTCCACTTTGATTTGATTTTCTAGATCTGATTTCGCACTGAAGTTTCTGGCACATTTGTTTGTGGTCTCATGATCAACAGACCACGTTTTTGAAGGATAAACACCACGAACCAGGTTTATTCGTGAACATATTTGATTCTTCTTTTGTTGTTGTCCAAATCTGGTTCTTTCTCGAACAGATTTGATTTCGAATCTGCTTTTGCTGCTACTTTTTGATTTGTTTGAGACCGAATAGTGTGTTGAATCTGCTAGTGATTGAGTCTGAAACTTTACTGTTTTTGTTTGACTCTATTGTCCTTAGAAATTGACTGCTTTTCCGCCCGAAGAGAAGTTCACCTGAAGCTTTCCCTGTTGAAATATCTGAAACCTTCTCTTTAAAACTTTCTGTAACGTGTCAGGGATATTTGGTACAAAGCTTTGTTGGCTTCTTTTGTTATACCCTAAGTCTTGATAAAAAAAAAAATATATGACTGAAACAATTCTGGTTACCAATGATGTGTTTGCTAAATTATCTCAATATCAGAAATCATTAAAGAAATTTCCTTCGGCTACTGCCCTTGCCAAGTCAGATAGAACATGTCTTATCTCCTCTTCAAATAAATGGGTGACTGATTCTAGTGCTACAGATCACATGACAGGTAATCCAAATATTTTTTCTAGCTTTCAATCTCACAAATTACCCTCTCCCGTAACAGTAGTTGATGGGTCAACATATAACATTGTGGGATCTAGGACGGTTGAACCAACCTCCTGTATTACCCTGTTATCTGTGTTAAGTCTACCAAAACTTGCCTTTAATTTAATCTCTGTGAGTAGACTTACTAAAGATCTAAATTGTTGGTTCTCATTCTTTCCTGATCATTGTTTGCTTCAGGATCTTATGACAAATCGAATTATTGGTAAATGAAATATATCGGATGGTCTCTACATCCTTGATGAATGGGTCCCTCGTTCTGTTGCTTGCTCCAGTGTTACATCTCCATTTGATGCGCATTGTCAGTTGGGATATCCTTCTTTGCCCTTCTTAAAGAAGCTTTGTCCTCAGTTTTAGAAGGTCTCTTCATTAGATTGTGAATCATGTCATTTCGCAAAACATCATCGCAGTTCGTTAAGTCCAAGGGTTAATAAACGAGCTGAATTTATTTTTGAGTTAGTTCACTCTGATTTTTGGGGGCCATGTCCAGTTGGATATAAATATTTTGTTACCTTTGTGGATGATTTTTCTCGGATGACGTGGATTTACTTTATGAAGAACAGATCTGAAGTGTTCTCTCATTTCTGTGCTTTTTGTGCGGAAATTAAGAACAAATTTAATACTATTGTAAGCATTTTAAGGAGTGACAATGCTACAGAATACATGTCAGAGTCATTTCAATCCTACATGAGACAACATGGGATTCTGCATCAGTCATCCTGTGTTTATACACCCTCTCAAAATGGAGTTGCTGAGAGGAAGAACAAACATTTACTTAAGACTGCTCGGGCACTATTATTTCAAACAAAGGTTCCTAAGCAGTTTTGGGCTGATGCGATTTCTACAGCTTGTTTCTTGATTAATCGCATGCCATCTGGTGTGTTTATTGGTGATGCCCCTTATAATGTTCTCTTTCCAAACAAGTCATTATTTCCAGTGGAGCCTAAGGTGTTCGGAAGCACATGTTATGTTCGAGATGTTCGAGATGTTCGACCATCTGTTACCAAGTTGGACCCCAAGGCATTGAAATGTGTTTTCTTGGGCTATTCTCGCCTTTAAAAGGGATATCGATGTTATTCTACTAAACTTGGAAAATATTTGGTGTCAATTGATGTGGTATTTCCAGAGACTACACCATTCTCTACGCACCTCCCATTTCTACAACTTAGGTGGAGGAAGATGAGTGGTTAGTCTATCGAGTTACTCCTTTGAAAGAACAGTCAGGTGATGTTGTTCCTCTGTCTCCTAGTTTTTCTGTTGAGCATCAATTAATTATTATGTCTTCAGCTCCTGCTCCGTCTACGCTAGGAAGACCGCCAATTGTACAAGTTTATTCGAGGCGGCAAGAGACCAATGATACATGTCCTGCACCAGTTCTTCTGTCATCAGATCCTCCTTCGACTGATCCTCCAGAAAATCTTGAACTCCCTATTGCTCTTCGCAAAGGTACACAAACTTGCAAATCCACATATTCCATTGCTAATTTTGTCTCCTATGACCGCTTATCCTCTACGTCTAGATCTTTGGTTGTTTCTCTAGACTCCATCTCTGTATCCAAAACAGTGAAGGAGGCTTTGAACCATTTTGGATGGTCTGATGCAATGCTTGAGGAAATACATGCCTTAGAGGAAAACCACACATGAGTTTTGGTGGATTTACCCAAAGGAAAGAAACCAGTGGGATGTAAGTGGGTGTTCACAGTTAAAGTTAATTCAGATGGTTCTGTGGCAAGACTTAAGGCTAGACTTGAGGTCAAAGGGTATGCTCAGACTTATGGGGTGGATTATTCAGACACCTTCTCCCCCATTGCCAAACTCACTTCTGTCCGGTTGTTCATTTCTCTTGCTGCTTCTAAGAATTGGCCTTTACATCAGTTGGATATCAAGAATGTATTCCTTCATGGTGACCTTCAAGAGGAAGTATATATGGAGCAACCACCCCGTTTTGTTTCTCAGGGGGAGTATGGGAAAGTCTGTCACTTGAAGAAGTCCTTGTATGGCTTGAAACAGAGTCCCCGGGCTTGGTTTGGAAAGTTCAGTGAGGTAGTTCAGGAGTTTGGGCTGAAAATGAGCAAATGTGATCACTTAGTCTTCTACCGTCTATCTGTAGCTGGCACTATCCTTCTTGTTGTATATGTTGATGACATTGTCATTACAGGAAGTGATTCAGCAAGGATCTCTTCCCTTAAGTCTTTCTTGCATTCGAAGTTTCATACGAAGGACTTAGGTCAGTGGAAATACTTTTTGGGAGTAGAAGTAAATAGAAGTAAGAAGGGAATTCTTCTGTCTCAGAGAAAGTACATTCTTGACTTATTTGTAGAAACTGGAAAGTTGGCAGCCAAACCTTGCAGTACTCCGATGATTCCTAGTGTGTAACTTATGAAAGATGATGGTGATCTTTTTTATGATCCAGTGAGATACAGGAAGATAGTTGGGAAGTTAAACTACCTCACTGTGACTCGTCCGGATATTGCTTTTGCAGTGAGTGTTGTTAGTCAGTTCATGTCCGCACCTACGGTCAAACATTGGGCAGCTTTGGAACAGTTTATGTTACTTGAAAGGAACTCCTGGACTTGGAATATTGTATAGCAATTACGGTCATACTCGTGTTGAATGTTTTGCAGATGTTGACTATGCTGGATCTATAACTGATAGAAGATCTACTACATGCTATTGTGTTTTTGTTGGAGGGAACCTAGTATCATGGAGGAGTAAGAAGCAAAGTGTTGTATCTCGTTCCAGTGCAGAATCTGAGTACAAAGCTATGTCATAATCTGCCTGTGAGATTATGTGGATACATCATCTTTTAACTGAAATTGGGTTGAAGCACCGTACACCAGCAAAACTCTGGTGTGATAATCAAGCTGCTCTTCATATTGCCTCAAATCCGGTGTATCACAAAAGAACTAAACATATTGAGGTTGACTGTCATTTTATTCGTGAGAAGATTCAAGAAAACGTGATTTCCACTGGCTATGTGAAGACAGGAGAGCAAGTAGTTGATTTGTTCACAAAAGCGTTGAATGGAACTCGAGTTGATTACCTTTGTGACAAGCTGGGCATGATCAATATCAATGCTCCAGCTTAAGGGGAAGTGTTACAGAATTAATGTAGACCATTTCCTAGGAATGTACATAATACTTTTATGAATAGCAGATTTTTAGGAATCAATAGCAGATTTGTAGGAATCACTTTTATTTTCTTTCCTTAGTAGCATCTTATGTACATGTATTTATAGTGTTTACCTCTTGGAATAATATAACAAGTTATTCTCCATAATTGTCTCAATTACAGATACTTAACCGCATCTTATTCTAAAGAAGATAACAGACAAAAACAAAACAAAAAGAAGAAATAGAAAATTATAACAGGCATTGACTAAATTGTATTAACATCTACTCCAAAAACAACCCGTAAAAGAATAAGCGTCGTGTGAAACAAAATTAGTAAAATCTCTATGCTTCACTGTTTTTTTCTTCTTGTTAATATTATAAGGATATCAGGTATTTTTTAGACATTTCTAGTCTGATCAAGAACTCGTCGATCATGTTGTACCCATTTTTATCCATGTGTGTGTGGTCTTGCAAGCATCCTCTCGGACTAGTTAAAATTAGAGAACATGAATCTTCACTTTATATTATATTTTATTTTACTACTACTTGATTTTAACGGAATTCATATTTGGGAGTTCATATCAATATGTATAAGATCATGTATGTTTCTCATATATAAATTCAAGAATCCGCGACTTTTTTAGTCTGAAAAAAAAAACAAACTAACACACACAAAAAAAATAATTACATAAGTAGGTTTCGCGCACAGATTCTGTGCGCGATAGGACCAAAGTGTATACACTTAAGTCCTTTCGCGCACAGAATTTGTGCGTAATAGGCCTCCATAAAAACCCTAAAATACTTAGCCAATTTTCAGCAAACTCTTCCTCTTCATTTCCTCCATTTTCACCCCCTTCAACACACTTTTGCACCCCCCAAAAACATGTCTCAAAGCCCCCAAACCTCAAACTTTGCTATAGAACCCAATGTTTGTAAATGCGGTTATTATTGTAAGCTAAAATTATCAAGGACCCCAGATAATTTGAGTCGTCGTTTTTGGCGTTGTAAAGTGCTTGAAGATTATTTGTGCTATCTAGTTGTTATTTATTATTTCTATGTATTTTGTTTATTAAGTTTAATATTCCTATATTTTTTTTTTTACTAGTTGCACCCTTTCATCTATAATGTAATATGCACCCTTTATGTACTAAGTTATTTTAGTTTTTTCTTTAAATTATCAATTGTTGAACTTTTTATGTATTATTAACTCTATAAATTAATAATAGACTTAAACAATCAAAGCAAATTTAAAACTTACTAATTTTTTTTCTTATTGATGACTTCATCATAAACTAACAATACAAATTAACCGCATGAGTCAGAAATTTAAAAAAACTTAAATAACCCCTAATCTTCATCAAAATAGAAGTCCTCAATATCGTCCTCAGAAAAAATATTGGCGGTTTCTTAAGACACATCTTTTTTCAGTAGATGTTAGTTCTCTACCGGTTGATGATGCTTGTTCTTCGGCCAACTTTAGCATGTAAAATGTACAACGTCTTTCCAGCATTCTGTTATTTTCTTTTCTAATCCTTTGTACGACAAGCTCGCAAATTTCTAGACCTACTCGAGGCATGGTTATTGAGTACCTTGTTGGGATTGGAACGTTGAGATTTTCCAAGTCACGAACAAGACGTTTTGATTTGACAAGCCGATGTGACCATTCTCGGCGTAAACCGCAATAATATTCTCGCCGATCTGAATATTTCACACTGCATAAATCATCATTACGCTTTATAAGAAGGTGGGGATTTAGCTCGTCTAGTTTGAAATTATTGTTATCACTCGAAAAAAACTGCTATGATTTGAACTCTCATCGTCACTGCTATTTGGTTCTTTTGGAAGGAGTAAAGACCAAGCTACATTTCTACTACTCGACATTGAATACGTTGTAGTCTAATAACAAAATAAAGGGTCACTTATATAGTTGCAAACCCCCATGTACCCCTAGTTGGGGGGGGGGGGTGTCTTTATGACCCTACCTACTTACTTTATATAAAAAAATATTAATCTTCATCGGACATCTCACAGTCCGAATCCCACTTGGATCTAAATCTTGTGCTACCACGTACACTATATTCTACCCTAAGGTAACGTATTTATATCCGATTGTTCTCTTTGCGAAAACGATTAAGAGCAAAATTAAACTCGTATGGAGTTCCATGAGGTATTGACATAGCACGTTTTTTTGAGCGTTTAAGCCATACTGACAATAACTTTTGCTCCAGTGTTGTAGCCTCCCTAACACGCCAATCCCACTCCTCTCTCATTTTATTATTGAATTCTCGATTGAATCTGTTGTTAGGATTATTTGAGTATTGAAAATCATCATTTAGTTCCCATGTCCTACCCATTGCTTCGAATATGTTTCCTGGGGTAAAATATGTAATAGAATCAAGATTACCAAATTGGGCGTAGAATGACATGATAACTCGTTTTAATGTGAATGCTTCCTGAAATTATCAATCATGTTATATATAGTACTTCATTCTTTGACTGTTTTAATATGACTCTAACTTGTATTGTGCACCATTTTAATGTGCAATATAAGTGTTGATTTGACAACACACCACGCATGATAATTTTAGGAATCTATGACACATAAAGGCTTGATTTGACAATACAATGTTGTATTATTTGACAGTTTTAATATGACTCTCACTTGTATTGCGCACCATTTTAATGCGCAATGTAAGTGTTGATTTGACAACACACCACGCATGACAATTTCAGGAATCTATGACACATAAAGGCTTGATTTGACAATACAATGCTGCATTATTTGACCGTTTTAATATGCCTCTCACTTGTATTGCGCCATTTTAATGCACAATGTAAGTGATGATTTGACAACACACCACGCATGACAATTTCATGAATCTATGACACATAAAGGCTCGATTTGACAATACAATGCTGCATTATTTGATCGTTTTAATATGATTCTCACTTGGATTGCGCACCATTTTAATGTGCAATGTAAGTGTTGATTTGACAACACACGACGCATGACAATTTCAGGAATCTATGACACATAAAGGCTCGATTGACAATACAATGCTGCATTATTTTGACCGTTTTAATATGACTCTCACTTGTATTGCGCACCAATTTAATGCGCAATGTAAGTGATGATTTGACAACACACCACGCATGACAATTTCAGGAATCTATGACACATAAAGGCTTGATTTGACAATATAATGCTGCATTATTTGACCGTTTTAATATGACTCTTACTTGTATTGCGCACCATTTTAATACGCAATGTAAGTGATGATTTGACAACACACCACGCATGATAATTTCAGGAATCTATTTAACATGAATGTTGGACGAGTGAAAAACTCATCAATTTCATAAGTCTTAAGTCTTACAAGTCATTGAAAAAAAAAAGTCAAAGTTCATAGAAAAAATGTCTCAAAATGCTTCAACTGTTAGGGTTTCACTATTTTGGGATGGAGATATCGTTGAGGACAATTACTCCGTTCGTTATAGTATCAGACCAAAAACCCATGTTAAATTTTCAACAACTTTAAATTATGAAACACTAGTCAGATATATGCACAAAAGAATGAAAACTACACCCACAGAGTTTGGAATCTTAATAACATCCAGATATCCACAAACAATATCAAATGGTGCAGTGTGTTATGGCATGCACAATATCAACGATGATGAATCTTTGAGTGATTATTTGGGATCGCCAGAAGAATATAGTGATTTAGTATCCATTAATATTCTTGAGATGTATGTTGAAAAGTTACCTCTAGAAGAAGTCCCTCAAGTGCAGCCTATTCATGATAACACTTACGGGGACTTTAGTTCTTATGGAGACATTTTGAGTGGTCAAGTGCCGCTGGAATAAGCCAACAATTTAATCAAGCTTACAATGAAAATTGGTAAATATGCATTTTTATATTATTATTGTGTAGTAGCACGTGTTTGTTGTATGAATTGGTAAATAACCATTTTTCAAATCTTTATAGAAGCTATTCTCAAAACTCTCCAGTGGCACAAAATATGGATGTTGGTCAATCCTCTCAGTTCGATGGAGTTGATCATTCTCCACACCATGACAATGCTTATCAACATCAGTAAGTTCATCACCTTGATATTAAATAATCCGTATATATATATATATGAGATGTTGGTATTTAAAATATGTTACTTTTCGTGTAGGAGGAGGAATGCACTTGATAATGAAGATTTTCCAAATTATATGAGTCATCATCAAGTGATGACAATGAAATAGCTAATAATACAGAGGTAACCGATGATGATGTTCAAGTTGGCATGACCAACAATATTCCTCAAAGCCAAAACCAACAAGAACCAAGGCACCACCATGTACCACCACCGATGGCGGAAAACCCAACTTCTGAAAGCCCAATTCAGTGGCATTCTAATAATATTTCTTATCTTGACAGCCTGCAAGGTCGTGATGATATATTTGTCTTCACAAGAGAAGATGATCATAGTCGCCTAAAAACCTGGATTGAACCAAAAGATCTCAACAGAGATCAATGCTATCTTATAGTAGGAATGATGTTCGCATCCAAAAAGGCATTGTAACGGGCTGTCAAAATTTATTGTTTTAAGGAAATGAGGGAGTTTAAGATTGATTAGTGAAACACAAAGATATGGAGGCTAGTTTGTAGACAACGGTATCAAGGCTATCAGTGGTTGCTTCGGGAAATTGTTAAGCCTGATGGTATGTGGGCTATCACAAAATTCCGCTAAAACCACACTTGTGATATGGAAGACAATCGAGTAGATCATTATAATTTAGATACAAACATGATTGCTCAAGTGTTATTTAAAGACGTTGCCGAAACGCTAAGCTAACTTATCCTACCTAGTACATTATATGTCTTAATATCAATTACAAGATCATTACTAAATGTTGTTTGTTTAAACTTGTGCAAGATCCCTATCAAAGATTACATTAGAAATGTTCAAACCGTATATGGTAAAACTATAAGCAATAGAAAGGGATTTCTCAGGCGTAGACGCGCTTCTAAGATGATCTTTGGAAATTGGCATACCTCTTTTCAATCGCTGCCAAGGTATATGGCGGCTCTACAACATTTTAATGTTGGTACCGTTGTACAGTGGCTGCTTATAGAGGATAAAATTTTCAACTTCGTATTTGGACATTCAAATCATGTATTTATGGGTTTGTTCACTGCTGGTCAGTGATATCCATAGATCACACGCATATATATGGTGCATATGACATCAAGCTCCTAATTGCATTAGGAATGGATGCCAATGGGTCAATATTCCCTCTTGCTTTTGCAATTGCCGCTAACGAGAGCAACGACACATGGGGGATCTTTTTAACCCATTTGAAGACTCATGTTATTAAGGATCCTACAGGCATATGCGTGTTGTCTGATCGTCATAAAGGCATATTGCACAATATGGATAATTTGCCGGGGTGGTAGCCTCCCCTTGTTTATGATCGCTATTGCTTAAGGCGCTTAAAGGCAAATTTGCAACAAAGTTTCACAATGGCACTCTAAACAAATTCATGTGGGGGGCAGCGATGGAGCATCAACAAAGAAAAGGGGCTGCAAAAATGGATCTGATCAGGGCAGTCATGAACTCGCATACGTTTGGTTAATGAAGCTCGAAATTGAAAAATGGACGCTTCATGGTGATGGACGCAAAAGATAGGGCATGCTCACAACAAACAGCTCAGAGTCTTTCAATGGCTTGCTGAAATCTGTTCGGGGACTACCTGTCACCGCAATGGTGAGAATGACTTTCAAGCAGGTTGTGGAGCGACTTGTGGTTAGGACACGGCAGGCCAAAGCGATATTAGTCGAAGGTGGGACATGGATGCCAAAGCCCTTCAAAAAGATGGAGCATTATAGAAAAAAATGTGAACTTCACCAAATAACCGAGTATGACCCCATTCAACGTGTGTATGAAGTTAGGACGGGTTATTACAACGATAAGGGTGGAACGTGCATACCGTTTATGAGGCAACAAGAACATGCACTTGTGGTAAGTGGCAAACGTACCACATGCCGTGTTCTCATGCTGTAAAGTGCTTCGAGAGAATGGCAAAACGGTAACAAGTTATGTGGCGGGGGAATACAAGGTCCACAGTTACCTTAAAGCATATTCCGGCCAATTCCACCCACTTAGTAATGAAGCTTATTGGCCAAACGAGCCATTTTCGATGGTTGCTAACAAGGATTACATCAAGAAACTGGGCATTAACTCACGGAGTCATAGACCCAATCAAGTGGATGTTAGTGAAAGAACTTACTCTCGCAAGTGCTCTACATGTAAGCAATATGGCCATGACAAGCGTTCGTGTGGGCAACAAGACCGTGGTGGTACAAGCACGTCTCGAAGTAATAGAGCCTCTAGAACTTGAACATTGTATTGTTATTGTTTAGTATTGTATTGCTTTGAATTAGTATTATAATTTAATGAAATGGATTATTTTTAAATTAGTATAAACCTCTCGTATTGGATGAATTATTGTTAAGTAAAATATTTATATTTGTACATTCAAATATAATATTTAAACATAAAGATAACAAGTTTCCAAACAATACAAAATACATATTACATTAAAAAAATGCGGATTACACAAAAGACATAGCAAAAACAAAAAAGACAAAAAAGAAAAATATCAACATAATATAAAAAATTAAAAGTAGAGCAAAATATTTTTATTTGTACATTCGATTTGACTAAATAATAAAACACTTAGATCAAAACCCTATAAAATATGATACTTAAACTTAAAGATGACAAGTTTCCAAACATACAAAACTTATTTCAGGGCACTTTACAACCCCTAAAACGACGATCCAAACATTTAGTTATACTTGATGTAATGAGGTGACATTATTGTACGCAAAAAAAGATATTAAGTTCTATATAAAATATTGATATTTCGGGATTTTGAAACATGACTAATCTTTGCTCAAAATATGGAAAAAACGCGATTTTGATAGCTTAAAAAAAAGGTAGCCTCTTTCACGCACAGAAACCTACTTTTGTAATTATTTTTTTTGGGTGTTATTTTGGTTCCAATTTTTTTTTTTTTTTTTGTGTCACTTAAGTCGCGGACTCATAAATTCAATTACCCTTAAATTTTCACAGTTGACTTATAATTACAATTTCACAAAAGAGAGAGAGAGAGTAATCGATGTAATTAGATCTTTTACAAAATATCAAAATATTCTTTTTGGATATAAACAGTGTTCCAAATAAAGGCATTCTAGCAATCATTCAATCAACCAGTTGAATGTGCTTTAGTCTTAAATTAGTTGGCGCAAGCACGTAGTTGACACGATTAACATGCCATGACCCTATATATTAGTTAATGAGTACTACAAATTGATTTTTTTTTCTCTCAATATTCCTTTGTTATATTCCAACAAACATGCACTCACATGACTTACAGACTTGTCGTAAAAGTTAATCGAGATATTATATGTGTAATTTAATTTTGATACAAAAACTAAGAATAAAACAACGCTCACTTATAATTAACTTAAAATGTTAGAATATCTTGACTTTTATTACTCATTTGTTTCATTTTAGACGACACACTTTCTTTTTTAATATGTTAGGTAAAAGATGACAAATTTATTATTTATAAAATAAAACATAAATATCATAGCATACATGTGTAAACCAGGTCTTTTGAAAATCTTTTTTGTACATAGTCGAATACTTCATATAAAGTGGGGGCAGAAGGAATATAGAAATTTGCAAATAAATGGTGAGTAGGGGTCACCTCGAATGGTATGATATGAGCCGTGTGTAACGTGATTCGATTCAATGTACAAAGCTCAAGTGATATTCTGGGCGGCTACACCATAAATACACCATGACCTAAGAAAGTGAACCATCAATTCCCACCATTAGTTTCACAATGTGGACATATTCCTACAATCTTCTCATTTGAGGATGAGATAGCTAGCTATTTCATTTATTTTTGCCTCCTGGTCGATTGATGACAGTAAAAATATTAAGGCTTAATACATAGATAGTATTTTAATTTTACCAACAAATTTCATTTAGACACTTAAACTGAGGCGTGTTTGGTGTGCCAATTGAGTACCTGAACACATAAAATGTGTTCTTATTAGATTTGATTCAAATCTTGAAAAAACTTTTGTACTTGTTCTCAAACGTCCAATACGTAGATAAGATAAACACCTAAACTATGTCACATTCTTTACCACAATGACATATCCAGTGTAATCCCACAAGTGAGGTCTGAGGAGGGTAGAATGTGTGGAGACCTTATCCCAACCTTTGTAGGGTAGAGAGGTTGTTACCAATAGACACTGGGCTCAATGAGCAGTAAAACCTCAGGCCTATTCCAATTGAGGTTGGTGTATATACTTAAAGGAGATGACATATTTTATGTGGTTAATTTAACTACCTAATGGACGTTTGAGAGCATGCACAAAAGTTTTGAAAAAAATTGGAACCAAAAGTGTAATAAAAATACGATATTATGTGTTCAAGTGCTTAATTGGAACAAACCTTAATTCGAGTGTATAATATGAAAATTGTTCGCAACTTTGAGGGGGTGTATATGTATTTGGCCAAACAGTAAATTTATTTTAACTTTATTAATTACTATATTCACGTCACATAATGGATCGAATGGATAAGAAGAATTAAAGCTAAATACATAAGCAGCCCCTTAAAAGTAATAAAAGTGCGGGAGGGAGGTTGGGGGACGACAATAATAGGTGGTTCAACACAGACCCTACTCTTTTTTTTTTTTTTTTTTTTTTTGGTATTAGTTCGAGCCAAAACCACATATTTTTTATTCATTGGTTAATTTTGCCTCATCACTGTGCATGAAGTCCACAATTTTTATTTGTTTTACTGGTTAATTAATCATGAGTGGGTTTAATATAATAGAAACACTTTAAATAATATTGAAGTATTTAATAAATATATTGACAACTTTATGAGATCGCTATATACTGTATTTGGCATAAAATCAACCTAGCAAGTTCGGTTATAAGTACAACAAAACTTCTCTAAATATCAAGACTTCGATCCATTGGTATTATTCGTATGCAATTTTCGATCAATTGGTTTTATAGTTTTTATAAATTCATTTTTAATTTTATATCTTTATAAAAGAGTTTTTACTTCATGCATAAGAGATTTGAAAAAGGCTGATCGTCTTTTTTATTCAAATTGTAAGTGATCATAGAAAGCTATTTCCTCTGCAATCTTAGGCAGGGGCTGATCCAATGTATCGACACCGGGTTCATTTGAACCCAATAATTTCGATGTGGAACATAAATCTATGAGTAAATAATTATTACAATGCAATAAGTACTAGATAAAAAATCACAACTTTCAAAATACGGAAAAGGGCCAAAATTAGCCCTGAACTTTGGGAAATAGTTCATTCATACCCTTCGTTATACTATAGGGCCAATTATACCCTTACCTTTATACTATGGTCCAGATATACCCTTATGTTAAACGGCCTGCCACGTGGCATCATCCTAGATGCCCAGCCCATTTTTCCCCCCAAATAATTTTTTACTCACCAACTTAACCCAACCCAACCCGGATATAATTTTTTCACCCAAAATTATACGGATCCAACCCATTTACCCCTTATTACTAATGTTGTTATCGATGGTGGTAGTGATAGCGGCAAATATAGTGTTTCCCGACGAGCTTTGGTCGGAAAAAATCTCCCGGCGGCGTTTTTCGAATCTCCATCCCTCTTCTATCTTTTCTCTAAAAGATCTCTCTCCAAAATCAAAAAATAGAAATGAAATGTGGATAGATAATCACTTAATCCTCCTACCCCCACCACCATTGTTTCCGACGAGCTTCAATATTTTTCCGGCGAGCTCCCATTTTTTCCGATCTTCTTCATTTTTCGGTCACCTTATTATAATGAAAGTGATGGCTTTGGTGAGCCAATTTCTGAAATTAGAATGCTGAGACTCGAAAGCAACACCAACTGACCACAAAAAGCTTTCAACAACTCTATCTCTGTTGAAGCTCATATTTTCTATCAGTCCAAGCTTCCTCCACCACCTATTACGAATTAACAACGGGACAAGATGTCAACTTTGTTGTGTTCATTATTTTCAGTTTTTACATCAATATATTTTATCCGCATCTAATCTACCTATAAAATAAATTTTATCATTTTTTATTATGTGTAATATTAAACTCATCAAGCTACTTTCAAAGAAACAAAAAAAAAAAAAAAAAAAAAAAGAGAATGACATGAAGGAGCTGGGGTGAGGGATCGGAGATGGTGGACACATGGGGGAGTTGGGCATGGAGGAAGAAGAAGAGAGTAAGAAAGAGAAAAGAAAATGGGTTGGGTCCCTATAATTTTGGGTGAAAAAATTATATTCGGGTCGAGTTGGGTTAAGTTGGTGGATAAAAAATTATTTAGGGGGGGAAATGGGCTGGGCATCTAGGATGATGCCACGTGGCAGGCCATTTAATATAAGGGTATATCTGGATCATAGTATAATGGAAAGGGTATAATTGACCTTATAGTATAACAAAGGGTATGGATGAACTATTTCCCAAAGTTCAGGGGTAATTTTGGCCCTTTTCCGTTAAAAATATAATGGTTCAATGTTAAAAGATTTAATTATTAAACTCATTAAACTAAAATTCTAGATATGTCCCTGATCTTAGGTATTGATATAATAAATGTTCGCGCGACTATTGAAGCCTTAAAAAGAGAAGTGCATATAGCTACTAGTACTACAACTTACACAATTTTTTTTTTCCATCCGATATTCGATATTCGTATTTAGATTTGTGCCGCGTAGGATCACATTTGGATGATGCGCTCCCTACGTTTTCATACCTAGGGCTTGAATGCAAATAAAGCTGATTATATAATGAATCATTCCTAGGGCTTGAATGCAAATAATGCTGAATATATAATGTATCAAACATTAGATTAATAATGCATTTGAGACCTCTTGGAAACATAAGTCCAAAATGAACGCTATAACTAAGTGGAACACATAATCACACAATAATAAATAAAACTAATATTGAAAGCTACAAATGTGAACAAAATTCCGATATTACCTTGGCTTAAAGTAAAGTCAAAATCAAAGTGGGACAAAAACAGTTAAGTCCGTATAGGCAAACCCCATACAATCCACGTGGCATTTCCGTTGGGCCCGCAAAATCTACATCTCCATCACGTAAAATCATCACACTATAAAAAATAATTAAATATTCGACCGTTTAAAATAAAAAGAGTTTAAAAATAGTCAAAGATGGTAGTGAATATTAATGCAAATTCTACTGTTGCTTCAACAAAGGAATTTTTTTTCCGGTCTGATTCGTCATATCGGAAACCATAATCACTTTCAGGTGATTCGATTATCGTAAGTGTCCTTGTTCTTTTTTTCTTAATTGAATTGAGTTATTATTGTTAATTAGTTTCTGTTTGCTGTTTGTGTGATGAATTTTTTAGTTGTTCAGTTTCTGTTTGGTCAAGTTTTTGTACCCCTGAATTTATTTTTGAGATGGAAATAAATTTTAAATATGATTAGTGTTTACCCCAAAAAGAGAAACAATTGAATTTATACGCGGTTTAAAGGATACGTGACTTAAACTCAATAACGAATGCAAATAGTAAATGAATGCGGGTAACGAATTAACGAAGCGAAAGCAAATAAAATAGAGCCTGAGTTCGGTATGATAAATCCGGTGGAAGAAGATCCTTTTTCGGACTATGCTCCTTAGGTCCGATCGGGAAATTCCTTCCTCGGTCTGTTGTGCGGATAATTAAGACTTGGAACGGAACAAAATGATTGAAAAATTGGGACAAAGGTTTTAACGAAGACATTTTATTAGCCACTAGAATGTATTGTAGATTGTGATGACCCCTAATGGGGTTGATACATGCGTTTAAATAGTGCTAGAGTCCTACTCGGATTAGGAGGCACGAACCCTCACGTGGATATAAACAGTTGCGATATAGTCGGACACGTCTGTTGGTGGCGCGATCTCCGACGATAAATCAAGTGAAGATAGCTTTCCATTGATTTGGGTTTATCCCATCGAACATTCTTCGGGTTCTAACAAATTGGGCCGAATGTTTGGCGTGTTTACATGCAGTCGGTTCTTAGCTAACGAGGTCAATACTCCGTTTACACTCGACCTTTTGAGTCGGCTCTACTCTCCCCATTTCTTTCGTGAGGGAATTGGGAAATTGCTGAAGCGTGCCAAATACTCCATACTTTTTAGCATGGATAATAAGGATCGGGGGTGGTTAGTGCGCTACGTCCATGTGAAGACTGAAGAAATTATTCTGCCGAGCCATCGTCCTTTCCCCGAGAGGTAGAACAAACGACGTAAGCCATCCGAATGCTTTACCCTTTTTTTTACAAGGAGATTTTGCCCTGCAGCCAGGAAGTGGATCCCTCGGGTCATCGATGACCTCGTGGTTTGGCTTTAGAACCTCATGGCCTAGTACCCCCACATATTGCAATGTTGGGCCGAACTGTCGAAGGGCAGATGGGTGACAAAAAGTCACGGGTGTGAGTTTTGTTTGGTCCCTTCCCCTCGTTTTTCTCCCCCGCACCCTTTTTTTTACTTCTATGTTTGCAGTGAAACGGAACTTTAACACTTCCATATTTGCAGTGAAACGGAACATGGCCTAGCTAAGGGATCCTCCGTCCTCCTCTCCGAGAGGAGGTTCGCTGTTTGACCTGGCCGATTCCGAATAGCTACTAGCCGAGGTAGGTCCGAGTAGAAAATGGGGCAGATCTTTCAAGCCCTCTTCTTCCAAGGCAAAGAAGAAGAAAACCACCATGGCTCGGGGTGATTCGTCACGGACCTTGAGGGACGAATCGGAAGAAGACTTCATGATCGCCGTCCGAAGGCACCAACCTGCTTCACTTACACTCCCGGTTAGTCCCACCATAACCGGGATGGAGCTACCGCTTGCAACCCTTCCGCAATTGGCCGAGGTTGCTTTTGAACAGGCTCCCGGAGCCCGATAAGGATTTCCGACGACGTCATCACCGACGATGATGGCCTGTCTGGAGAGGAACCTGCCGTAGACGTTGCAGATTTACCCGGGACCTCTTCCGCACACAGGGAGGATTTTGAACGGATGTTGGGTGAGGATTTCCCGATCGAAGCCGTTAGGACTGACCCTTTGGGTATTAACCTGCCAATTCCCCAAGGCAGGCAACGGCCTATGAATGTTACAGAATCGGGTTCTCGACCCCATCTTGTAGACACGTTCCCAGCTCCGAGTGTTGACCCGAGGAGGACTAGGTCTACCGTTGTCTCTGCGCCGGAGGACACACACTTTCTTTCACGCCCGGTTGGTGTGGCCAGCTACCTTCGTCCCTTAGTCTCCCAGAAAGATCGCGAAAAGATGGATGAGGTGTCTTGGCTATGCCTTTTAAACGAAATCATGCATGCCAGTAACCGGGTAAGCACTGGTCATTTTTTTCATGTCCTGTGTTTTAATTTTGCCCTCATTTTTAACGTCGTTGATCGTAGGTCATTATCTTACTGCACGAGGGTTTTCTCCGAGGCTCGAGAGAGTGTACCGAGCTGCGAACTCAGTTGGAGGATGCTCGGGGCCAGTTGGATACTCGAAGCCAAGAAACTCAGAAGTTCGAGTCCCTGCGTTATGATGTCGAGCGAAAGCTCTCGGACACCCTAAATGTTTCCATTTTTAAGGCTGAGGTCGATGCAATTAAGGCCGACCTGGACGTTTCAAAAGTAGAGCTCGAGGTGGCAATAACCAAACTTGCTATTGCCAGGGAGGAGAACCTTCGAGTGGGTGAACAACTCATGTCCTTGGGTGAAAGGTATACAATTCTGCAGGTAGACATAGACCGGTTAGCAATGGAGGTCGAGATCTCTTTCGAAGAGTTCGGGGAGTGGGGAATGACCATTTCTGAAGTGAGGCAGGAGCTGGAGACTCTTAAGGCCGGCTTCACCAAGCTAATGGTCGAGTACTCTACACGGGGTGAATCTCTGGCAATATCCCAGAAGGCAACGGATGAGCAGGCTAAGGCCGTGAAGGATCTTACCATTCGAATGGAACAATCCTTAGTTGCTCGTCGTTGTATTCAGGAGCAGTCTGCTGCCGACATTGAAGCTGCTACTAATCGTTCCATTCTCAAGGCTGAGCACATGAAATGGTTGACCCGAGTTCATACCCTCCGTGAAGTTCAAGAACAAGGCCTTGAGGGCATCGGGGATAAAATCACTCAAGCCGAAGAAATGGAAGCAAAAATGACCAAGGCCCTCAACGACGAAAGCTCAAGAGAAGACCCTTCGAACTCAGAAGAACTTGCTTCCTCGGGGGAGGAGTAAAAATGTGTTGCCTTAGTTTTTTTTTATTATTATTATTTTTATTTTTGGACTCAGCATGTTTCAGGCCGATTGAATTTTGTAAAGACTCAACAAATCGTGGGTCAATGTAAAAAAAGACTCGGTGTATTTTGGCCGTATATATATATATATATATATATATATATATATATATATATATATATATGATCTTTTGATGATTTATTACAATTTCATTCACAACTTTTCATATCGATGTGATGAGTATTTTCATTTCGAGTCCGTATTCCCCTAGACCGATTTGGTTCAGGCCTTTTTAGGTGAGTACATGGAAGCTACAGGATGTATTTAAACAGAAATATTAACCGGAGTGTTCTCTTTATTTCGCAATCACAGTAGTTACATAATCCGGGGGCATTTGTTGCGATCCACCCAAGCTCGACTCATTCGGTCATTTGGCTATCTACAAATGATCTATCTGGGCACGATTCATTCGATCGTTTGACCCTTACATATAACCTATCCGGACACGACTCATTCGGTCGTTTGGCTCTTATAAATAACCTAGTTGTTTCCCTGGTTCCACATTTCATGGGGTCACACTTTAGCCTCCCAGTGTTTGACCTTTGAAGTATGAAGAATTGAGAACACTATCGTAAGAGAGCACTATCATTGTCACCGGGGAGTCCCCGGTCTCGGCTCAAAATCACCCTTCAATATTTCAAGTAACACGCTGTACGTCGTTGCCTTGTTAAAAACCTCGCCGGAAAAGCCGGATTGGGACTAAACCGGACTAAGGGAAAAAGAGTGTAACACGTGTTTTCCGTTAATATTGGTTCGTCATTCCACAACTTGCATGGGTTAGTTTTAAGTACGAATGATGAAAGAGTGAAATTTGTACCTTAGCAATAGTATCTCTTTAGGTGTGCCACATTCCAATTGTTCGGTATCTGTTGTCCGTCCATCGTCTCTAGTTGTTAAGATCCTTTTCCCGCTATCCGGGTGACCTTGTACGGTCCTTCCCAATTCGGCCCAAGTTTCCCTCGTTGGGGTTCTTCGTATGAAATGTTACCTTTCTGAGGACTAAATCTCTGATTTGGAAGTGTCGGAGGTTAGTCCTTTGGTTATAATATCTGCCCATTCGTTGTTTTTGGGCTGCCAAACGAACCAAAGTGGCCTCGTGCAATTCTTCCATCAAATCCAACTTTATCGCTATTACTTCATCGTTTGTTTTCCTCGTGGCATATTAGAATCTGAATCTGGGCTTGCCTACCTCCACCGGGATTAGAGCCTCTGTGCCGTACACAAGAGAAAACGACGTTTTGCCGGTACTTGACTTCGGGGCCGTTATGTACGCCCATAGTATTTCAGGGAGAAGTTCTCTCCATCTACCCTTAGACTCATCGAGGCGCTTTCTTAGGCTTTGAATGATAGTTTTGTTCGTGGATTCCGCCTGTCCGTTTGCACTTGGGTGATACGGAGTTGACACTATTTTCTTTATCTTCAATCCCCCGAGAAAATCGTTTACCTTGGCCCCTACGAATTGACGGCCATTATCACAAGTAATTTCGGCCAGAATGCCGAAACGGCAGACGATGTGGTCCCATATGAAGTTGATGACCTCTTTCTTTCGGATTTTTTGAAATGCCTGAGCTTCAACCTACTTAGAAAAATAGTCAATCATAAATAATATAAAACGAGCTTTACCTGGTGCCGATGGTAGAGGTCCAACTATATCCATTCCCCACTTCATGAAGGGCCATGGGGAAAGTATTGGATGAAGCAATTCGCCCGGTTGATGTATCATCGGGGGGTGCCTCTGACACTGGTCACACTTGCGGACGAAGTTTTTCGCTGCCGTTTCCATGTGATCCCAATAGTATCCTGCCCGGATTAGTTTGCGGACTAGCAGTTCGGCTCCAGAATGGTTGCTGCATGTTCCTTCATATACCTCTCGCATCGCATAGTCGGCTTCACCGAGACCTAGGCATCTAGCGAGGGGGCTATAGAAGGAGCGTCGATACAGCTTGCCATCGACTATGCAGTACCTTGCTGCTTTAGTCCGTAATGCACGTGATTCCTTCGGATCCGAGGGCAGCTTTCCATCTGCTAGATAATTCATGTACTTATTCCGCCAATCCCAAGTTAAACTCGTAGCGTTAACTTCAACCTGGTTGCTTTCAATAACTGAATTCATTAGTTAAACAACTGCACCCGAGCTAAGCCCTTCGGCTTCAACCGAGGAACCTAGATTTGCTAAGGCGTCAGCCTCCGTGTTATGTTCCCTTAATGTGTGCTGGACTATCCACTCTTTGAACCGATGCAAGACCGTGTGAACTTTCTCCAAATATTTTTGCATTCTATCATCCTTAACCTCGAAAGTCCCATTGATTTGGTTTACGACCAAGAGGGAATCGCACATCGCCTCAACGACCTCGGCTCCCAATCCTCGGGCCAACTCTAAACCTGCAGTCAAAGCCTCATACTCGGCCTCATTGTTAGTCAATTTCGAGGAGGTTTTTATAGATTGACGTATTACTTGTTCGGTTGGGCTTCTCAGTACAATACCGAGCCCGGACCCTTTTATATTGGATGCACCGTCCGTATGTAGGGTCCATACCCCGACTGATTTACCGGAGGTTAGCGCTAGTTCCCTTTCAACTTCGAGTATCAGTGCGGGCGTGAAATCCACCACGAAGTCTGCTAAGATCTGAGACTTGATGGCTGTTCAGGGTTTATACTCGATGTCATACCCACTGATTTCTACCGCCCATTTTGCTAACCTACCGGATAACTCCGGTTTATGCATTATATTTCTTAACAGGTAAGTTGTTATTACACATATGGGATGACATTAAAAGTATGGTTCTAACTTTCTAGATGCACTCAACAATGCTAATGCAAGTTTCTCAAGGTGGGGATAGCGTTTTTCGGCGTCCCCTAAAGTCCTACTAACATAATAAAGTAGAAATTATGTACCTTTCTCCTCTCGGACAAGTACTCCGCTTACTGCTATCTCGGACACGGCCAAGTATAGGTACAATTGTTCGTCAGCCTTCGCTGTATGTAACAAGGGCGGGCTCGATAGGTAACGTTTCAACTCTTCCAAGGCTTGTTGACATTCGGCCGTCCAAACGAAGTCACTCTTTTTCTTGAGCAAGGAGAAAAATGATGACTAATATCAGAGGACCTGGAGATGAATCTGCTTAAGGTCGCGATCCTTCCGGTCAATCTTTGTACACCCTTCACGTTTTTAACTACCTTGATGTTCTCGATAGCTTGTATCTTATCCGGGTTGATTTCTATTCCTCGGTTCGAGACCATGAACCCTAGAAACTTTCTCGATCCTACTCCGAATGCACACTTCTCCGGATTCATCTTCATGTTGTACTTGCGCAAGACATCGAAGGTTTCTCGTAAATGCTTCAAATGGTCCTCTGTTTCCAGGGACTTAACTAGCATGTCATCAATATAAAATTCCATTATTTTCCCTATCTGTTCTTCGAACATTTTGTTAACTAGGCGTTGATAGGTCGCTCCGGCGTTTTTTAATCCGAAGGGCATTACGTTATAGCAATAAGTTTCGTATCGAGTTATAAATGAGGCTTTCTCTTGATTCTCTGGGTTTATTCGAATCTGATTGTACCCGGAGTATGCGTCAAGAAAACTTAGAAGGGCGTGTTCGGCTGTCGCATCGATCATACGATCTATGTGAGGTAGAGGAAAGAAATCCTTTGGACACGCTTTGTTTAGATCTTTAAAGTCTATGCACATTCTGAACTTGTTACCTTTCTTCGGCACGATGACAACGCTGGCCAACCAGTTTGGGTATTTTACCTCCCGAATGGATCTTATTTTTAGCAATTTTGTTATATCATCTTTAACAAACGCATGCTTAGCTTCCGACATTGGCCTTCATTTCTGTTTGACCGAGCAGAAGCTCGGGTCCAGGCTCAAACGATGAGTCGTTACTTCCGGTGGGATTCCTGTCATATCTAAATGGGACCATGCAAAACAATCTGAGTTAGCTTTAAGAAATTCAATTAAATCATTCCTGAGCTCCAAGGTGAGACCCGTGCCTAGGTATACCTTTCTATCCGGGAGGTGGGCGAAGAGGACAACTTGCTCCAGTTCTTCTACCGTGGACCTCGTTGCGTCGGATTCATCCGGAAAAATGAAGGACCTTGGAATACCGAAGTCATCATCTTCCTCTGCCACCTCGTTCTGTGATTGCTATTTGGTCCCTTCGCTCCTATCCAAGGCATTGGCGCGACCATCTATATCTGCCTTCGGCCCATTCGGCGTGGCTTCCTCGACTGCGAACATTTCTTTGGTGGCAAGTTGTTCCCCCCGTATGACCTTTATCCCATCGGAGGTCGAAAACTTCAGCAGTTGTTGCAATGTTGATAGTACTGCCTTCATCATGTGTATCCACGGCCTCCCAAATAGAGCGTTGTATTTCATTTCCCCGTCAATGACATAAAAATCGGTGTGCTACACAACCCCGACTGTACTCACGGGCAGTGTGATCTCTCCCCTTGTGGTTTCACAGGCCATATATTGAAGTCGTTCAAGATCCTGGTTGTCGGTATGATTTGATCTAACATGCCGAGTTGTTCGACGACTTTCCATCGAATGATATTCGCCGAGATACCTGGATCAATTAAGATACGCTTAACGTGAGTTTTTGTGAGGCTGAGTGATGCCTTCGACTTCCTCGTCATTGAATGAAATGAATCCATCCGGTATATAGTCCCTGCTCCTTTTTTCCCTCGTGATAGAAAATCTTGTTCTCTTCAGGATAGGCCCTCGTGGTATCTCGACCCCGCTAATGATCATGTTGATCACATGCTGGGGTTCTTCCTTCTCAGCTATTATATCGGCTTCTCTGTTTTGGTAGTGGTTCTTCCCCCGTTCGCTAAAAAATTCTCTTAGGTGTCCGTTTTTTAGCAACTGGGCCACTTCATCCCGTAATCCTCTGCAATCATCGGTCCAGTGCCCGTGGGTACCGTGGTAGTCACATATTAACTTCGGGTCCCGCTGGGAGGGATCGATTCGGAGATGCTTTAGCCGTGTCACACCTTCTATCTTTCCAAATGCAGCTACCAGGGTCGAGGGGTCGACATTGAAGCTGTATTCTGATAACCTCGAATTTTCTCCTATATGCGAGGTCATTGCAAAGTTGGTTTTGTGTTGGAGACCCCTACTTGATATGCCCCGATCAATCCGTCTGTCCCTATAATCGACGCGCTGGTCTCCTCGATTACCGGAGTTGGTCCTGCTTTTCTCGGATCTGAAACCAGGCCTCATAGACGAGTAAGGGTGGTACCTTTCCGGTGGATTGTACTCCGGTTCAAACGTTCTCTTCGGTTTTTCACCCCTCACCCGATTTACGGGACCTGGTGAAAGCCCGAGCTGATCATCCTCTACTCTGATTTTCGACTCTTACCTGTTATGCACATCAGCCTAAGTCGTAGCACTGAATTCCAACAAGTTTTCCTTCAATTTATTGGAAGCGCTGGAACTCCTCGAGTTGAGACCCTTTGTGAATGCTTGGGCGGCCCATTCGTCAGAGACCGGTGGTAACAACATTCTCTCGCGTTGGAATCTAATAACGAACTCCCTAAGCCGCTCATCGTCCCTTTGAAAGATTTTGAATATATCCGCTTTCCGTGCTTGCACCTTTCGTGCCCCTGGGTGAGCCTTTACGAAGGCATCCGTTAGTAACTCGAAGGAGGCGATGGAGTGTTGGGGTAGTGAACAGTACCACTGCATCGCCCCTTTGGTCAAGGTCTCACCGAACTTTTTCAAACTCACTGATTCGATCTCATCATCCTTGAGGTCATTCCTGTAATGGCACACGTATACGCAGTGATATGTTCTTGAGGATCGGTAGTTCCATCGTACTTCGGTATATCTGGCATTTTGAACCTTTTCGAGATCAGCTTCGGTGCCGCACTGGGAGGGAAAGGTCTTCTCACGATGTATTTCATTTCTTGTCCAGTGAGGACCGGAGGTGCTCCCGGAATTTGATCCACCCGAGAATTGTAGTCATCCACTTTTTTCTCGTTGGAGTCTATTCGTTTAGTTAAGGCTTCGAGCATTCTTACTACATCAGACTGCTCATCGATCGGCCTATCCTGGCTCTCACCGACCTCGACTTCCCTTCTAACCTGGTCAGAAACTCTATCCGGATCTGGTGCTAGCGCATCGCTGAGGTCCCTTTGGAGTCGAACGATGGCCTCCTGTTGCTGCTGCATGGTTACATTATGTTCCTGCAACAAATTGTAAATCAAACATAAATTAGTTTCCTCCGTTTCTCCTCCGGGGGCTCCATGCTTGTCTGCATCAACACGCTGGTTTTGAACGGGTTGGTTGTTGATCAGATCGATGGGTGCGTTGAGTGGTACCCCGTTGAGGTTGGCTTCGTGTTCGCTGGATTCATCTTTGTTAAGATGAACAGATCGACTTGGGTTCGACATTGTATAACCTGAAATCACAAAAACGAACAAAGCAAGTGAAAGTCGTCTATGCAAGCCTGTCACTATTATCCTTAGCCCCACGGTGGGCGCCAAACTGTTTACCCCCAAAAAGAGCAACAATTGAATTTATACGCGGTTTAAAGGATACGTGACTTAAACTCAATAACAAATGCAAATAGTAAATGAATGCGAGTAAAGAATTAACGAAGCGAAAGCAAATAAAATAGAGCCTGAGTTCGGTATGATAAATCCAGTAGATAAAGATCCTTTTTGGGACTATGCTCTTTAGGTCCGATTGGGAAATTCCTTCCTCGGCCTGTTGTGCGGATAATTAAGACTTGGAACGAACAAAATGATTGAAAAATTGGGACAAAGGTTTTAACAAAGAAGTTTTATTAGCCACTAGAATGTATTGTAGATTGCGATGCCCTCTAATGGGGCTAATACATGCGTTTAAATAGTGCTAGAGTCCTACTCGAATTAGGAGGCACGAACCCTCACGTGGATATAAACAGTTGCGATATAGTCGGATACGTCTGTTGGTGGCGCGATCTCCGGTGATAAATCAGGTGAAGATAGCTTTCCGTTGATTTGGGTTTATCCCATTGAACATTCTTCGGGTTCTATCTTACGGACTCATTAGCTCGGTAATACCATCGGTTCGACATCACGGACTTACAACAAAACCTTTGGTTCGACTTCACGGACTTACCTCGAACGGACCTTCGCTGAATTGGAGAGAATTAGGTTCTCACCGTACACAATTAGATCTGTCTAGGATTATTTTTGTCTTCCGCTATGTGTTATATTTTTTAAAAATAAATAACTCTGTCCAGAATTATTTGTCTTTGATTGTATGTTATGAATACTGTCCTTGGCATAATATTTATTTCGATATACCAATATTTGAACTAGATTCTTCGTCAACATTTCGGATGAGTTCATATCTCAAACACTTACATGAAATATAAATGTGTATTGGAATTAAAACAAAAAATGTTGCAAACATCCAAATTTCGTAAACCAAAAGCCTGTGCTAACCACTTTCGTCGTGATGTGAACACAAGAACAAAAAATGCTCAATTTTTTCAACCAAACAAAAGCAAAACAAACTAAATTGTTGTTTGGATTTTAGGGAAAAAAAAAAAAGAGCAATTACAAGAGGCCATACCATAAGTGTTGGTTGGGATTGGTCGGGTTTGGAAATGTATGTTTCCTGGCTGACAAAGTGACAAAATACTTCAAAATATGTATATTAGGAGTAGTTGTTGTGAAAAATTGAGTTTAATATCTCAAAAAGAAAATTATAATCCATTATTTTGTTATATATTAATGAGTCATTATTTTACCCTATTAATGTGTTTTATGCAAACTGAATATGGCCGTTGAATGACTACTACTGGTCGTTTCCTTCCCTTAGTTTGGCAAATGGTATTTGACCATTGTCATTAATCTTTACTCATATTTATTATTAATAATATTATATTAATATAGCCTTAATGGATAATGAATACAATTTAGCCATGAATGGTCTTTAGATTGCTGGAGTTCTTAGTCTTGGTTGATTTTCATTCCCTATATAATCTTCTTGTTTCATGTTGAAGAGAAATAATTTTTTAGGATAACACTTTATCATATATTTTGTATTGCTGGGTTTATATAAGATAAATCTTTGTTAAATTCTGGCTCCTAGTTTTGTACTAGAAGAGCTTATTGAATTCTGGGAGATACACCCATACCGGGTGAAATATCCTTAAGGACAGTGTCTTAATTGACACGCCTCAAGCTATGAAGAGAAGTCCCTTAAAGTGTTCGTGATCAAGTATTTCCGTCAAGGTTCGTGATCAAGTGTTTCCGACAAGGTTCGTGATAAAGTATTTTCCGTAAGATTTCCAACAATCTTAAGGATAATCCTCGCTCTATTCTTACGGAAAATTGAAAGAGAATAACTTAGTATAATCTATCTAAGTTCCAGGTATGCTTCTGCTAAATTCGTTTATAATAGGTAGATGAACTTTGGCCTCAAGATGATACATATAATCACCTTTCTATTTTAGAAATATTTATGGTTGTATATTATTTGCTAGAGTGGAATTGTATATTGTTAATGTGTGTATGCATTTTGCGTGAAAGATATTGCACTTTAACTCCTTTGTCTTCTAAGAGCTACTTTTACATCTGTTTTAATTGTGAGTGTTTTATATTTTTTCACTGAACATTTTGAAGAGGCATAGATATATATTAATTATTTTAGTAGTGGTAGAATTTTCTATTCTATCAAAATTGTAATTTGCTTATGTTGCCAGCAAATCAAGCATGACCAATTTGGTGTTCCTAAATTTAATTTTATTAGGATTCTACAGCTACAAGTTTTATGAATGTTAATTTGGTGTTTATATTTACTGACTCTTAGAATTTTCGGAAACAGCCGTCCTACCTTGGTAGGAGTCAGGTCTGCGTACACTCTACCCTCCCCAGACCCTACGATGTGGGATTTCACTGGGTTGTTGTTGTAGAATTTTGGGATGAATTAATTTTTGCTATACCACGTCACGTGCATATGGTGGGGAAAAAAATTGTTGGAATTCATCCAAGCATTATACTTCTGTTAAATCTAAATTAGGTTATAAAAATTATCTGATTGGTCAATGGGGTGAAGAAATAATTGAATATTGACCTGTTTCTTTTTCCGTAAGTATGGGACAATTGTGTGGAAGTTAAGTTTTTGTTGCTTTCATGTGTCGAAGAAGATTCAGAGAAATGATAATCCAGCTAAGTAAATAAATTTGACTAAGCGGATGATATAATTATTGTGGTCATTTTTCAAGTAAACCTTGTGGCTAATGTGAGAGTTTGAGTGTTAGACTTTGGTGCTACTAAGCATATTCTACACCCAAGTTGAAGAAGAAAAATGGTTTATTTATGTTGGTGATTCTAGAACTATTCAAGTTCTTAGGATGAAAAAATTCTTCTTAAAATCACTTTTGAAATAATTATTGGCATTAGCTGGGGTAATTTATGTTTCTAATGTTTGAGCAGATTTGGTTCTTGTGGAATTATTAGATAGATTTGGATGGAAGTTTTTATTTGAGTATGATAAGGTTGCATCAAGCAAAATAATATTTTTGTGAGCAATTGATAATCATGGTTTATTTATACTTAGTATTTTTAAATAAATGATGAAAATGTTAGTATTTATATATATTTTCTTTCACATATGTGTGTCATATCAAGTGTACATTATCTATTTTTTTGAGAGATCACTTAGAGCCTATTTGGATGGGCTTATGCCTATAAGTTGTTGGCAGCTTATAAGCTAAAAAAATAAGTTGGGGTAGTCTAACTTTTTTTTTTTTTTGCTTATAAGCTGTTTTCAGCTTATAAGTTGCTTTAGATAAGCTAAGTCAAATGGGCCCAATTATTTTTTTGAGCTTATTTTAAGCACAAAATGACTTTAAGCTGGCCAGCCAAACATTCAAAAAAGCTGAAAATAACTTATAAGCAACTTATAAGCCAATCCAAACGGGCTCTTAGTAATATTGATTCATTTCATTTTTTATTAAAATGGTACTTTCTTAAATATTAATGTAGTTGATGATGACATAATGTGGTTATTAGTTGAATATGGTGAAGCTATATTATTAGCTTGTTATTTATAAGATGAGTCTTATGAGAAATTGATAGCACTTATTATGAGTTATGAAAAATATTATTCCTCTATCTTAAAATTTTTAAAAATGTGGGGGTCATAGTGGCTTACTAAACTTATGTTGAGAGAACGTTTTAAAAGTGATAATATTTTACGTGGTCTTGTTATTCGAAATGATTTTGGAAATGAGAATTTGTGAAGGGAAAAAAAATACAAGGATAGAAAAATATATTTTGGTGAAATTTTTTATACTTATCTTGTTGAAAATGATCATAAAATATATTGTGGTGTTATTTCTTCTCTTGGTGTATTATTTTGAGAGAAGCTACTCATGATAATGTGTAATGATGAATTAATATTTGTTGTACTAGAGAGTAAGGCTGTGCATGTTAACAGTTAAACCAATAACCCGAACCGATTATTAGATTATTGGATTAATGGTTCGGGTTAATGGGTTATTGGTTCGGGTATCTGGTGGTGTTCTCTAGTTATTGGAGTATCGGTTCGGGTCTCGGGTTCACTACTTTTGTTAACGGGTGAACCGATAACCCAATAACCATTTATTTAATTACAATTATACCCTTCCATTTATAACCTTTCATATATAATTTGTGGAGTCCACTGTCCAGCGTTCCATATAACCCTTCCATATATAATTACTATGCCTATTATAGCTAGATATGCTTTTCGATTTAACTTTGTGGATGATTTCTGTTACCTAAAGAGGAACTTGGTATATTGTATAATCACCATCGCTTGTAAGTGTAAATGTAGGTGCAAGGAGTGCTTGCACAATGAGTCTAAGGACTAAGATGCCTCGATAGTCTGATGAAGTTCTAGTCATGAACACCGGGACTAAGGAATAGAAGTAATCTTTTTGGCATGCTCATATTGATCGAAATCAAGCCGCAGCCTTGCCACCAAGTTAACACTTGCTTACCAGTGGGCTAATAGTCCTTTGTGAGTTGTGATGGAGCAAAGCTGCAATTGATTTCTTTGAATGGTACATTATTTTATAGCTAACTGCTGCAGGCACTTTCTTGTGTAGCTACTTTATTCATTTTGCATCTCGTTAATTCGTTTCTGATTCTGCTTTGAAGATGGGTTCTTTGTTTTTGAAAAATTTTTGTGTGATATCTTAACGGTTAAACCGATGACCGAACCGATAACGATCAAAAATCGATTAACCATTAACTCAGTAACCGATATCTTAATGGTTTTTTAATGGTTTAACATGTCTACAAACCCATAACTGATAAGTTTAACCGATAACTTCCAAATCCGAACCGAACCACCCGATACGCAGCCCTACTAGAGAGGGTGCAATAATGCTAAGTGGATCTCAAAATCCATCGGTGTTTATGTGTTTACCAATTGCGAGGGTGTAATAATATGAAAATCAGCCAAGTAGACCATAATGAAATTTCAGTTTGTGGTTTAGAATTGGCTGGTAATGAGACTAAGATACTTCTTAGTGAGTATTGAGGTTGGGATAAAAGCAATGTGTTTATATATTGTGATGCCAATCAGCGTTAGCTGTAGTGAATAAATAAAATTTTCATTGGCAAGAAAACATATCAGTTTGAGATATAAAGTGATAAAATAACGCTATTGTGAGATGAAATTATTTTCATGAATTATGTGATGTCTGAGGTGAATTTGACCGATTCACAAATTATAAGAAACATCGAGGGGAATGAGATTGTTTTTGTCATTTGAGAAGACTAACAATGGTGGTAACCCAATCTAGTGATTGGAGATCCCATGAATTAGGTTCATATGAGTAATAACAAGTCATTAGTTGATCAAAGTGCACTATTATATTACGTCTCTTCCTATGGTGTGTGAATATAGTGCAAAACTGCAAGGCAAAGTGAGGTTGAGCTATAAACTTTAAATCCATTACCATATCCTTTATAGGTGTTGTATTGCTCTGCAGAATGCACTTGATGGGTGGACCTATATGAGTGTGGAGTGGTGCCGCTCCTATGAAATTGTGACGGATTTCTAGAGCACTCATGAACAACAGGACACGCGCATGGCCTCTTAGCGCAAAATCGCGATAACGACAAAGATTGTGCGAATATGATGTGATAGAATAAGACAATAGGCTTACAAGAGAATTTTTGGTTCATAGAAGTGTTACACTTCACCAATTGCTCTGTAAGTTTAATCTTATTTTATCTAGGTCTGGTTCATAGTCTACGAGACACCAAATTCGACGCATTGTACTCATATGTGAAAACCCAGCAAAACGTCTTATTTTATTCTATTTCTTTTTATTCTTTTTGAGATAGTGGGGGATTGTTGTGAAAAATTGAGTTTAATATCTCAAAAAGAAAATGTTAATCCATTATTTTGTATATATTAATGAATCATTATTTTATCATATTAATGTGTTTTATGCAAATTGAATATGACCATTGAATGACTACTATTGGCCGTTTCCCTCCCTTAGTTTGGCAAATGGTATTTGACCATTGTCATTAATCTTTACTCATATTTATTATTAATAATATTATATTAATATAGCCTTAATGGATAATGAATACAATTCAGCCATGAATGGTCTTTAGACCGTTGGAGTTCTTATTCTTGGTTGATTTTCATTCCCTATATAATAATTTTTTTTAGGATAACACTTTATCATATATTTTGTATTGTTGGGTTTGTATAAGATAAATTTTTGTTAGATTCTGGCTCCTAGTTTTGTACTAGAAGAGCTTGTTGAATCCTGAGGGATACACTCATACCGGGTGAAACATCCTTAAGGACAGTGTCTTAATTGACACGCCTCAAGCTACGAAGAGAAATCCCTTAAAGTGTTCGTGATCAAGTATTTCCGTCAAGGTTCGTGATCAAGTGTTTCCGACAAGGTTCGTGATCAAGTATTTTCCGTAAGATTTCCAACCGTAGTTACGTAAGTGGACAAAATTAGATGCTTCCTTTTACTTGTTTGAAACTTGAAAACCCACGTCATGCTTTAAAGCCATTAATCAACTTTATTTCTTGGCTGACAATATATTTGAGTTCTAATTTGCCTTGATGACTACAGCCACTCACTTATGAGGTCCTTCTCAAAGTCTTATCTTGAAACGGTATACGTATAAAAGTTGAGTTGGACATAAATAAATACAATTTTAGAAATATTTGTTTTTAGTTTCTACTACCTAATTTTGTAAGACTTGAGGATTTGATGTTGATATGGTAATATGTGAAACCGTTTTAGTAAGAAACGCCTATTTAATTAGTTAGAACACATCGTATTTTATTTTATTACTACTTGATTTTATTAGAATTCAGATATGGAAGTTCATATCAATACGTATATTGATCATGTTAGTTTTTATTTATTTTTTATTTTGAAAAAGATCATGTTAATTTGATGTCTAATTCAATTGCCATAAGAGTCTCACAGTCACAGTTAACTTTTAACTACAATTTGACAAACGAAAGATGCAAGTACTGGATTATATACTCGATCTTTTCGAATATATCTATTTATTTTGTAAATGGTGTTTGAAAATAAAAGCATGCTAGCTAATAGCAATCATTCGATCAATTGACTATGCTTTAGTCTTAAATTGGTTGGAACACGTGGTTGACACGATAAACACCACATGCACTACTGATATTAATGATGAGTAATAACAACTAGCAAGTTGATCTTTTCTCAACAATTTGTTTATTATAATACGATATATAAACATGCACTCACATGATATATAGCACAAAATGTAAATCAAGATATTATAAGTCTAATTCAATTTGGATACAAAAAAGAAGACTAAAAACAATATGCTTACTTGTAATTATTTAACAATGTTCAATACCTCGAAATTTACTACTCTTGTCCCATTAATATTCGCGGCACACTTTCCGTTTATTTTGTCAAAAAGAATGATACTTTTTTATATTTGAATAATTTAATTTTGAACATCCTATTTTATCTTTAGTGACATGAATTTAAGACCACATAAATATTATAGCTAGCATGTTATAATCATAAGTTTAAAAATTAAAATTTCATGCTCAATCAAATATTTAATACAAAACATAACAGGATAAATAGATAAATTTGCAAACAAACAATGGTGTTCGAGTTACCTCAAATGTTATGAACCGCATGTAACGTGATTCGATCTATTGTACAAAGCCTTAATTTGTGATATTCTGGACGGCTACATGATAAACACATTAGGACCTAAGAAATGAACCATCAATGCCCACCATTAGTATCACGATGTGATAGATGCTATTGCAACTATTCACGTCTTCTCCACATTTTAATTTTTTATTTTTCCATGATGGTCGCATGATCTAACAATAAAAGAAAAATGTTATATTTGTGAAATTGAGGTAGTAACACAGAGGCCACCCAACTATGAGTAATGATCTCCCAAAGTCATATCTTTATTTTGTAACAAGATCACTTTACTTTTTCTATATCACATCAAAAATTATCCAATAAATATTTGATGAAAATTTTTACTATGATAGAGGCTCAACCAATAAAAGTTGTATAAGGGTCCATTACATTTTTGCCACATGAATATGTGGGCCATCTTTACAAATGAACTAGTGAAAACAAAAGAGGACAAAGTTGTGAAGAAATGGAGGGAACAAAAAGTCATTTTCCCTCCTTTACTGATCACATCTCACCAAAGATACACCAGTACGAAAAAATTCTTTCTCAAAGAGATACCATAGCTAGTCTCAAGAACAAGAAACTTTCTACTCTAAATGTAATAAATCTATCAACTTTTTAACCAAAAAAAAAAATATCAACTTTCTTATTCTTTTTTCTAGAACAGCAAATTTTGTGCTCTAAATGTAATAAATCTATCAACTTTTTGTCACCCTTCTCTTTTTATCATTGTTTGGATCTGTACAACCACCTTCTCCTGCCAAAATTTCAAATTTTGAAAAAAAAAAAAAGAAGAAGTTTCTCATCAATGAACCTTATTTTGTACACATATATAAAAAAATGTTTTATACATAGCTTGTAAGCACAATGTTCTTATATTTTTTATAGAACTATCTACAGTGTGCTCATGCTTGTTGTGACCTTCAAGCTTGTTGTGACCTTTACATATCCATCATGGCTGCATATATAACCTTCATGCTTGTGGAAAATTTTTGTCAACATAGAAATATAATTTATTAGAAAATAGAAATAAGATCAATGTAGAAATTTGGTACTGTTTTCATTCTAAATAATAGTTCCAGCTAGCAAAATTAATGGTGGTTCACATATTCAAAATTATAATTTGATCTTTATAATATCACAAAAAAAAATATCAATACTTCTACTCTAAGATAGCTTTGGCAGAAAACAACCCTTAATGTAATAGTGTTTTTTTTTGTACAGATTGTTTGTGCTTCAAATCAGGAATGGAGAATGTAAATGTTGAGAAAGGGTCTTCTAACCAAGAGATTTGTGCTCCATTTGTTGGTGTGCATCATTGGAAAAACGTTTTTTTTTTGCTGTCCATTCTTGTGTGATGTAATTTGTATATTTAATTTTAATAGCTGAATAGAATAGAATGAATAGGCTTAGAACTTAGACAGAAGAACCAAGTTTTCTTGAAGAAGAGAAACGTCCAGTACTTTGGTGGAAATGAGCACGAAAGAAGATACTACTTTCAATGCATTTTTTTATAATTTATTAACTCAATTTTTTGTGGACCCAACAATGCACTTTTAATTTGGTTCATAACTTCACTTTCTCTTTCTTTTTTGTTTTATTTTATAGCTTTAAATATAAAAAGGGGCCCACATATCCACGTAGCAAAAATGTAATGGACCCTCACACAACTTTTGTTGATTGAGCCTCTATCATAATAAAATTTTTCAATATTTAATCAATAAAATGTGACATGACATGACATTTAATTTAGTCTGGATGAACTTTTTTTTTTCTCAATCCACATGGCAAAAAGACCGACCTGAACCGATCCAAACCCAAATTAAACCCTATTCTGTTTTTTAAATAAAATAGCTTTCTGATGTTCAGTGTAGCACCGTCGACATATTGGCCGTCTGTGGGGAACAGATGAACCCTTTATTTGAGATTTCCTATATATCTTTTGACTTCAATGTATCAGTAGTTTTCAAGTTATGAATTGTTTGTGAGAGCAAAAAGTTTCCCTAATGATTTTGTCCAATTGAATAGGGTTTAAGGGTTGTTAATAAGGGTTAATTTGGGTTTGGATCGGGTTCGGTTGGATCTGTTCTTTTTGCCATGTCGATTGAGGAAAAAAAAGTTCACGTAGACTAAATTAAATGTCATGTCATATTTTGTGAGCAAATATTTATTGATATACAAAAAATTGAATGACCTTGTTATTGCAAAACAAAGAAATTTTACTAGTAAAGAAACTACTATTTGTTTATTTTAACATATACACACACCTATATACATATGTGTTACCGTCACAAATGGATAGAAAATGAAATCAAGGCCAAATACATAAATGGCCTCTTAATGTTGCCATACCTTTTAATTTTGATCTCAATTAAGACTTTTACCTATTAGACACTCTAACATTATTCAAAGTATGTGAATTAAACATTTAAACACAATAGGTAAATGTTTCACATCTTTTGGCAGCATAAAGTTATCCGAATCCAGAATTCTACGAGCAAAGAGCTAAAATGATCCCTTATCTATGCGAGTAGATTTCACTTTGGTCCCTCAAATATAACTTGAACATATTTAATTCCTTAACTTTACTAAAATGGTGCACTTTTTATCTACCTAACAGAACCATTTAAAAAGTAAAGGTAGACCTTTTTCTAATGGAAAAATAATATAAACTATAAAAGGACTGCAGCAGAACTAATAATAGCCTACAAAGATTGTCATTTTGCATAGTAATCGGACGAGAAGAAAAAGACATGTTAATATCGGCGGACCTAATTCACCAACGATTAAACAATGACAAACACAAAATCCTATGTCAGAGACACTTTTTTATTCCTTATTTCTTGTCTTTATTTTAATTTTTTATTCAAAAAGCTTTTGTTGTATCATGCATTGCACAAAATAATTGAAGAAATTTATTATTTACTAGTAAATTTCATTGTTTTAACGATATTTTTGCTAAGTGTCGCAAAAAACACCAATGTTTTTCAACAAATGTCGTTGATTTCGCGACATTTGGCATCAAATGTCGTGTTTTTACGACATTTGACATCAAATGTCATTGTTTTTTATGACATTTGGACCAAATATCGGTGTTTTTATGACATTTGGCATCAAATGTCGTTTTTACGACATTTGTTCATAAATGTCACGAAATTTCTTGTTTCCCGACATTTATTGTAAATGTCACCAAAAAATTATCGTCGTATCTCTTTTTTCTTGTAGTGCCACTTTATGTATTTCCCTTGGTTAATTTCATGAGTTATTACAACATATTTGAACTCATTCTTGTTTTCAAATGTTAGTTCTAATGCCAACACTAGTTTTATCCCCGTTTGCTTTGGGATTAAACTTTGGAAAGTTGAAACTGTCACTATCAGAGTCACATTCTAAACTCTTTGTATCGTCTGAGTCAACACAATCCGAATCACCTTCTTCAGCTGCCATCTTTTTTTTAACTTCTTCACTAGCTTCGTATCCATGATTCACATTTGTATTGCTTACCAAGATATCATCATCATCTAGAAAATCATTTTTTGAGCCTTCAAATTCATCATCACCTGAAGAATGCTCACTGTGTACTTCTTTCTCTTGTTCTGCTCCACCAACTTCATTAGTATGTATAGTCCTTCTAATATATGAAACAAGATGTTCAAAGTATACGTCGACCACCTTGTTATCTGGTATACTTTTGGCTACAATAGTTGCTTCCACATCAGTAGAAATAAGTCGCATTCGGTTACCATACCTCCTGCACAAATGCCAGAAAGTAACCGAATCTCCCTCATAGCCACATAGTTCTGCCATGTATTTGAATTGTGACAAATTCAACTCCGTGTCATTAACATGGTCAATAAAATCTACACGCCCGCCAAGATAATATTTGTTAGGCTGATGCTTCATCGTACCACCATGTATTACTTTTATAATAAAAAAAGAAGCCTCATATGTAGGGTCTGCAAAGCAATTAAACTTATGTTAGACCTTTTTCTAATGGAAAAATAATATAAACTATAAAAGTACTGCAATAGAATTAATAATAGCCTACAAAGATTGGCATTCTGCATAGTAATCGGACAAGAAGAAAAAGACATGTTAATGTCGGCGGACCTAATTCACCAACGATTAAACGTGACAAACACAAAATCCTTTGTCAGAGACACTTTGTTATTCCTTATTTCTTGTTTTTACTTCAATTTTATATTCAAAAAGCTTTTGTTATATCATGCATTGCACAAAATAATTGAAGAAATTTACTATTTACTAGTAACCTTATTATAATATACTGAAGCTATCATGTATTGCATAAAGTTAGCAAATATACTAAAGAAGGAGAAACAAAATCAACATATAGTGAAGAATCACCTTTTTAGTTTAATGATACCCAGATGGTGTTTCTTGCTAAAATCCTATCATAATTGGGTATTTCAGTATCATGAGATCTAATAATCATTATTGTAGAAGAAAAAAATCAGCTTCTTCACTTGAGTTTTCTTGTTCCAGCCAATCAAAGATTTTCACCGAGTGGCTAGGGCTTTTTTCGGTGCGTATGAAATTGGGGGGAAAGACAACTGAGTTTAGTAGTTTTGTCCAGATGGATTTAGGAGTCACGTGGCCTTAGGACCGTTACTTTTTAAACGGTTTCCGTTAGGGAGATAAAAAATGCGACACTTTAATAAAGTTAAGGGATTAAATATGCTAAAGTTATATTTAAGGGATCAAAATAAAGATCATTTTAGCCCTTTATACTATTTTAATTTCATTGATATCCTTCGCACATGTAACCTTAATTAGGTCATGATGATGCAGTAAATTTCCATCAGAATATTGATTCCTTAAAAAGAGAATTGCATATAACTAGTAACTTCTTAGCCAAGTAATAGTACTGAATATACCATGAATCAAACCTTAGAATAATAATAATAGTGCATTTTAACACTCTTCAAATACAAGTCAGATGAACGCGAGTGGAATACACTATTACACGATAAATAATAAAGAAAACTAATATTGTAAGGCTGTAAGCTACAAATGTGAACAAAATTGCAATACTATTTCCTTTGCGTTCAAGTAGTGTACACCAATCAAAATCAAAAGTGCGACAAAAACGGGTATAGGCAAACCGCTCTGGCATTCATACATTCCACGTGGCACTTCCGTTGGGCCCGCAAAATCTACACTTTCCATCACGTAAAATCATACTATAAAAAGTAATTTAAATATTCAACCCTATAATAAGAGTATAAAGACTAAAATAGTCAAAGATAATCACTCTCAACCGACGCGCCTCAAGCCTACGCGCCTCCTATTCTACCCTATTACTCCTCCCATCCAAAGTAAAAGCAATTGCGTACTCCGAAAGCACTATGTAGTTAAAACCACGTACTCCCTTTGTTTCAATTTATATGTCTGATTTTAACTTAGCGAGAGGTAAGGATATAAAAAAACAAAATAATTTTGTAATTTTAAATTAAAAACAGGTAGAATGTGTCAAAGCACCCTTTAATCTTATGATCTTAAATATGCTATGTGTAAAATTAAAATTAAAGAGTTATTAAAAAAAAAAAAAAAAAGAGATATTTTTTTAAACGGACTAAAATTAAAAGTAAGACAAGTAAATTAAAACAGAAGACTAAATGATACTCCCTTCTTTTACTTTTACTTTTACTTTTACTTGTCAACTATACTAATAATAAATTTTCACTTTGACTTTCACTTTAGCATATTAAAAAAGACAAACTTTTTTCTTATTTTACTCTTAACATTAATTACCCATTTCCAAATTATTTCACAAGTCTTGTAAGACGATACACCAATTAATATGGATCTTATGATGAAATTTATACTTTATTTATTACTCCCTCCGGATCAAAAGGAGTATTCACTTAGCCTTCTTGGGTCAGAAAGAGTGTTCACTTATTAAATCAAGAAAGAATTAACCTTATTTTTTTTTCCAGATTTGCCCCTATTAAGTGCTATGTGATCAAATCCAATACCTATTCAATTATGAGCAGTTTAATCAAATTAACTACTTTTTAGGAGTTTGTACTCCCTCCGTTCACTTTTACTTATCCGGTATTCTAAAAATAGATTTTTATTTTTACTTGTCACTTTTAGTATATCAAGAAAAGATAAATTCTTTTTTTCTATTTTACCTGCAGTGTACTTCAAATTATTTTTCAAATTTAATAAAAATATGCACCAATTAATATAGATATATTGGTAAATTATGCACTTTATTTATTATTTCTTAAGGAATGTGTAAAATTAAAAATGAATAAGTAAAAATAAACGGAGGAAATATTTTTATATTTTCGATGGAGTAATTATGTCAAAACGGACAAGCAAAATGAATGAAGGAAGTACTATAAAAATAATAAGATATTGGACCCTAAGAGAGCAAATTGTCAAAGATAACTCATTCTCAACCGACGCGCCTCTTTGATAAAGTAGAAAAAACTAAAGACTACGCGCCTCCTATTCTATACTCTACCAACTTCTCCTTCAAGTTTATTTATAGCAGCTCATTTTTTCTGTCACCACAAAAATTAAAAGCAATTACAAAAATTTCAAAAGCAATAATTAATAAATAAATTTTCTAGGTATTTTTTTTTTCTTTTTTTCAAAAAATTGTTTACCTTTCTGTATACACTTTGTAGTAGCTTTGAAGTAAAAGCAATTGCTCTTTTTGTTTTTGCTTTAAAGGGCGAATTATTCATTGTTTTGTCTACTGAATCGGAAAAAAAAAAGTTAGCACTTTCAGGTGAGTCAATTATCGTTAATTTTCCTTTTTTTTTTCTTTTTCTTATTCATAATTGAATTGAATTATTGTCTAGCTTTTTTCTTCATTAATGTTTTTTGTTAGTTTCTTTTTTCTTAAGTTTATTATAACTGTTTGAACTGATTTCTGCATAAATTAATGATCAATTGTTGCTAACAAGGTAGATTTGGCGGCAGTTTACCAATTCGAATCTCAGTGATTTTTTTTATTTTTTTTTAAATAACCGTGATGTTGGAGCCGGCTTGTAAATGATATTTTATGCTAGTGTAGCCATTGCTGTTAGAGTAAATCAACTTTTGAGTATAGTTCATTGAACTATACTAAAAGTTTCCTTGTCGAAAAAAAAAAAGAGAGTATAGTTCATTAAACAAGGTAGGATATTTTTGAGTTGTTAACTTTAATGTTTATCTCTAGTTCTATCATATTTGTGAAAAACATAACACTTGAGCTATTTTTACAGTTTGTGGACTGGAAACACAACCTCTTTTTGAGGCTAGTGGATGTTTTCCAGTCATTGAGGTTGCTGGCTTATTTGGAAGACGGGGATGAAGCTATCTGCTCTTTTGACTTCTGCTGGAGTGAATATTGCAGTGTGTGTGGTGCTGTTCATTTTGTATTCCTTATTAAGGAAACAACCAACTTTTGTAAATGTCTACTTCAGCCAGAGATTTGCTCAGGTGCGAAAAAGACAGCTTGGTGGCTTTAACTTTGAGCGATTTGTTCCTTCTCCTAGTTGGATCTTGAAGGCATGGGAAGCATCTGATGAAGAAATAGTTGCTGCCGGGGGCTTGGATGCATTCGTGCTTGTGCGGATGATTGTTTTCAGGTGAAAGCTGAACTTTCCTCATTGATTCAATTACTTCCTCTTCTGTTTTTGCTGAAAAAGTCAATTTACTGCCTGAAATTCAGAGCTAGCAACATTGTTCTGCCCTCAATTTCCTTCACGTTTCAACTGAAGTTCACTACTCCCTCCGTCCCATTTATGTGGTACTTTTTGGATTTCAAGAATCAAATGAGTGTTTCATTAATCGCAATTTTTTCATACGCCTTTTAAATATTGTGAATTGTCAATTATTGTGTCTTTTAGTACTTTTTAAATAGTTTTGAAATATGCAAATTTTATTTCAAAAAGCGTAAAGATTCCACGTCCAATTTACGGTCAAAATTTTGAAGTTTGACTCTCGAAGTTCGAACTGTGCCACATAAATTGGGACAGAGGAAGTAAATTTTAGCGGAATATTTCATCAAGCTGAGGGATTCCACTGGGCAAATGTCTACTTAAAAGGGCAGCCCGGTGCACAAAACATCCGGCAGAATGTCTACTTGTTGCTGAAAATACTTTTTACTTGTCTCCATGCCCTGATTTTAAATAGACATTGTTCCCGATGTAAAGGTGGACAGTTTGATGTCATTGTAGTATCTTTTATAAATGCTCAAGCGGTATGCATTTCCCAGTAAGGATGTATAGAATATGTTAGATGGTGAATCTGTTCTTGACAGTATGATGTGCTTCTGTCTTTGCTCCATATTGTCGGGTCTATGTACCTTTAGTATTATAAGTGTGCTTACCTTTTCCTGCTGCTTATGTGGACAGTTTCCGAATATTCTCCATTGCAACTACTTTAGGCCTTTTCCTCGTGCTGCCTCTTAATTATTTTGGTCAAGATATACGGCGTCAGCAAATTCCAGCCGAGTCATTGGAGCTATTCACCATTGTGAATGTTGAGCCAGAGTCAAAATGGTATGAAACATGTACAAGTATGCTGCTAATTATTTGAATGTAGATAATTAATCTATTCCCTTCTAAATGGACGTACAGAGAAGCATAATGCAAGTGGTGATTTTGTTCCATATGAAATAGAAAGCTTTTGTCCTTGCTTAGATGCCATGTTTAACCCTTTCAGCATTTTGCATCTGAAGTTAATATTGCCCAGTAAAGAGAGAATATTATAAAAGAGATCCGACTTATAGGTTTACCATAATTCCCATTTTCAAAGAAAAAATATGTGTTAATGACATATTATTTCTTGATTTACTGAGCTTCTTTTCTATCACACTTTACTTTTCGCTTAAACTTGCCTCTACTTTTTCTTCAGGTTCTGGGTTCACTGCCTCGCACTGTATATCATATCCTGCTCTGCTTGTCTTCTTCTTTACTTTGTAAGAATTTACTACTAATTTCTAAATCATCTGCTTATCTGCTTTTCTGTTGTACTTGTATTTGTTTTACACTAGATACTTCGTACTTATGGTGTATGAGTTTTTTTTTTTTTTTTTAATCTTAGAAGTTCTGCTGCTTGCTTTTAGGAGTACAAGAGTATCTCAAGGAAGCGGCTGGCATACTTCACTTCATCACTTTCCCACCCAAGATACTTCACAGTTCTGGTCCGTGCCATCCCAAAGTCTAAGGAAGAATCGTATAGTCATACACTGGAAAAATTCTTCACGAATTACTATGCATCAAGTTATCTATCTCATCAAATTGTCTATCGCTCTGGCTCTGTTCAGAAACTGCTGGTGAGATTAAGATACTTTTTATTGTAGTCTAACTAGGCAAGCTTTTGCGTTGCAACTTTGCTGAGCTGGGTGTTGTTCAAAGTTTCTCTTGTGCCCAAATTGATTTTTTTTTGTTATGGTTTCAACTGATTAGTAATATTGGAGATGAAACTGTGTATTTTCGAGTATTGCATGAAGGGAGATGTGGGGACTAGGACCAGTAAGTTTTGTCCCCTTTTTCACGGTCAGAAAGATAAGAAAATGACTTTGAGATGTGTAAGATGAGGTGCAATCAATGTATGGTTTGTGGTAGAGATATTAGCGACAAAGCAAAACATTATAGATAGCAGATGCTTTACTTATCAAAAAAAAGAAAGATAGCAGAAGCTTCTGTTGGGAAGCACATGTTTCTTGGTCTTATCTGAGGAATGGGATGAATATTTCATCTGAGATGGAGATATCTCCTTTGGTTTGAAAATCTAGGGGGCAATCGTATATGATGATTCTAGCCTTTTAGAGTGGGATCAGTGATGCTTGTGATAAATATGATGACTTTCTATGTTAGTTTTTTGGTTAGGTTTCTTGCACATTTTTTTTGATAATTTTGGTGTCCGAGTCAGCTTTCACACACCTCGACTATTCCACGGGTACTTGTTACCTCCCACCACCACAAACATCGGGTAACTTTGTCCATCAAAGCTTAGAGATAATGAGATATGGCATTATGAATTTATGCATTTGTAAATATGAAGTTGCTCTACAATTGATGCTGTTTATGAAAGTATATTTTTTTTTTCAAAGAATTCCTTTACTGAACAAATGCTGAGTCATTTTCTGGCTATCTCGAAATACTGAATCCACCTTTTTATGATCAAGATTCTGTGAGGGCCAGCGGCACATTGTTTGAAACTCTGTGGATAATGAGCCCGACTCTCTACCCTTCTCCAGTTACGTGCCAGACTTCTGTCTGCTGTAGGGTTCAAACTCATAACGTACACCTAACCCAACACATCATGTGCTGTCCCCTTATCACTAGACCACTGTCATTAAAAGCCTATCACTTTGTCGCTTAAAGCGATGAAGCGATGCGAAGCAAAGGGTTATTTGTCTTGATTGAAACCATGCACCTCAGAGAAGTGTGCACTACAAACAATAACACACAAAGTGATCCCATTAGAAACAATCCTCTATGGATCTCAATTTTGAGTTGTTGGATTAATATCAGTATTACTGCATCTTGGATGTGGAGATTAGTTATGTTAATTGCAATTGATTATTAAGTACTAAATAACATATATGTTTTGATATTTTTAATTTCGCAAATTATCTTCCTTCTAAGGAAGCGTATGGTTTACTTTTGACTTATCAGTTCAAACCCCATGGACCTTGTTGCTTTTGTGCGCTTTTTACTTCTAAAGCACTGTGTATGTTGCTCTACCATTGTGTCAGTCCTTTGATTAATGCGAAATTCTTTAGGTCCTTTGAGATTAGTTATGTTAATTTCAATTTGGTTATTAAGTACTAAATAACATATATGTTTTGATATTTTTAATTTGGCAAATTGTCTTCCTTCGAAGGAAGCGTATGGTTCACTTTTGACTTTTCAGCTCAAACCCCATGGACCTTGTTGCTTTTTACTTATAAAGCACTGTGTATGTTGCTTTACCATTGTGTCAGTCCTTTGATTAATGCGAAATTCTATAGGTCTTGGCTGTGCCGAAACAAGGTGAAATTGTTTTTGGCCAAAATCTTTCTCAAGCTTTGAAGTTTTGTTTGTTTGAAACTTTTTGCGCGAACCCCCCCTCCACCAAAAAAAAAAAAAAAAAAAAAAGGAAGAAGAAGAAGAGAAAGTTACCATTTTTCTCTAAATTGAAATTTTTTTTTTTTTTTTTTCAAATACATTGATTTCAAAACATAAGGGACCTTTTTTATTAGCTTCAATGGCCCTAAGTGAAAAGCACTACTCCTCGAGCAGCTCACCTCCCCTTCCTCTTCTTCTTCTTTGTGTTTTCTTATAAACCATTTTGATATGAGAAAAAAAAAACCATATCTGTATGAGCTTAAGATAGTGCTCCAGTTGGTTTCTTCTTGATCTAGACTTCTTCTTACACTAGTGTCTTCACATTTAACTTCTTGGTTGGTTCTGTTCCTTTTCTCCTTTTGTCTTTATTTGATGGTTAATGTGCCTTAAGTTGTATGACGACAGACTGATGCAGAGGAGGTGTTCAGGATGCTTAAAACAACCCAAAAGGAGCTTTATGATTCTGGATCAAATTTTATGAGATGTGGCCTATGTGGAGGAACTACTTCGTCTTTCAAGATGCTTCCTAATGAGCGTGGTCGTGATAAAGGAAGAGATGATTATGATGGTTCAGTTTTGAGAAAAAAGGTGACGTCTGTCCCATTATATTATCATATTCATATTTTAGGAGTACTTCAATGCACATTTTCTTTATAGAGGATTATGTTTTCATGAAGTGTTTTAGCACATTTTATTGCTCAGTTCTCTTCAGTCTGTTGACATAAGTTTACTGCTTCATTATTCTCTGCCTGCCGTATTATACTCTGTGGTTTAATTTAACAAAATATTTTTGTGTGTGTGTATGTGTGCGCGTGCGCGCGTGTGTGTCTATGTGTGTGTGTGTGTTTCATTTATAGCTTTGGATCTTCTATGTTAGGATGACCAAATACCGCTATTAAGTGTTGGATCATATTATCTATGCTACACATAAAATATTTAGTCGAAAAAATGAAGCTTTTAGGTGCTGCGTGGAGAATTTCACTTCTTTACATTTCTGTCATGCAAGATGCAAGCCTATGGATGATTGTATAAACACAGTTGTAAATTATTTCGCATGGTTCGATGTAATCAAGCTTAGAAATGTGAGGAAAATCCTGCATTAATGGATACTAATTACAAATTTTATCTAGGTTCCTTTCTCTTTGCCACTCCAAGAAAGAAGCACTTACCTTTCTAGAACTTTTGCTTTTTCCAACGGTTTTCATATTTCACGAATACCAACAAATTCACCTTTTCATTTTTATCTGTTCTTGCAAATAAGCATATTTTATATGCTTGATATGACGTCTGTTACCTGTCAGTAGGCAGCACCAGTAGCTGTCAAGGAATGGTTTGGTTATGATGATTATGCTACTGTATGCCTACGTACAAAGTTTGTATTCGGTACTGCATGTCCATCATTGCCTATTTCGATCTATGTGGAAGTAATTTTATCTGAAACTTTTTAAAAAAGGGCAGCCCGATTCACAAAGCATCCTGCATTAGCAGGGTCCGGGGAAGGGCCGCACCCCAAGGAGGTGTGATGTAGACAACCTAACCTAATGCAAGCATTAGTGACTGCTTCCACGGCTCGAATCCGTGACCTATAGGTCACACGGAGGCAACTTTACCGTTGCTCCAGGGCTCCCCTTCATCTGAAACTTTATGTGGTGTACAATTGACTTCTTAAAACTTGGCATGCAGCATGATGAATATGAACTCCATGAGTCAGTGAATGTTAATTAGTCGGAACTAGCTCGTCGCTATTATTGCTCCAGAGTTCAATTGATTAAATAGTTTATGAAATCCCATATTCCCGTTCCTCTCTGTTAGAGTCCCAGTGTCCCACATTGGTTGAGTGTATAGGCCGTCTTCATATATGGTTTTAGGTAATCCTTACCTGATGAGCTAGCTTTTGGTGTTGATTTAGACTCGATGTCTATTTTCTTAACATGGTATTAGAGCAAAACTCATCCTGTTCTTGATTTACCTAGTGTTGCGCCGACACGTTATGTTGTTCTCACTCCAGATGTCCAGTCTTGACCATGCAAGGGAGTGCCAGACTCCCATATTGTTTGTGGGTATGGGCTTTTATCTCCTTATATAAATTTAGACAATCCTTACCTCATGAGCTAACTGGGTCTGAGTTTAGCTCAATATCCATTTTCATAATATTCAAATATTTCACTTCAATGACAAGAAACAACATTGAGTTGCTTATGTTTCAGAGTATGTGTACTAATCCCTCTGGCTTTTATTGGTGATTTTCTTACTTGTGCTAGATTTTTTTGTTTCACAAAATTGGAGATTGTTGCATCTTTTGAAACTGGCATTAGCCAAAACAAGATGTGAACTGAAGGATATACATTTTTCTTACAGGAATGTGCAGCTGCTGTAGTTTTTTTCAGGAATCGGTATGCTGCTTTAGTTGCTTCTCAAGGACTTCAATCTTCGAATCCCATGTCATGGGTTACGGATCTTGCGCCAGAACCAGATGATATGTACTGGTCAAACATTTGTGTTCCTTACCGACTCCTTTGGATTCGTAAAATTGCGCTTCTAGTGGCCTCTATTCTTTTTGTGGCATTTTTCCTTGTGCCTGTTTCACTAACACAAAGTCTCGTTCACCTCGACAAGCTGCAAAAGACATTTCCATTTCTTAGAGGAATTTTAAAGAGGTAATGCAGTGTTCTGTTTTTGTTTCTGTTGACCTAGTCTCTTGATAGTTCATGGAGCACAGGTTGTAGTCCATGCATGTGTGAGAGAGGGAGAGAAAGAGAGAATGAGAGGTGTTTGTGTATGTGTAGATAACTTATAGACATTATATTATAATGTAATGGAATAAAGTTTGGCTGCATAATTTCAAGACTGATTTTTTTTTGAAAGGATGATGCTGGGATTTAAAAAAAAAAAATCATCTAATTTAGAAGTGTTCACAGTTTTTAGTTCGTTTGTCATCATTTAAAAGAAAAAGAAAAGAGAAAACGGTCTCAACTTAACAAAGGCGCTAGACGGACTTAGGGCTTAAAAGAAGAAGTTAATGGTTGATTAACAAAGGAGAGTAGTAAATCATATTCGACGAAAACAAAAATAATTGGAATCCGTAGTTGTGGATCTCGATCCAAAGGTTCTTTCTTGATCTAGCTACAAGGATGGGGTAGTATGGAAAGATAAAATGTGGAACCTAATAGAAATTACTACTAGTTGGACCCAACAAAGAAGATGTTTCCAAGAGATTGTGTGATAACTTTTCTTCTTCTCAATCTTTACCAACTTCCTTTGTATTATAACATTTCCTGTTTGTTTTAATTGGAGCTTTTCATTTTCTTGCTTTAAATAACTTGTGTTCTTTTGTCCTTTCTTGAGAAATAGAAAATATATTATGAGAGGGAAACATACATGAACAATATAGTAACCCTTTATCTCCCTCTTTTTTGCAGGGACGGAGTTACTCAGCTTCTCACAGGATATCTACCAAGTGTTGTATTAATCTTATTTTCCTACATGGTTCCTCCGTTGATGATGCTATTTTCTAAAATGGAGGGCTCTATCTCACGTAGTGGCAGGAAGAGGAGTGCATGCATAAAAGTTCTATGCTTCTTCATCTGGAATGTTTTCTTCGGTAACATTGTATCCGGATCTGTTATTGAGAGATTAAATAAAATTTTCAAGGATGTAAACAATCTACTTTCTACGGCTGTGCCATCAACGGTAACTCCCCTGCCTCTCTGTGTGTTTACCTGCTTTATCTCATGGTATAACTATCTTGTTCCAATATTTATAAATATACTTACTCTCTATCTTGCCCTCTCATGAATTCAGGTATTCATATGTTTTATTTGAGGCTTTCTGATTAATGCATATAGTTCTTTTAGCTTTTCCACTGCTTGATGAATGCTAGAGCTAGTCTTCTTTTGTGTAGTTTATGTTTTGGTTTTGCATTAATCTCATGGTATGAGAATTTTACATGCAAGTAGCGCTAAATATGATTCAAGATTATTCGGGAGTGGGATAGAAGGTACTAATCCTATGAAGGAAGTACGTATCCGCTTTCCAATATGTTTGATTTGATAAAAGGAAGAAACGGGACTTTCCATTGTTTCTGTGACTGAAAGTATGAGAAGTCCAACAAAACTACTGCTTCCGACATTATTTGATTTGATAAAGGGAAGAGAAGGTAAATATGTAAAATCTGAGACTGGATATTAGAGGAAGTCAAACAACACTACCAAAGCATAATGATGTCTTTCTAGTGCCAACTGCTTCTAACCTGTCAAGTTGACGATCAGAGAATCTTACATACACCTAATTTTCCCCCTCTTTAGCTAGTTTTCTGGTTATCTACTTTTCCCTGACAATGTAAATGAATTAGTTTGTTTACCCTAGTCGTTCATCAATGATATCGGTATCGTATAATTCATTCAGAGCAAAATGATGCCTTCTAGCGCCAATCTGCCTCTAACCTGTCCAGTAGAGGACTGTAGAACCTCACATACACCTAACTTTTCCCCTCTTTAGCTAGTTTTCTCGTTATCTATTTTTCCCTAGCAATGTAATTGAATTAGTTTGTTTACCGTAGTCTTTCATCAATGATATTGGTATCGTATACGTGACCACAAGAGTTGATTGATTGGTAATATGATTTTTTTTGCAGGCCACCTTCTTTATGACTTATGTTTTGACATCAGGCTGGGCAAGTCTGTCTGTTGAACTCCTACAACCATTTGGTCTCATCTGCAGATTGTTCTCCAGGTTTATTCTCCGAAACAAGGAGGTTGAGTCTCATGGAACACTGACATTTCCATACCATACAGAAGTCCCGAGGATCCTCCTATTTGGGCTTTTTGGTTTTGCATATGCCATTTTGTCACCCTTAATACTGCCATTCTTGGTGGTTTATTTTTCCATTGCTTACCTTGTATATCGTAATCAGGTAAATATATCCATTTAGTTTAAATCTTCTTTTATATCTCCTTGTTTTTATCTATTACCTCATTGACATTTGGTTACAGAGTCTTTAGAACTAACATTCTTGTAATGTTTTTCTTTATCAGTATCTATTGAACTCTATGAATGACCCTACAATAATAAAGTGAATCCTGATTTTGTCTTGATTTGTGGGGAATTTTTTTTTTATGCCTGTTCTTGCCTTTACATTTGACAGTTAATGAGCTTCTAGAGCCTGCCCTTCTCATCTCTCATATGTTGTGAAACTTATGAAAAGTGACACTTTTAGAATATGTCACATGACATTTCTGTTTCTGTGATGTTTTGGTATTGATATGACATAAATTGGTGCGGATATGGGGTATCTTTAGGATTCCATCAACTTAGTATAGATCTAGGAAGAGCATTTCAGATACTCAATATAGACTACTATTGTTAACCAAAAATAAGAACTACACCTCAATTTCAAATGAGTTAGGGTCAGCTATATGATTCCTCATTCCAAGTCGTTCCATTTAAGTCCGTCATACTCCAATGTTATAAAAGTTAGTTTCTCTGCATTGGAGATTCTCTACATTTTCTAGTAGCATATAACTCACTCACATGCATGATGCATAATGACTCATAGCAAGTAGTGGACTTAAAGTAAATGTGCTAACATGAGTAGAAATTAATCTCAACTAATTGGTATCGCTTATGTAGACCTTTTTCTTGCATTGTGCTCTATCTTTTGCTAGGTCTACAGGGATTCGAAGATATTGTAGGTCTTTCGAGACAACTTTCTTCCATGTGATTTTAGGTCTACCTCATTCCTTTTTAACTCCTGTGTTCACCATGGTCTCACACCTATAAATTAGTGCATGTGGAGGTCAGATGTAGGACATGACCAAACCCTCAAGCGATCTTATCTTATTTTGTCCTCTATCTGTTAATTGCGTCTTCTGCCAAATGTGGTTATTTTTAATATTGTTTAATCTTTTATGACTGCACTCCATTTAGCATCCGCTGTGATACTCATCTTGTCGATATACTGGACTTTAGAGGTACAACATTCCCTCCTGTGCAACATAATTGGTCTTAGAACCGTTATATAGAATTTGTCTTTCACTTTCGTAGGTATCCTCCTATCACATGACATTTCGGTAGTACTTTTCATTTTCAACCATCATTTTATTATTCTGTGTAACATCTTCATCTATCATACCATTTTCCTGGAACATCGGTCCTAAATATCTAAATTGTTGCAATTAGGCAATGCAATCCCATCTCATTTCACTTTTACTTCACTTTCTTATATTGGCCAAAATTGCAGTGCATAAAATTCAGTCTTAATTGTACTTGTCCTAAAACTCTTACTTTCTAAAGTGCTACTCCAAAGTTCAAGCTTTTCATTGACACTCTTGGTAGTTTTATCAATTAATGCAATATTGTCTGACTCGGTACCTCTGCTGGTGGGAGGTAGCATGTACATGGTGGACTATATAATGTTACTTTTGTATCACATTTTAATTCTACGCATTATATCAAAGAAGCCTGCACTTCACTTCTCACTGCTTCTCGCTTAAAGCACTAGGAGGCTTGTCTTTTTCCTGCTTATGAAAACACTACGCAGGATTACATTCTTTTATTAGTTTTGCTACTTGTTGAGATGAGAAGGGATTTATTTGCAAAGTGTTTGTTGATTGACTTATATACTTTCCTTTTCACCAATGAATATCCACATTCTTGTATATTTTTTTCCCTTTTCCTCTTTATCCTGTGGTTTGACAACTTAGTGAAATTATCAGATTCTCAACGTATATGTGACAAAATATCAAACTGGTGGAACCTACTGGCCTATTGTGCACAACACAACAATATTCTCAGTGGTGCTGATGCAAATTATAGCATTGGCTGTCTTTGGATTTAAAAAATCTTCATCCACATCAAGCTTCATTATTCCATTGATAATCTGTACACTCCTCTTCCATGAGTACTGCAGGGAAAGGTTCGGACCGTTGTTCAAGAACCCTCCTGCTCAGGTATGACTAATTGCATAGTTCATTTATGTTTGTCCATATATGCATCTTATTCTGTGTGTGCATTTGCACAGATCCTCATTGATATGGATAGGGATGATGAGGAATATGGGAGGATGAAAGAGAAGTATCAACAACTCACATCAGCTTATTGTCAGTTCAAATCAACTTCACTTTCACTGGGCAAAGCTGCTCCTGAAAATGACGAAGAGAACATGTGTATCCATAAGGTTCAAGACATAGAAGACATTAATCCAGGTTCCAATAGCTTAATGACTAGATTGGACGGTCTTATTTATCTGGATGTTTTTTTGACATGCTTTGTTGCTTGCAGGGAAAAGTCCTTCGCATCTTCCTCCATCATGTACATCTATTGACATTAAAGGTTCTCATCTTTTATCACATACATCTTTGGAAATAAAAAGTCCTCACCTTCTATCACCACATGCGTCTTTGGAAATTAGAAGTCCTCCACATCTTCCGTCATCACGTACGTCTTTGGAAATTAAAAGTCCTCCTCATCTTCCTTCATCACGTACATCTTTGGAAATTAAAAGTCCTCCTCATCTTCCTTCATCACATACATTTTTAGAAATTAAAAGTCCTCCTCATCTTCCTTCATCGCGTACATCATGGGAAATAAAAAATCCTTCTCATCTTCCTTCACTATGTACGTCTTTGGAAATTACGAATCCTCATCTTCCTTCACCACGCACGTCTTTAGAAAATAGAAGTTCTCATCTTCCTTCACGATGTACACCTTCGGAAATTAAAAGTCCTCATCTTCCTTCGCCACGTACATCTTGGGAAATTAAAAGTCCTCTTCTTCCTTCACCGCGTGAATCTTCGGAAATTAAAAGTCCTCGTCTTGCTTCACCGCGTACATCTTCGGAAATTAAAAGTCCTCTTCTTCCTTCACCGTGTGAATCTCCGGAAATTAGAAGTCCTTTTCTTGCTTCACCCCGTAAATCTTCGGATAAAAGTTCTCGTCTTCCTTCACCGCGTAAATCCTTGGAAATTAAAAGTCCTCATCATCCTTCATCATTTACATCTTTGGAAGTTGAAGAATCGTGTGGCAAGTAGATGAATCTTTTCTGTGCATTAAATCGCGGTGTTGGTGCTGTTTGTGCATTCTTATGGACTGCCTATTCTGTGGGCACGGTTGATGTGTCGTGTGAACTGCCTTGTAAAGATACTACTTGGAAGTGTACAGGAAACATATACGTATGAGAAAAATGGCGTCTGAATAGACTTCTTGAAGTGTACAGAATGTGTTTGGGGGCTCTGAAGCTGCAAACCTTCAAAGAGTTACTTAAAAGATTTTTTTTGTTTTGTATTCCTTTATAGATGGTTCCATGACTATGGAGACCTGTGTATATGTATTGTTTGAACTGTTTTGCTTGATTCGAGTAAAATTTTGTTTCTTTAGATTTTATGGCTGAAGTTGTAATATGCAATAAGAAGAATAAAAATTAGAATACAAGGGAAAAAAACTTCTCTTGCATCAGCTAATACCATTGGAAGCGTGTGCGACCTGGAAGGTAAATTTTAGAATCTTATGACCTCAATCTTGACTGTAAAATTATTTCTACGGAGGATTGTTGGTCATTAGACTCTGTAATGTGAACTGTAGAATATTGTGACCTCAATATTGGCAACATTTTGATTGAGGCTCGTTGGTCACTAGACTCAATTTTTTTTTTTTTTTTCTTGGGAGTAAACTGATAACAACAGTAATTTTGGCTGTGGATAAGAGGATGATTAAGCTTTGATGAAAATTTATTATAATGTGATCAGGACCAAAGGTGTACAGAAACGAATCAACAGTGTTCTTTTAAAAGGATGTTCCTGGACAGCCCATACAATGGGTAAGACCGTATTAAATCTTCTATTGATGATTAACATTAGCTTCTGTCAACGAAACCAGAAAACAACTCCATATTACCAATAGTCCTTGGAATTATAAAGGATGCTACATAGTAATTCTTAAAATAGAGAGCAAGTACCCTCATGACTCATTGTACCATGTTTCCTCTCCCTTTCTTGTTTTCAGATCCAGGTATGCGAGATGGAATAGACAAGAATATCTTGTGGACTAGTTACCCCATCATTTTTGTACATCCCAGGGGATTATTATCCATTATCTCACCAATCAAATGTAGGATAAAATAATTTCACATTTTATCCCGAGATTGTTATCTCTTATCCCACCAACCAAACAACCCTTATGTAACAGAGAAAAGGGATAGTAAAGCGGCTGAATTCTGAAGAGTGCACTGACGGAGCACTTCAAAACTAGAAATTTCTTGGAACACTGACTGGTGCTTCATCTGTAACAACGGTTAACGACTTTATATCATAGAAATAACACTTATTGTTCATTTGTCGGCACTGTCTTTGAAAAATGATTACTTATGGAGTTTCAAATTCACATATGAAAGTCCATGAATATATTTTGGAATTTTAAATGTGAAATTTGAGATTTCATGATAGTGAATGTTTTCAATTGCAGGGGCTGCAATTGTATATTACCCCGTTTTATCCGGAAATTCTTTTATATCTCCTGGGCTTACTATGAGTACTAAACTCGTTATTTGGTAACAATCACTTTTCCTATACTTGTTTTTCGGTCTCTCTCTCTCTCTCTTTTTTGGTTTTCTAAGGGAAGATGCCTACATCCTAATTCAAAAAAATCTATTGATAAGGACAATGTATAAAATATGGTGAAAATTTTCATCAGACCAAATGAGAGAATATCGACAGGGGGAAATTTTCTCCAATATAGTACAAGTATTATTTACGGTGTGCATGATTATGTAAACTATGTCAGTGTCAGCATCCTTCTTTTGACAACTATTAAAATGTGTGAAATCGCTTATCTGCTTCTCTTTGGAGACAGAATAATCCACAATTATTTAGTCCTTTTCCTGTCCAAGAAAACCATGCTTTTCAACACATTTTTTAATATAAGAAAAAAAGAGCCTTTTGTCCAGTGATTGCATAGGACAAATCTAAAGGAATTTCCTCTTCTTAGTGACTGTCACTCTCATTTAATAGACAAACCATTTTAGTTTATTAGTATGACCTTAATAGCTATTTAATTGAAAAGTTGTGACAATAGTCGTCGTTTGGTTATTGTCATGCCTAATATGGCTTATCACGGACATCTTTAGTGATTATTATTGTCATCAAAATGTTGACAGTATATGTCTTTAGTAGCAGTCAAATTCTTTGAAAAAATTTTGGTTGCTTGTTTAGGACTGTTTCTGTGTTGCTCTGTTGCTAAGGGATATTCCTTTGGGACTTCACAGAAATTTAGGCATTAAATTAAGCTCCACAATATAGTTATGAAATTCGACAAAATTCAATAGCTTTAATTTAAAAGTTATATTTTTATTTAAATATGGGCCAAAGCCAAATATACCCCTAATGCATTCAATACAGAACAACTTATCCTTATTTCAAAATGATCTCGTTTGTAGCTCTGTCGTCACCCAAATGGCCCCTATTTGTCATTATTGACTAATGAACCTGATTTTTCCTATTAAAAATTATAATTTTTTTTTTAAAATTGAAAAATGCCACCTATTAATAATTTTTTAATCTACAGTTGTTCTACTTTAGACTTAGCTGCATATATGCTTTTTTACATTCATTAATAATACTGTTAAGACCTGAAAAGAAAGATTAAGAAAATTGTTAGATGATAAAAAAAAGTTAGCTAGGCTAGCTAAATTTGTCCGATTAGTTCCCTAGGTTCGACCTCTAGCTAAAAATAAGATTACAAGCCTTCTAATTAGTGTCTTTACATTATTAGCACAAACTTTCTTGTCATAAATTAATATAAATCTAATTGGAGTTGACAAAAATGTATGATTTATAGTTCCCTCCAGGCAACGGATTGAAAAGAGAGTGGTTGAGAAATTTCAATAAAGCAGAATGAGATATACAAAGTTAGTAATTCTTTTAACTGCTTTAGGCTAATAAAACATCTAATTTCTTTTAGATTGATTATATGTCAACGGTGTTCTAATCAACCACATGACTATAGCTTACCAAACAATTACTTTTGAAGAACAAAAGTCAGCCAAAAGTTATATATTCAGCTAAGTCTAAAGTAGAACAACTGTATTCAACTTTAATTTCCCTACTTGTGTGTTTTAATTTGTCGGCTAAAGGATATATAATTAATTCAAGACAAACTTTTTTTTTTTCACGGTTTTCAAAACTCAAAAGTTACGTTTTAGGACTAAATTATAGTACCAGTTCTTAAGAAGTTTTCAGTCTTTAAGCTGACCTAATTGTCAAATAAAGAAGCTATTTGTGAATACTTGTGACGTAAATCAAAAGAATTTTGGTGCCCTATATATAATGAGCTAAGTGTACTGATAATAAGAAGGCCATTATCGTTTGAGATATATGTTGTAGTCAATTACCAATTTTGAATATCATCATTACTTTTCTATAATTCTTTGCGTTGATTGTATTTGAATTTAAGGAAAAGGAATATAATACATGTAACGATTTTCCTGGTTTGCAATTTCAAATCTCAATACGAATAGAAGAACAACTACCGCTTGCAGAGATAGATTCAGTATTTAAGTGCAATGAATTCAACTTTTAAGATTTTTTGCATTGGATTATTGTATTTTTAAATAATCCGATAGACAAAAACTTACAACTAGGAATAATTGACTTGATAGCGTTATGTTGGAATATAATCACTCTATAATATGTGCTTGAAAGTATACCACATATTTAAAAAGATCCGACAAAAAATCGAAACATGGACAAAATCGACAAAAATCGAAGGAATGAAAAACCTACTTATTAGTTTGGTTTGATCCCAATATTAAAAAAAAAAATTGATCCCAATATTAAAAAAAAACTGACTTAATTTATTTATTTCTTTATAGAGAAAACTGATCCAAACCGAACCATGAACACTCCCGTGATCATCCTTCTACTGATAGACAAGAAGAAATTAGGGTTCCGGTTGGGACAAGCTAGATCATTTATTCAGTCCCGATACAAAATGGAAATGAAACATAGGGATACCTGGTTATTTACTAGGAAATTACAACTTCCTTTCCATTTTATGTAATCCTATTGGAATGAGCACGTAACTTAAAAAAGACAAGAAATGTTTGAAACATGTAGTTTTAACTCTTAAATATGCGCATAACATGTCTGTTGCTATATAAATTTCTCATAAAATTAAGTAGTTTACAAATTTATAAAGGAATTATTCTCCTTAGAATGGACTAGAAAAGAAATAGGTCACGTAGAATAGAATGGGTAATAAATTAAAGAGTAATAGATGCAGTATGCTACGGCGTAATGCAAATGTTTTTGTAGTTTTATTTCTTCTACTACATGGGGATGCAGCAGGATAAATCGAACCTACACCTATTGTATGAAATATTCTCACCAATACCACTAATAAACCATCACAATTTACCCGTTTTTGTAGTGTTTCCACCATGAACGATGACAAATTGATCCAATTCAGGAATTGAAGATGGATTGAATTAAATTAATGAAGCTCTTCTGCAAAATACATGGCTTACTAAAAATCAGTGATTTAAGGCCAAAATAATAGAAGAATCTGTAATACGAGGACTGTTTTCTTGAGAGTTTCAAGGGAATTTGTGACAGACATCCTCTGAGCGTTCATATGCAACAACTTGTAAGTGCACATAGTACATATACTAGCATTTTATAATTAAACCTCTAGAAGTAGGATCTAACTTATATGCTCTGAAAGTGTAAGAATTTTTAAACTGTTAATATTGTGTATCTTAATCTAGGTTTGCTGCTTTATATTCCAAGATACTAACATCTATTCAATTGTTACCTATATTTATATTCTAAATGAACTGATAATGTATAATTTACTTTTACACTTGACAGTACTATATAAAAAATTACATTCTTTCAAGTAATACCAATGAGTCCAAACTCATGACAATCGTCCAAACTGAGAGGATCATTATCAATGGACAAATATATGGATCAGCAAATTTTTGACATGGCTGACTCTAGCTAGTAGTCAAATAACCAAGTGAAAAGATGCAAATATTTGAGTAAACAAGTTTATTAGGGTTTCTCCAACAATTAAACACAAAATCACCCAGCGTCTCTCCTACAAGAAATTTACAATGTCAAATGAAATTTACAGAAGTATTATTCATCCCCAGTGTACCTAAGTTCATCAAGTGCACCTTCTTGAAGCAAAGTGCAATGCTGATGACCTTCATTGTTAGAAGCAACTAGTGGAGCAAATGGAAACACCAAATTATTCATATTTTCCCACTCCAAGTTTCCTCCCAAAGTAGTTGAAGGTTTATTATTAACCATATCCTCATATAACATTTCAAGACCATCTAATTTTTGTGAATTACTTGTGTACATCATATGCTCAAACTCACCAGCAAAACCATCATTTACTGCTAGGACTACTGGAGTATCTAATCCCATTCGCTCCACTAACTTTCGTCTCTCGGTGTCAGTGTCAGCCCAGCAGTCTGCTTTCCCGTCCATGTTGTATTGAGTATTTGTGAAATGTGAATGTGTCATGTTTATGACATCCATTGGATTAGAAGACATCAAATTGATAGAATTATGATCATATATTGGTTGCATCAAAGTATTATCCATGGTAGGATCATATTGAGGATTTGGTACTCCAATATTGATCTCTTTATCATCATCATCATTTGAAAATTTTCCTCCAAGATTCATCAATAACTTTCTGATCGAAGCGTGGTCGTTAGTGATATGTGGTTCTTGGTTTGAGTATGGTATTTGCTGCAAGATAGGACGCTGATCAGGCCAGCTAGGGTTTGTGTTAACAATATTGTTATGATCACAAACCATACTGGAGCTGATCATTTCTGACCTTCCTATTTTTCTTGATCCTTGTTTTTGGCTTTTCTCTTTAAGATTTTTGCGCTGTTTTCCAAATAATTTCTTCTTTAACTTGGTGTTCCAGTAGTTCTTTATATCATTATCTGTTCTTCCAGGAAGTTGTGCCGCAATAATAGACCACCTAATTCATCATAAAATTAGCCAAGATTAGAGAACTAATTAACAGAAGTGAATTCAAGATCTGGAGCCAGTGAACTCAGAACAAGTTTAATCTCATCATATGCATAAATATGTAAGCTCGAGGCTTAATAGAAACAGATTCAAGATTTACATTTGATGGGTTCAACCATCAAAATTTGTTAGCATGAACTCCTTATATATAGTTCTGAAATTGATGATTCAGAATTTAATATTTATTTAAAATTTAGTGTTTTTTTCCCCACATATATATAGATGTTCTGTATTGCTGGTATTAGGTTCAACCGAACATTGGGCGAAAGCTCAATCCACCTCGAAGTAGAAAGTAATAGTTTCAGTTGAACCTATATAAACCGCCCTAGATTTGTGCGACTTCACACAAAACCTTAGTATAATTAGTAGTAACAAGTATTGCTAGTTAAAGGGTGTACATAGTTATTAGGTATCTAAGTATAAACATGAAGGACAGATATAACAAGATTTGAAGAAAATTTACCTGCTTCCAATACTTATATAGAAGCTCAAAATGAAGTTATCTTCTTCTTCTGAGAATCCACCATGCTTGATGTTTGGTCGCAAATAGTTTAACCATCTAAGCCGACAACTCTTTCCACATCTTTTCAGACCTAATAAATATTTAATTTAGAAAAAAAAATCCTATATAATTAACTATCATCAAGAAATTAATTAAGACAACGAAATAAGGATATATACCAATTTTCTGAGGCAAAGCAATCCAATTTCCAGCAGTGCCATGTTGCTCAATGTATGATTTCAACTTAGCATCTTCTTCAGGTGACCATGGACCTTTCTTGACATTATTTTTGTCACAGCAAGGTGCTCTTCCCATTTCTTGTTTTGGTTTCACTAATTAACCAAAATTGGTGATTTAAAGCTAACTTAGATCTTCTTCTATGATTTTTCTTGTGCGTGTAGAGAGAGAGAGAGATTAATTATAATAATAAGTATAGTGGATAAATATGTTTTGAAAAGCAGGATGTTTTGGGGGTTGGGGGGAGGGGGGGGGGGGGAGTCGAGTGGGTATGGCCAGAAAAAATGCTGGAGGAAAAGACCTTTCTTCTTGTCTTTCTCAGTGAAGAATAATTAAACATACAATATTATGACTAGCTAGTATGATGAATAAAACTAATTTTTAATTAAGGCCATTTGGAAAAATCATGGACACAAGCTGGTAGTCTATCAAAAATAAAAAATAAATTAAAAATAATAATAATAATAATAATAATAGAGATTTAATAATAATAATAATAATAATAATAATAATAATAGAGCTTTTGCAAATGGAGTGTAACCTTTCCTAACTTATCAATTGTAGCAAATGATATGAAATTGACTTATAAACTATATACATTATCGGTATAAAATTTTTTATTTGTGGTCAGATTATATACTTAAAGAATATCTACATGTAAAGCTAAAGGCTTTTTAAAATGTGGATTTATAATCTTTAAAATAAGATAGATTACCAGTTGCTACAACAGGTAAAGATGACCTGATAGTGTAAAATTATATATACTGATAATATATAACTTAAACTCATTTGGTAATTAATTAAGATAGCTGCGAAGAAATGATTTAGCAAGTGATATGAAATTGATAACTAAGATATAGCTGCAAATGAAATTGACTTCCGTCCAAAATGAGAGAATTAAGTTAGTTTACCCAAAATAATTTCTGGTAAACAAACACTAGAAAATTTGACTTTTCTATGATAAATTCTTTTCTTGAAAACTGATTTCCGTTATATCAAACACATCTCTACATTGTATAGATTAACTTCTTTCGTCAAATGATAAAGCTTAAAACTCTTATATTTCGATTGAACTATACTAATTGGAAGAACAAAAAAAGATCACGATCATTGTCTTGCCGAAGAATGAGAGGTGGGATTAAAAAAACATACATAGATCTAAGAAGAATCTAATAAATTGTTTAATAGTCTAGCTAGCTAGATTAATTATATTGGAAATTCTTAATTAAACTAAATGTGATGTGACGCCCTATATGTCACTCTCTGTCGTGTTTATCATATTAATTGGCAGCATCTCACAACAAAAATGAACCTTGGTCATGTCTTTTATTAAATTACTTACAAGAGTATAACTTTTATGGAAGAAGAAGACCAAGATTTTAAAGAAGGAAATGAAGCCCCTCTAAAGTTTCGTTTCGAGGAATCTTAGTAATTTAATGGTCGACTATCTGAATATAAGAATATTCACCTTATTAGTGATAATTTAATTTTTCACCCTGTAATTCGATCTCTTCTCCATTTACTCTTCTTTAAATTATGCCCCAACATTACTGGTCTATAATTTTTGCCCTTCACGTTGCAACTCTGAACGTTCACGCAGAAATCATGAGGTTCTGGATTCGAACCTCCGCTCAAGCATAAATTAAAAAAAAAAAATTGCAAAGCAAGATTTGGGTCGCGTGTATGCCGGACCCGGCATACACTTGTTAAGGAATTACCAAAGTTATATTGGACCCGGCATACTCATGCCTTATGGGCAGGCTTGGCATGAGTATGCCGGGTCCGACATAACTTTGGTAATTCCTTAACTAGTTTATGCCGGGTCCGGCATACATATGGGCAAACTTTTAGTTAAGCCTTAACTAAAAGTCTTTTCCTGGTTATGTCTTATTGGGGCAGACTTTTAGTTAAGGCACAACTAAAAGTATGCCCCATAAGGCATAACTAAAAGTATGCCCCATAAGGCGGAACTTTTCCTTAAGGCATTATTAAAAATTTGACTTATAAGACAAAGTCTATGTCTTAAGGAAAAGTTATGCCTTATGGGGCATACTTTTAGTTGTGCCTTAACTAAAAGTCTGCCCCATAAGGCATAACTAGGAAAAAACTTTTAGTTAAGGGTTAACTAAAAGTTTGTCCATTAAAAGTTTGTCGGACCCGACATAAACTTGTGAAGGAATTACCAAAGTTATGCCGGACCCAGCATACTTATGCCAAGTCTGCCCATAAGGCATAAGTATGCCGGGTCCGACATAACTTTGGTAATTCCTTAACAAGTGTATGCCGGTGGAGGGCATAGCGAAATTTAAACTCTGCCTTGCGATTTTTTTAAAATTTTTGACTGAGTGGGGGTTCGAACCTGGAACCCATGGGTTTTAGCCGAAGGGCAAAATTTAAAGATTTCAAATATGAGGGGCAAAAATTAAAGACCACCCCAAAAGAAGGGCAATTTGGCGAATTGCCCCTCTAATTTCAATTTCTCTCTCTACTAGTGTCATTTGGCCCGTGCTAAGTCCGGGCCCAAACCAATGTTAGAAATTTAATTGGAAATTTTACTTGTCATAGCTACTTCTAAGACCTATTTATGAATAATAACTACCTTTTATTTTATTTATTGTTCATAACTAAAATATTTTCTTAAATTACACATCATAACTAGTGTCCTGTATTTCACAAAATTCTCTTTTAAATTAGTTTTCTCTCACCTCTCAAATCTATTTCTCCCTCACCCTTCTCTTTCTCTCTCTCTGTTCCCTCTCCTGCCCCCAGATCTGTGGGATCTACTTCCCTTGCCTGGACCCTCTATTTATGGCTGTTGTTCTCCTTTAGCCTTATTGATTTATGGCCCTTGTATCTAAACAGTCAAAATTATTTGAAATGGCTTGCAGAGGTATTGAGGCTAAGCAGCCCAACTTTGCTATTCGTAAATGTGCTAGGGTTCAATTGATCAAAAACGGGAAGAAGATCGCTGCATTCATTCCTAACGATGGTTGTTTGAACTACATTGAAGAAAATGATGAGGTGTTGATTGTCGGATTTGGTTGAAAGGGTCATGCCGTAGGAGATATTCCTGGTGTCAGATTCAAAGTTGTGAAGGTTTCTGGTGTATCTCTCTTGTCTCTCTTCAAGGAGAAGAAGGAGAAACCAAGATCTTAATTTGCCATTTTGCCAAAATACTGTTTCCATGGACTTCTAGTTTTCAGAGGAAGTAGAAGAATTTGATGAAAAAGAAGAACTGTTCTCAAAGTTGTTAACTTTTTATTCTTCTTGGATTTTTGGTGAATCTGTGATTAGTGTGGAAGTTGTAGAAACACCATTGATGAGAGTTGTGGAGCTTCACGCCCACCAAGTGTTTGATAAAATGTTTCAGTATATTTCAGTGTATTATTTCATTGTATTTCACTGTATTTATCTTCTTTTTTTTTTTTTTTTTGTGTAGAGCCTATTTTTTCTCCACTTTGTTTTCACGATTTTTGTATTTCACTGTATTTCAATGTAATTCTGCATTTTGTATTTCTAATTTATGAAATAGTTTCTGATATATTTCATTGTATTCCATTATATATACGCATACTACAAGTTTATATTTCTTAAACAATCAATCATGTTTCATTGCATTCCAGCGTATATTTTTCTATATTTGGAAGTTTTCAGATCTTTAGTGGTTTTTGAATTCAAAAAGTTTTGATTGTAATAAAAGTTGAGAGAGATTCGTGAGCTATTATGGAATGCGTAAATATGGTTGATTTAATTTAACTTATCATTTAAAAAGAAAAAGAAGAATTTGTTCCAAAAATATAGCCTATTTTTACTCAACCCGATTTTGTATTTCCCTGTATTTCACTGTATTTCAAAAAATCTATTCCATAAATAGCTCCTGATTTCACTGGAGTGTGTTTACAGTTCACTGTATTTCTCTATATTTCAAAAAAATAGAAATACACGCATTTTTAAAGAAAAGTAGCTACGCTTGGTAATTTTGCATTTTATAGTTATATCTAGTTAGAAGCCAATAAAAGGTAGCTATTTATGTAAGTTGCCCAATTTAATTTGTAGATAATTTTTAAATTTTTTCTGCTCTTGCTTCTTTATTTTTGTAACATTAATTTGACACTTTAAAAAGACTTCTAAAATTTCAAAGTACAAAAACGTATATGAAGGTTAGAAAACATTTCTCTTAGTTGTATTATATTCTTTAAAAAAAAAAAAAAAACAATAGAATGCTCTTCTAATTTATATTTTATTTAAATCTTTTGAGATTAAAGTCTCCGATGATCCAAATTGAGCTTTTCATATGTTATATTAATTTCATTTGATTCTTCGAATTGAACCCATATTGGCTAACTTATTTTTTACCAAAAGATATTACAGTATTAGGTAAGTTTTATGTTAAAAGTGTGCGCATGTAAAATTTGATTAATTATTATTGTACTTCAAAGTTCATTTTTCGATTGAAACGAAAGGACTATAATTTACATTTTAAAAGTATTTAACATTAATATAAGTTTATATGTATTTATTAATTTAATTTTAAAACTTAATTCTACCTTAAGTGAAATATTTGTTAATTACTTATTTTGCCAGCATGCACGACACAAAATTGCAGGAGAAAATAAAAAAAAATTACGTCTAACCAGACGAATAAAAAATAAAAATAGCAAATGATTACAACATCAACAAACACTAAATAGTATTATAAGAATGATATTTTAATTCAATTATTAAGCCTACATTAAGATAGAATTTGAATAACAAGATAATTCTTTACGTGTCTATAATAAATTCTTAAGGAAAAAATATTTTACAACAAGTTTAATAATATTTCCTCAAAGGATCAAATATATATGAGTACGCTTTGTGGGACCACTATAATCTTTTCCATGACACCATTATTTTTAGTGACATAAAAAAGTTCCTAAAATTCTCAAAATTTACCAAAATATTTGAGAATTCACAAAGTCATAAAAATTTCAATTAGGGGTAAAGAGATAAAATAAATTCATTTGAGGACTACAAAAAGTTGGTATTATCAAAATCCATGTGAAGTGGTCTCAAAAAAAAAATGAATGAGAGCAAAAAATGAAAAATGAAAATATGCAAGGAAAAGTCAATAAAAGAAGCCACATATAAGTATCATATTAGTGTTGTGAGGACTACAAAAACTCACTATCCTCACTTATAATGTATGTTGTGCATGCATAAGTTATGTTAGACCCTCTCAATTTATATGACATTCTCAGATTTCGAGAAAATTTGACTGCAATTTATTCATATGCCCTCTAAATATTTTAATTTGTTAATTCTTGTGATTTATAGTACTTTTATATAATTTTTAAATATGTATATTATTTCTCAAAAGCCTTAAAGATTGTATGTCCGAATTCACGATCAAAATAAAAAAAATTAACTTTCAAAATCCAAACTATGTCATATAAATATATTGAGGTGGAGCGAGTATATATATATAAACATCACGGTTCACAGCTATGTTCTGCTAATAAGAAAATTCAAAAAAATCCAAAATGCATCATTTAGGATTTGATTTAATTTGAGCTGGCGACTTAAAGCAATATTTGCCCCCCTGCCACTATGTTGAACATTTTATTATGTTAAAAGGAGTTTAACAATTTACTTATTATAATTTTCTGACGAAAGGCATGCAATTCAACCCTTCAAAATATAACTTGTCCTATTTTTACTTGTTTTAGGCTTTTAGCCAATTCGTTGACATGTTTCACTATTTTTCTTTGTTTGAAAGAATCTTCTGGCTGTCCCATTGCCAGTAGAGGTGGCAAATCTCTAGTGAATTATTAGGATATAACTTTTTTTTTAAAAAAAATTGTTTTATTATTACATAGGGGGAGGAGAAGGAGAATGGTGAAGGGGATTATAAGGTGGTGAATTGAACCCTCACCAACAAATAAAGTGAAAGTTCAAATAGTCAATCAAATGAGCTACTAATTAAGAGTCCCTGGATATAACTCAAATATGTCGATGTCTGTGCAAATTAATGCAGATATTATATTGGACAAAAAACATAAGGAATATTGTTTTCAATAAATATTAATAAAAACAAGTTTATAAAAAAATTATGACATTGTTTGCCACACCTCTTGCACCTAAGGTGAGACAACGTAACCTTTACAATTTTTCAAGCTATAGGTTATAGCTGGATGTAAATTAAAGGAGCATTATGCACCAAGAGATGAGAATTTGAAATCATATATATGTTAAGACGACAACAACAACATTGCCTTCTGCCATTTGATTTTTTACTTTATTTTATAATGAAATCCTAATCCCTCTTTTAAGTCAGAATAAGAAGAGGCAAAATGCTAGGCGATAATTTCTTTGGAGCTGCTTAAGTTTTAGTTCGAGAGTTACGGATACTTATGCCAATAGGAGATATGCAGTAGGTACCCTATAAAAACAATCAAGATGTGCGCAAATTAATCAAACATTATTGAGGGGGGAAGTTACATTAAAATGACAGATTATTAAATGAGACACGACACATAGGTCTCTATCACTTTCTATTAAACCTAACTAGGGTTAAAAGGTCGACCAATAATTTGACTACGTCTTGTGTACAGCTCAAGACAACTTTCTAATCTATCTAATTTACGGTTTAATTTTGATTACATAAGCAAAAGAAGATTTTTCTATTGACTAGTACAATACTATTAAATTATTAATGTTCTTAATGTGTTGGTGATGGAGAATGGAGACAACGAGCTCCACAACGTCTTTTTACTTCATTTTAGGCTTAATATATATAGTTTGCTATCAAGTTTTACGTAAATTTCTCTGATATACCCCAATTTCACGAGCAATCTTTTAGATATTAAACATTTTTTCCATTGTACAAGAGGTTTAAGATTTGCTTTTTGTGGTGGGTCGTCTAGGGAAATAAGAAGAACAAGGAGTTTATTTATTATTTTTTCAAGTTAATGACAGATATCACAACATCATTAGGGCATGTCATACACTTATCGAGAAAATGTAGCATCGGAAGGGAAATGTTATGATGTATAAAAGGTTGCCCGTAAAATTGGAGTGTGTTAAAAAAAAAAAAAATTACAAGCTGGGGAGATGATATCATATTTGATTATTGATATCATTCGTTCATCTAATTATCATGAATTTCCAACATCTCTTGCAACATATTCTTCTAATCATATTTTGCAAAGTGATCTTATACCAATATACGGTTGGATTTAGTGTTTATTTTTCCTAACCGGCATACATAGTTTTCAAATTAAAGTGATCTTATACAAATATACGGTTGGATTTAATGTTCACTTTTCCTAACTCATATACATAGATTATACATTATACACGAGCATATCTTCTTTTGAAAATGTAAGCATGTCAGTAGATATGGGCCTCGGCCTTGCAATCCCAGCTCCATACATAGCCTCCACTGCTTTTAACTTTTGGCAAAAATGTTACGTTTCCATTATCCAACAGAAATGCTGTACTATCTAATTTCAAAAGGATCATTTGCACTTTTATCCCTTTTTGTGCTGGTCTTTATTTTTTGCCACTCATAACAATAATTTTTGGTGGGGCATAAATTATATTTTGCATAATAATATCTCACAAGTTATGCCTTTGGCTTAAAGAACTATGCTCCGCTAGGCATAAGTTCGATTGCTAAAGGACCACAAAAAAAAAAAAAAAAAAACAGCCCATTTGAAGGACAAACCATGCAATTTCTTCATTTCAAAACATTCATCCAATCCACAGCAATGGCCCAATACATAGGGGATAAGGAGCTCTTAGAACATAGTTACCTTTATGAACACAATGATAGTTTCTCTAATCTCATGTTTAAAAATCCCTATTTAAATATCACAACTATCCTTAGCCCCACAGTGGACGCCAAACTGTTTACCCCAAAAAGGTACAGTTGAATTTATTTACTGATTTAAATGATACGTGAATTGATTTGTTACAAATAAGAGTAAATTATAAACAATACGTAATGGAATCGATTGAATATAAAATAAAAATATCATAGATGAAGTCTGGGCCGCATGAACTCGGAGGAATCTCTTACTGAGGACGACTTTGGATAGACAATCTAACGCCACTACAAGAAAGAAGACGTTTGCCAATTTTTTTATTATTTTTTTTGTTGACTATTGTTGCAAAAAGTATTTTTGGCAACATCTTTTTTGTTGTTGCATAAACTTTTCCATTGGCTATTATTGCAACGACGTGCAACAAGCTTTTTGTTGTTACCAAAATTACTTTTTGCAACAATAATCAATACTATGGCAACAAAATTAAATTGTTTGGCAACATAAAAATAGTTTAATTTTAAAAGTTTCATCAGATATGCCAACAATAAAACTAAGTTTTTGCCAAATATTGAATTTTGCCGACAATATTATTTTTGTTACTAAAGAGTTGTTGCCATTTCTGCACTTTCTTGTAGTGGGCCTTGAAGAACACTTTGAATCCGATACAATAAGCAGAAAACAATAGTGCAATTTGCTTTAGTGCGTAAATATAAATTGTTAAGCTAGAATTGGATGCCGTCTAACACTGAGGTTGGGCTCCTTTTATAGGTGATAATCATCAACACAAAGCTGTGAATCAGACCTCATAATGAACCATAATGATCAATAAATGCTACTTAATTACAAAAACATAACGTTTGGCTATGCATCCGGACCGTTTATGTAACGTCTGGAACTCATTAATGAACCATGACAATTGCTTCATAACCTTTGCTCCGGGCTTGCGTGGAATCATTTCTTTCGGGTTCTCGCATGAAATACCACCTCATGCCACGTATAATGTAAGATTTCACCGTATACAATAGATTGTGTCATATGGTCATCTGGTAAGTGGTAAATAATTAATTTGTTCGTGAATGTGACTTTATTAATATGAAGCTCGAATCTGACTATTTATTGGAGGTTGAATTTAGCTTGGGAGACACTTGTAAGGGATATACTCCGTCTTATGTTCATCTGGAAGTGCTAAAACGTCAATTAGCTCGACATTGTGAATTTAGCGTTCAGCAGATTTAATCCATATTTCTGCCAAAAAAAAAAAAAAAACCGATAGACTGTTGGTGTATAATAAACATGTATACAATAGACCCAGGGGCGGAACTACAGGGGTGCAAGGGGTGTCAATCGAACCCCCTTCGTTTGAAAAATGCACTATATATATGGGGTCAATTTTTTGATTCAGGTATAAATATTTATGTTGCATCCCCTTAACATAATGGAGAACTCAGCTTAGCGGCTGAGGCGCCTACTATTGAGCCCATGGTTGCGGGTTCAATTCTCTGTAACAACACTTTTTTTTAACCCTCTTTCATCCAGTCTCTTTTTCTTGAACTCTCTTATCAAATGTTCTGGCTCCGCCCCTGAATAGACCCACTCCCACCGTCGATTTATTATAGACTGTTCCCACACTATCGGGTGGGAGTTCCCGGGAACCCTTTTTTTTTTTTTTTTTTTTTGAAGAAGAAGAATCAGCAATATATCTTATTAGCAAAATTGAAGTGGTTTGAAGAAAATTACATTTTTAGAGTCATTTTCTAGAATTGGTTGGTGCACCAATTACACCATTAACCACAGAAATTTGCTTGCCAATTACAATAGCAGTAAGTTGAATCTTGTCCACCTAAACAATAATGAATGAAAGGGTGATGCCCTTTGGATATTTTAGTGCACTCTGTTAGGCATATCCTTGAATCTGATTCTACTGGACAATCAATTCCAAGTACTAATTTCTCACATATATTTCCTTGAATACCCTCAACTGAAAGCATTCCATTTTCTGATGTGAATACTTCTTTCACGCGGAGCTTGAATTTATAGTGTGAAAACCTTTAACTGTATAAGAATATTTCAGTTTGGAACCCACAACAATAGATTTGTTGGTTCCACGGTAAAAAAGAATCCAATTAAGTCTCAGCCCACATCTAAGACCAGGGATCGATACCCCCTGGTCATGTTTTTTTAATTTTGACTCTGTTTTTTGTTTTAAACCAAACACCATTTTTCCGCAAATCATAATTTTTCAAATTAATTTTAAAACCAAATGTAAATATAAAATAAGAAACTAAGGTTCTTAAAAATTGTCGTTGGTTTCTTCCATTTTGTCGTTGCCGCTAGCCACTCCCAGGCCCTTCATTCTTCTTCCTCATTCTTTTTTTCTCTTATATGGGAATACAGTTTCTCTTAATTTTTTCTAACCATTGTCATGATATATTATGTTTGAGTGGTTTTTACTTTTTAAATATTTATTAAATATCAGCATTGTTTCTTTAGCCGATTATATTGTATTAATTTGAGTTAGTTGGGAATAGGAGTGCACAAATTTCGATTTAACCGATGAATTGAACCATAAAAATGTTATTTCGGCATTAGGTTATAAGTTAAACCGAACTGTTAGTGTCACGACCCAGCTAGGGGCCGTGACGGGTACCCGGGACTAGCCACCGAGCACCACTCGTTCTAATACTCATCTTACTCATTTAATGCCTTTTTACCAATTTTATACACGAATTGTAGGAAAATCATATTTTATATAAAAACATAAATACTTATATACATTTGCCTCTCGGCCATCAAAATAAGATATACATAATAATAACATCTTGCGAGACCATCTGACCCACACTGCGTATCTACGAGCCTCTACTGACATACTAAACATATAGACGGAACAAGACTCCGTCATGCCCAAAATATGCATATATACCAAAAGAAGAACCATAAGCACCTCCGGACAATGGAGTGCTCTCGATCAGTTGACAGCTACTAAGGGTCTGGACCAAGCTCACCTTCCTGTCTACCTGTGGGCATGAACACAGCGTCCAAAGAAAACGGACGTCAGTACGAACATTGTACTGAGTATGAGAGGCATAAACAATGAAGAAAGACAGTGATAATATAATGTGAACATCAATATGAAACATCTGAATCTGAATGACAATCATAAAAGAAGTAATGCATGCTGTCTTACTCATACTCATCATAATCTCATATATGCATAATATGCAAGCTGCCCGTCCATATCGGAACGGTGTAATAATCAATAACATTAGCCCGCGTCCAGGCCTCCTGCGTCCGGGGTACCATCTTATGCCGCCCACTAGTGGTGTCTGCCCATGCCAAAAGGTCATGGTGTATCCGTATAGCTGCCCGCCTTGGCGGTGACTGCCCGGCCAACTAGGCGCGGTGTAATATGATCATGACATGCTCATAAAAAATACTTGTAATAATATGCTTATCATAGTACATGCATAAGACTCAAGATCAACTATACTCTATCGGGGTGACGTAAGGTCGTGATCCCCCGATTTCATTATGGAGCAATTATTGACATTCTGCCTCACCTTGAAGGAATTAGTACATAAGGTGAGTGTAAGCAATAAATAGCATCATTATCAATATGGCATCATCATATCATATCTCTTATCTTATATAGACATTTATGGACTTAGGCTTCTAGCTTTCCGGAAAATAGGAACTCATGAAGAGGAAAAGAACTTATGCTATAGGATTCATGCCATTAGAAAGAAAGGACTAGCCTCACATACCCTTGTCGTTTAGCTATGTTATCGTTCACTTGCTCTCCTCCAATGTCACGTCGTTACCTTCACGGGAGAATTCATATTAACATTAGTTAATAGATTATAAGGACGCGTCATAAATTCTAGAGAAAATTGGGCAGCATTTCCCCTGTAAACTTAACAATCCTCGAAATTCCAACTTAGCCAAACATCAATCAAAATACCAACAACAACAATACCAACAATTTCATATCAAACTAGACTTAAATCCATTCTTAAATTACTCCCAAAACAGCCCAATATACATTCGGATGCCAATGCTTGTATACACTTCTTTATTTCTGTATATCCATAATATAACAACAACAACTACAGTCAATCCCCCGATATTCCAGCCTACAAAACAGTCCATAACGACCATAAAACAGTCCCCAAAATATCATCGCAAAACAGCCACAAATATTATACCAAACAGCTCCAAAATATAGTCACAAAACAGCCACAAAAATTACATAAAACAGCCCCAAAATTTTGTCATAAAACAGCCACGAAAATTATATAAAACAGCCCCAAAATATTGTCAATAAACAGTCACGAAAATTACATAAAACAGCCCCAAATATCGGCACAAAACAGCCCGGTATACGCTTTGTATACAATATCTTTATACGCTTTATTCTCCCAAATTCAAGAACAACAACTTATCAACAACTTCAACAACAATGTCAACAATTATTATACATCATAACTCAGCTAATTTCATCCATTTAATCCACCTAAAACAGCCCCTTAATCCATAAATCCCAACAAAACAACAAACGAGTTTATAATGCTATTTTCTCCGTTCTAATCCGTTAAAACTCTAAATAAACTTGTTAACAATGAAAAATGGACCTTAATCTTACCTTAATTATGCAGCAACCACTTCCACCCTCTCTTTCTTGGCTGATTTTTAGCTCAAATTGAAGGCAACGCGACGTACAACACTTTTCTCTTCAGGAGCTTCGCGATTCGGGGCTTAGATTGTGGTCAAAATTTGGTTTCTTTCTCTATCTCTCCTCTCTCTCTCTACCTCTGAAATTTCTGGGTTTTTTTGAGGTCTGAAAATGAAAGAGAAGGCCGAATTTTTTCATTAAATGGCAAAGAAAATGGGCTGACCCGACTTGGAATCGGGTTGGGCCGAATTCATTGCCCAGCTTGACCTTTCTGCCTTAAAATGTAGATATCTCCTTATCCCGATGTCACATGAAGACCCACGACCTATGGTTGGAAAGCTATTTCAATTATCTACAACTTTCATTCTGGGAGTTTTCCCAAATTCCCAAAGGACGATAAGGTTATGACCTCCCGAAATCAAATCACCCGAAAACGTATCTTAAAAATATTATTTTGGAGGGCTTTCACTTTGATTTGACTCAAGGGTCCTTCTTGGGTTGTGTTTAACTTCGCATATATTATTCATATAACTTGTCATATGTTCTAAAAAAAAAATCTCGACATGTGGACCCCACCTCAGCTTATGAATAATTCATCGTACGAAAATACGGGATATAACAGTTAGCCCCTAGGGGCCATTTCTTATCCGTTAAACCGATAACCGAAATGTTAAGCCCTTCTAACCGATTACTCGATGACCGATAGTGAATATCTTATTAGTTATGTTATCACTTTAGCATGTTTATACACCAATAATCGATAAACAGAATCGATAACATACAAAATCGAACCGAACCGACCAGTATGCAATCCTAGTTGGGAACCCATAAGTTTCAAATTCTGGATCTACCTCTGTTGTTCAAGACCTAATCAGTAATGAGAAGTCATATAAATTGTATGTGGTGATTATTTCGGTGAGTGGATTGAGGAGCCTGATATGTTTACTTGGAAATTGAACACAAATGCGACAATAGCTATTTGTTCCATGAGAGAAAAGATCTATCAAAGCAGAAAGTCCAAAGCCAATCGCATGCACAAGCGAAGCTGAGAAACGGACCGCAGCGCAACGACTAGGACTCGTGTCGCAAGTGAATATGGCCGGTGCGTGGCGAACGGTTCATCAAGCCATTTTTCGCGTCAACTCCCTAAATAGGAATAGGGGTAGTTTACAAACAAGGATTCACACCTAAAGATGCTACATATGATGAATTTGTCCAAAATAAGAATGTTAATTTACGTCCAAAATTCTTTTTCAAATTGGTAGAGCTTTCTTCCGACCATTTTGGAAAGCAGACACGCAGAAAAGACGAATAAGTAGTCATAGTATATATTAGAAATTTCGAATTGATTACCTTTCATTTACTTAATTCTGGAGAAGTTTGCACTCTATATAAAAACAGGCAGAATCGAAACATTCTCCAAACAAACAATCAGAGAATTAAGAAAATGGTTAAATCAAGCAGAGTTCCTCTCGACCTTTTATGGTTGTTATTATTCGTCTTTGCATCATTAGGTAGGTCTGTGAAATCCCTCCAACTTTCATATTTATTTCAATACTATTTGTTCATGTTACTCCCTTCGTTGGGTGACAATTTTTCATTTTTATTATCATGTTAGTTGATTTTCCCCTTTGGCACACGCAATTCAATTAATAACACTAATTTGTTTAGAGGGTTATTTGAATAATTTAATTTTTATAACTCCATAGAGAAATATGTAAAGTATTAAAGGACCTTTTAGAAATTTGGTCATGTCATTTTTTATTTTTTTTTGTAAATCGGTACTAACTTTGGACCAAATTTCAAAGGCTTAAAAATGGGAGTAACAATTTTATTTTGAAGTTCTCGTTTTACTTTAATAATATAATTTTATATCCACAAACATATCATAGTACGTAAAATCAGAAGTTTCAAAACTATTTCTTTTTCCTTTCTTAAATTTCATAACTAGTCATTCACCTAAAATAAAGGGAAAAGGGTCAAAAATATCTCTCTACTTTGGGAAGAGGGCTAAAATATCTCCCACTACAAATTTGGATAAAAAATATTCCTTACGTCATTAAAATTTTTAAATATATCCCTGTCTTAACAGAAATCCCCAAAATAATCCGATTTTATTTCCAAAGCAGAAGGTCATTTTTGACCCTTTTCCCTGAAATAAATGGATGGGGTGTATTTTTGAGTGTTGCGGACAACCTTTCTGGTAATTAGCAATGAAATTTCCAATTACGTAATACATGTCATCTTGTGTATATTATTTATATACCTATCATTAATCACTAGTAGGTTTGTTTGATATTACGCAAAAGATTTATAAAATGTTTGAATGAAGCTACTCTGTTTGTTCCAATTTAATCATCTTATTTTCCTTTTTAGATTGTTTAGTGCTTTTTCTATATTTAGTAAATCCTTAATTTCAGTATTCTACATGGTATGTGTAATACCGCAAATTTCAAATGTTTTTTTTATTTTTCTTAAAGTTTGTTCTTGGTCAAACCAAAATATTTAAATTGAACGGAGGGAGTAATTTTTAGTTTATAATTAGCTTAAGTTATTGTATTCTTCAAATTAAAGAGTTTTAACCAAATAAGTGGAAATGGTTTTTGTCACTTATTATATATGAGGTAACTCGAATTAAATATATGTCCACCGCTTCTTGTCCATTTGATATATACTAGTTAAGTAGTTTTTGAACACGCACATTGCATGTCGACATCTTATCAATAATTGTACAAATTTTTTAAAACTCATGTTGTTCATATAGAATATTCAACACACTAACGTTTCATTTTACTTTATTCGTGTGCTATTTTCAGATATATTGGACTATAAATATATATGGAGCATATATACACGTTGAAACTTGGAAGTGAACAAAATCGCCAGATAAATCCCCAAAAATAATTGCCAGCTAAAATTGCAACAACAAAATCCTTAAGTAATTTCCTGGGTAATAAAATTCCTAGGTAAATCCCCAAGAAATAATTCCCAGGTAAATGCGCAAGTATAACTACACGGGAAATTTCTTGCCAATTCACAAAGGAACTAAAATTTTCATATTTTTGATCTTTTACCTGCGGAATTACCTACAGAATGATACTTGGGGATTATTTTCCTCAAATAAATCCTCATGTAAAATTTTGGCGCTAAATGGCACCAAATATACATTCGGATTTACCTGGGCTAATCATATCCGCAGGTAAATATAATAGATTTTAGAAATTTTTTGATTTCTGCATGAAAATCCGCAGGAATTATCTGTGAAAAAAATACCCAGGTAAAATCCCCCATAATTCGAGTTTTTCTAGTAGTGATATGTTTCAAAATTCTATTATTTATTTCACCAATTAGACCTGCGGCTGCGCATAAATCATCGAAATTTGAATCGAAGTCCAATAAAAGATTTCAACTGTCTTTTGTTGTTTACTTTGTTTTCATGTTAGCTTGTTCCTGAACTAGTACTTTTCTGTTCACTCCGTTTTATCTCTTCTTAATTCATAAAAGATATTACATTGGTATCTACTTTCAATTACCAATTATCGAAATCGAACTTTGAAAATATCGAACCGAATATCGAATGTCCACCCCTAATTAGACTTATACTTTTTACAAGACTTGTAGTTTGTAATTTAGTTTGTTCATCTCATGATATCATAAAGTATAAATTCAAATCTTAGATTTTTTTTCTTCTTCTTTTACACAGGTTATGGAAGGTGGAAATTGAGAGTAGTTCCTAGAGAAGAGTTTCTACAATGGTATTTTGAGAAGCAACCTCCATTTTATTCCTAAGTTTTGTTGACGTTTAGTATGTCTTACGGTTAGACTTTCGAGTTGGATAAACTTTACTTAATATTAAGTTTTCTTTAAGGAGTACTAGTTTTTCTTTATGGAGTATGTAATGAGATACCATCTCAATGTCATTTTAGTTGCTCTTAATTACTATATGGCAGTGTTTAATTTTCTTATTATTATCTTGCTTCTTTTAGTATGTTGTTATTTTCACTTTGTATAGGGCTCATTATAGAATAAACTACTCCAGGCTATATACGAAGTTTAAGATATTTATGTACTATTTGATAATTGTAATTTTCTTTTTATAAATTTTCAAATTAACGGAAACCTAGTTAAATACAAATTGCAAATAGTACCATTGCAAAATAAAACGTCATCAAATTCTTGTGATTAGTGACAAAACATTTTATCCTTAAAAGCTTAGCTTTTAGCGACAACTACATTGTACTTTTAGGACGATCACAGTTTCGTCATAAAAGTATGACGCTTTAGTGACAAAAACATACTATTACCTACAAAATTTTATAATTTCTATGACGAACTTGTTCGTCATAAATACTATGCATTTGCGGACGAAAAATATTTTCGTAGTTAATACAACTATATTTAGCGACGAAACACTAAGTTGTCGTTGTATACATTTAGTGACACATGCTTTAGGAACGAATGATTGACGAATTGTTTTTCGTCACAAAAAGTTTTTTGTGACGAAAATTGAGTTTCTAAGTGACAAAATTATTCGCTGATAAAGCCATTTGTTGTAGTATGTCGCTGATAAAGCCATTTGTTGTAGTATGTTGTTTCTTTTACTTGGGTTATTTTTACTATTTTTGTTGTCAGCACTTTTCTTTTCTACAATATTTTTATCATAGTTTCTACTCCTGTATTTGTCAAATCTGTTTTTGAAAACGTTTTTGAACCGATGTTCTTTCAGAAACAACTTCTTAATCTCACACAAGATAGGGGTAAGATCTGTGTACACCCATGCACTCTTTCAAGATGTCACTTATAAAATCACACTAGGTTGTCGTTGTTGATGACAAAGATTATTAAATGAGACACGAGAGAAAGGTCTCTTGATCACTTTCTACTAAACCTACCTATAGGGTTAAAAGGTCAATCAATAATTTGACTAACTTGATCTTGTGTACAACTCAAGATAACTTTCTAGTCTATCTATTTGCGGTTTGGTTTTGACTACATAATCTAAAGAAGATTTTTCTATCGACTAGTACAATACTATTAAACGATTAATGTTCTTAATGTGTTGGTGGTGGAGAATGGATACAACGAGCTCCACGTCTTTTTACTTCATTTTAGGCTTAATATATATAGTTTGCTATCAATTTTTACTTAAATTTCTCTGATACACCCCAATTTCACGGGCAATCTTTTATATATTAAACTTTTTTTCCATTGTACAAGAGGTTTTAAGATTTGCCTTTTGTGGTGGGTCGTCTAGGGAAAGAAGAAGAACAAGGAGTTTATTTATTAGTTTTTCAAGTTAATGACATCATTAGGGCATGTCATACCCTTATCGAGAAAATGTAGCATCGGAAGGGAAATGTTGTGTCTAAAAGGTTGCCCGTAAAACTATGTACAAGCTGAGGGAGATGTTATCATATTTGATTCATGATACCATTTGTTCATCTAATTGTCATGAATTTCCAACATCTCCTATAAAATATTCTCCTGATCATATTTTGCAAAGTGATCTTCTATAAATATACGGTTGGATTTAATGTTTACTTTTCCTAACTGGAATACATAGTTTGCAAAGTGATCTTATACAAATATATGGTTGGATTTAATGTTTACTTTTCCTAACTAGTATAAATAAATTATACATTGTGCGCGCATATCTTCTTTTGAAAATGTAAACATGCCAATAGATTCAAAAAATTGCGCCGATTGCCCTTCATACGGACTGGTCTTTAATTTTTGTCTCTACTTCTCGTTTAATGAAAATTTATGGGCCAAAGTACCCTTATTCGCTGGTCTATGAAATCAGAGATCCGGGTTCGAACCCCACCAAAGGCAAAAAAGAAAAAAAAACGCAAGGCAAGATTTCATAGCAAAGTATGCATATTCGGGCAAAAGTTATGCCTTAAGGCTTTCCAGCATAATTTTTAATTTCTACAAAACAATGTGGGATAAGACATACTTTACATAAAAACTATGCCTTACGACATAACTTTTGCCCGAATAGACATAATTTGCTATGAAATCTTATCGTGCGAATTTTTTTTAATACTCAGCCGAGGTTCGACCCCAGAATCTCAGGAGTATTTTCGGTCATTTAAAGTGCCGAAGGGCAAAAATTAAAGACCAGCGATTTGAGGGGAAAAATGGAAAGACCACCCCCGAAAAAGACTTTCATTTTTTTTTTTTGCACGGATTTCCCTTCTTTTGGGGTGGTCTTTAATTTTTGCCTTTCGCTTAAAAAGGTGACCGAAAATACCCCGAGGTTTTGGGTTCGAACCCCCGCTCAGTCAAAAAAAAAATCGCAAGGCAAGACTTTTGCAAAAAGTTAAGGCAAAGTCCGTCGTCTCCTGCAGACTTTTAGTTATGCCTTAATGCAAAAGCTGCTAAGCATAACTTAAAGTCTGCCTTACAAGGCACAGTCTGTCATCTCCGGCATAGGTTCTATGTAACTTCGCCCGAATAGACATAGGTTCATAGAAACCTATGCCTTGCGAAATTATTATTATTTTTGACTTTGTTGGTTTTCGAACTCAGAATCTCGAGATATTTTCAGACACTTATTTAAGCAAAGGGAAAAAATTAAAGACCAGCGAATTGAGGGCCAAAAAATAAAAACCAGTCCGTATGAAGGGCAATCGTGCAAATTGGCCCATCTACATAGCCTCCGGTGCTTTAACTTTTGGCAACAATGTTACGTTTCCATTATCCAGCAAAAATAGGGAAAAGATCACGCATGCCCATTGGAGGCAAAATATTACCCCCCCCCCCCCACCCCCCCCCCCCCCCCCCGCCCGCTCCCATCGCTTCTATACTCCCAGAAAAATTAAGACTATTTACCTGAAACGCCCCCAAAATTATAATACCAACATGGTATATAAATATACTGAGATGGTATCATGGAAGACTGTTTCAGTCCTTCTCCTAGTCCTCTGTGATATCATCATATTATAAATATATACTGTGATGGTGTCATGGAGAACTCCTCCAGTCCTTCGATGAGACGCTCCACGGTCCTCCATGGTACAATTGTGATATATAAATATATTGAGATGGTATCATGGACGACTGCTTCACTCCTTCTCTTAGTCCTCCATGATACCGTCGTGATATATAAGTATACTGCGATGGTATCATCGAGGAAGGGTTTTGGGTGAAGGGGTACGTTGAGTAAATACTTTGGGCTGGGCTGGATAGAAACGAAAATAATTTTAGTGAGGGCATGGGCGGGTAATTAGTTTCAGTCCAATGGGTAATTAGTGTTATTTTCCCACAAAAATATCATTTTTGCGCGGATTGCCCTTCTTTTGGGGTGGTCTTTAATTTCCCCCCCTCAAATGGGTGCTCTTTAATGTTTGTCTTTCGCTTAATACCCCGAGGTTCTGGGTTCGAACCCCATCTCAGTAATATAAAGAAGGAATTTCGCAAGGCAGAGGTTTGGATTCGCAAGGCAGAATTCTGCCTTAAGCATGCAAAAGGTCTACCTTGCGAATCCAAACTCTACCTTGCAAATTTTTTTAAAATTTTTGACTGAGCGGAAATTCAAACCCGAAACCAAGGGATTTTTAGCGTAGGGCAAAGATTAAAGACCACCAATTTGAGGAGAAAAAATTGAAGACCACCCCCAGCGAAGGCCAATTTGCAAATTGCCCCGAAAATATTATAAGGTAAAGTACATATATATACACTAGTCTTGGGAAGCCCGTGCTGAGCCCGGGCCCAAGATCAAGGCAGAAAATTCCACAGTAGTTTAAATTAGAAAAGAGATAATTTAATACATGGTAAACAAATATAGTTGGATATATTGAAAATATTTTTTAAAAAAAACCGACTGTAAGAGTAGTCGACCATTTAGTTTTGTTTTTCTTCACAATGGTTCAGAAAAATTCTACTCTCTCCATTCCTAGTTAAGTGTCTTAGTTTGACTGTGCACGAGGTTTAAAAAATAAAATAAAACTTTTGAATTTTGTGGCCTTAAACTTGACATGTAAAATTTTGGAATTGAAAAACTTATTAAATATAGAAAGATGCATTTTTTTTGGGAGTTAGAAAAGATAAATAACAAAATTAAACTTCAAAAGTTACAAAATTTTTAAAAAATTATTGAAAATAAATGCAAAGATGGGATTAAGGAGCTGCCCACTTAGTAGGCACAGTTACTTCCTTTCCCTTTTATTCTCCTCCACCCCTAACTTAATTAAGCAAATTGAATAAAATTTAAAGTTTTTTTTTCTTTTATTTTCAGAGATCTTAATATAATAATTCTTGAAAAAGTTTTGATACCGTAATATATCTCAGTGCAGAATCTAAAAAAAAAATTGCTAGAAGGACTTGTGGTTTACATATGCGTGATTAGTAACAACCATGTTTTATGAACTATCTGGTTCAAGAAAAAAGTATCAAACTATACATTCTACATTTATTCTTTTGTTGAGGAATTAGTGAACTCACTTATACAACAACAACATACCCAGATGAATCCCACAGTGTGGGGTCTGGGGAGGGTTAAATGTACGCAGACTTTACCCCCACCTTGGTAGGGAGGCTGTTTCCGAAAGACCCTCGGCTAAAAAGAAAACAAGAAACAAGGGGAGAAAAGTCAGATACCAACAGGCAAATCAAAGCAATGCAAAAATGAAAAAAAACAAGGGCAAAGAAATCATGATAAAATTAAAATTTAAGAAATTGATACTTTATACTGATGTTAGTATATCTTAATTCTAATTAAATTATATATATATATATATATATATATATGTAAAATATGAAAAGTAGCTACTTTTCTTAATTTAAACTTTCTTTTTTCTTTCAAAAAATGCATGTGATAAAATAACATTCCCCCCCCCCCCCCCCCCCCTCCCCCCCTTTTTTTTTTCTTGAAGTCTAAGTGAAATATTAATTTGTAAACTTTACGTCAATAATAATATTATAATTCTGCTATCAGTCCCAAGAAAGTTAGGATCAATTAAATTAATTAACTAAATCATGCCTCAATACTACAACGTACCTAAAAAAATTATTTGTTCTCGCTTTTATTTTTCTAAAGGATCGATTTTGATTTTTGTTTTCCTACTATACAAAATTATGTTAAATATCACTCCTAAATTTATATTTTCAAAATAAAATATAATATCAAGAGAAATTTAATTATAATCTTAGAATTTATGAAGTGAAAATATCATTTAAAGACTTCCCTCTCAATACTAAATGAGGTCTTCCAAGTTATTAGTATTATATAGTTTTTGTCTTTGTGGAAACATCATAACCCCTCACAACTTTTTAAGCATTTTAAAGAGTCTTTAACTTTTTTATATTTATCAAATTGAAAGTGGCAACCTAAGTAATAACGGAATAAAATAGGGCTAAATATATGACACAAAAAAAGTCATGGTACATACTTCACTTGCAAAAAGTTAAACTAAGGGGTCATGTAATTATCAAAAAAGTTTGAAAGTGTCTTGATTTATTTGGAATATACTATGGTATATCATGTAATAAATAGCAAGAACAAGGGCAAATTTGAAAAAACACTTCTTTTGATTAGCAAGATGCTCAACTAAATAGTTGAGATGCAACAAAGGACTACAAGAATCATTAGATTGCTCCTTATTATATATACTAATATTAAAGAGAAATATTTACGAAACGTGACTATAGTTTTCTATTTACAAAACATAACATTACAAAACCTATACAAAGCATGTTTTTTTAAAAAAAAAATATTTTTTTTTAAAATAAAAAAAAATAAAAAAAAATCGCTCAAAAATTTATGTATGAAATGTGTATATCTCGCTCAAGGCTTAAAAGTTCGCTCAAAATTTAGTGTATGAAAATGGTATGAAAAATGTATGAAATGTGTATATCTTGTTTAAGGCTTAAAAAATTCGCTCAAAATTGTGCATATGAAAACAGTACGAAATTTGTATCTTGCTCAAGGCTTAAAATTTTGCTCACAGTTTTGTGTATAAAGTTCATGTTAGATTTCTGTAAAATTAATACAACTACAACAACATTGTATACAACTTTGATACAACATTCAAGACTTAAAATAATTGCTCAAATTTTTGTGTATGAAATGTGTATATCTTGCTCAAGGCTTAAAAAGTTCACTCAAATTTTGTGTATGAAAACACGATCAAGGCTTAAACATTACCCTCAAAATTTTATGTATAAGAATGGTATGAAATGTGTATATCTCGCTCAAGACTTACAATTTCATTCACATTTTTCGTATATAAAGTTCATATTAGGTTTCTGGAAAATTAATACAACTACAACAACATTATAACAACTTTTGTACAATATTCAAGGCTTAAAGTTTTCGCTCACAATTTTGTGTAAGAAAATTGTATTAAAAATTTCGCTCACATGTACACATTTCATACAACTTTCATGCACAAAATTTGAGACTTTGAGCAAAAAAAAATTATTTTTTTAAAAAAATATAAAAATTATGTTAAAAAAAATTAAAGTAATTTTTCTTAAAATATTTTTTTAAATATATTTAAAAAAAAATATTTTCTGAAAAATATATGAAAATCCGTCGTGTTTCATAAAATATCGTTATGTTTTGTAAATAAAGAAAACTATCTTTATATTTTGTAATAAAGAGTCTTAAGTAGATACCCCACGTTAATTTCCCAATATTATCCTATCCAATTTCAAAACATTTCATCCAATCCAATGGCCCAATATATAGGGGATAAGGAGCTCTTAGAACATAGTAATTACCTTTAATGAACACAATGATAGTTTCTCGAATCTCATGTTTTAAAATCCCTATTTAAATATTACATAAAAAAATAATCATTTCACAAACAGATCACAACTTTAGCAAATGATTTTTTGCTAAACATCATTAAAACAAAGTTCACTTAATCTCAATAATCCAATCCCTCTTGTCCTCGATAATACCTTTTTGAATAGCTGCTAACCTCGAATTCAATTGCTCACTTATTAATTCCGAGCTTACCTTGTATTCAATCCTGCAAGTTTTATATCACGGATTTTAGTTAGCTAAAAAAATAGCAGTGCTAGTAGTTTAAACTTTTAAATAAAGTCATAAAAGTACAAAATTAGAATTCTTTGAATATATTCTGAAACTAAGTGTAAACAATGTCAGGACGATAATTATTTGAGACACGAGTAAATTTCAAATTGAATATAAAAATTACCGTTTGTTTTTGTAGGTAATACTTCCTACAGGAGCAACACCAAGTGCAGTTCCTGTGCAAAATACTTCATCAACACTAATCAATTCTTCAGCTTCAACCAACCGTTCTTCAACCTAGACCAAGGTGTCCAAATTAAATCCATAAAAATAAATCCTTTTTTGGTGGTTCACATTGTTTAAGTATATAATTAGTACCCCATTAGTTGATTCTTTGTGAGTACCTTCCAAACATTGATTGTATGTTAAAAAAAAAAAAACACTCTCGAGTCACTTAAAAGATATATACAAGTAATTGCGTAGCCAAATTTTTTATTATGAAAAGTCAAAATACAAAGAAATAGTGATGCGAAGAATTTAAGGGAATTCAACATATAGTATTACATAGAATAAAAAATTAAACCTATCTAAATAGTGTAATTTTTGTGTCAATTAACATACTTTAGACAAACAACTTTCTCTAACATGTTAAATTAAATTTGTAATGTAAACATTATGTACAACTATGAGTTATATAATTAGTTAAATCTTTCTTTATTAGTTAATTAAACTGCATCGACTAACAAGGTTATTTATACCTGGTATCCAAGATCATGTGCAATGTCTATTATACTTTTCCTTGTGATTCCTTCAAGAATTGTTCCACTGGCAACTGGCGTTGAAATGATTTTTCCCTGTTGAATATATTAATTAAATCTTTTAAAATGGAGGACCAAATATATTACATTAACTGCAAAAGCATTTTGTAGAATAAATTAGAGCATGGATTAGTTTACCTTAACAAGGAATACGTTAGAGGCAGAGACCTCCTCAATATATTTGTTATTTACTGAATCAAGGTACAATACATCTGAGTATCCTCTCTCTTTTGCCTTCTTTATAGCTTTCATGACCTACATGACCAAAAATTGTGGACTTAAGATCTAAAGAGTAACAATTGATACCGTTTACATGAACATACTAATAGCCTATATATATAGCCAAATTTCTAAGAAGTCAAAAGTATTATTTCCTTTTTTTTTTTTTTTAATTTTAAAAAAGTGTTTATTTTAGGGCGTTGAGATGTTTGGCATAGCTTTTACGAATAAATAAATGTTTTTGAGTAGTAGTAGAAGTTTCTCAGAAGCTGAAAATGTATCTTCTCCTAGAAACACTTTTTGAAACATTGGTCAAGCACATATTGTTGTTTTAATTAATATTGATAAAAGTATTTGCTAAATTGATTAGACGAACACAAGTTGCTAATATCCGGAAATACTTTTTCGAAAACACTAATGATAAAAAAGTATTTTTCAAAATAAGTGAATTTGGATGTTTGGCCAAAGAGGGTATAAGAGTTTAATTTTTATATCGATAGTAAAAAAAAAAAAATACACTAAAGGTGATTCTCCATAGAAAGTGTGATCTATATCTTCATATTAAGGCAAGTTATCTGTTATAACAAGTAAATATGACATGATCGAGTAAAATTATTTATATTATTGGTGTATATAAGTTAGTCATGAAATCTACCGGGGCATAATTAGTAATGGCTTTGACTCCACCAGCTCCCCCTTGTGAGGCACGATGAATTTCTTCCTCAACATATAATGTTAATGGTTGTGTCCCGTTCTAAATGGAAATAGCAAAAACAAAATAAAAAACAAAACATCAAACTTTTTGTGAAAATAATTATTACATCAAGAAAATAAATGGTAACGAACTTACCCTTAAATAGTTTCCTACTGGGCAAGCATAAACAAGAAATGTGTACTCAGGAGCAGGAGCAATTCCAAGTATAGGTCCATTTCCTATAAGCAGAGGCCTAATATAAAGTGAACCTTTCCCAGCAGGAGGGATCTGTTTTTATTTATATATAAAACATAAAACATATGGTTAAATAAAATTAACACGTGCTGATAAGAGGGGTTGCGAGAAAAATAAATGTGTAGTATGAAAAAATGTTTTATCGTATGAAAATCATTTTTACACCATTTTTCAGCATTTGGTTTAATATAAATTAAATGGAGTTGATCGTTCAAATGGTCGCTTAACTATAGAGAATTATACGATTATCGTTTTTTATGTTTTTTATTATAGGAAAGTCATTTTTATAACGATTTCACACAAAAAATCATTCTTGCTGAATTTGTAAATTTTTTAATCTCGACTCTTGATCTGACATTTATAGCAGTCCAAGTGGATTGAAATAATCTCAAAACCGAAAAGAAAACCCGAACCACAATAAAATTTGTTGACAATAATATAGAGCCCGTTTGGATTGACTTATAAATTGCTTATAAGCTGTTTTCAGCTTTTTTGAGTGTTTGGCTGGCCGGCTTAAAGTCATTTTGTGTTTAAAATAAGCTCAAAAAAATAATTGGGCCCATTTGACTTAGCTTATCTAAAGCAGCTTAGCTGAAAACAGCTTATAAGCCAAAAAAAATAAGTTAGACTACCCCAACTTATTTTTTTTAGCTTATAAGCTGTTTGCAGCTTATAGGCATAAGCCCATCCAAACAGGCTCATAGTACACTTAGGGGTCGTTTGGTTCAAAGACAAGTTATACATGGATTAATAAGGCAGAGATTAGTAATATAGGGATTAGTACTACATGGATTAATAAGGCAGAAATTAGTAATGTAGGGATTAGTACTACATGGATTAGTAATACAGGGATTTTTTTTGTTGGGTGTTTGGTTCATTGCACAAAAATTGGACACAAAAGATATCATTTGAATATTTATTTATTTTTAAAATTTAAGAAAAATTAGTTCCAATTATACCGTTGGATGCTTGACCTTTATAGGTTTCTTGGAACAAAACAAGGCTAATTTTGTCATTTTAGTTTTTATCCATGGATAAGTTATCCCGTGGTGGTGGTGGAATAAGATAATACACCCTTTGGTGTATTAAGTAATCCATGTATTAGTTATACATGTCCCAAAATGTCAATCAAACATGGTATAAAATAATATCACATTTAATACCATGACTATTTTAACTGAGACCTCTTACGGAGATGAGAATGCACAATATGAAAAATCACAACATTTTAGCCGGGTCAGATTTTATTTTTAGTACTGTAGTTAATCCGGCCACGTAGACTAATAGAAAAGCCAAATCAAGAGCTAAATATCGAAAATTTGACAAAATTGGCCAGAATAATTTTTTATGTGAAATGATTAAACAAAAATGATTACAAAATATAAAAAGTGATCTTATTCATCCAATATTAGAGCGACCACTTGAACAATAACTCAAAAGAAGTGACTCGAAAACAATGCATTGATGATACTTCCGACTTTGGAGTATCAAGACTGGACAACAATATTGATAGAAACAAGTGATGATAAAAGTTAGGAATATTTTTAAAGAAAATTACTTTCGCTCAAAAAATGACGGATGTCATTTTCCTTTTTTGAATTTTTCTTTTTAGAGATAATGTGTCTATCTAACTCCCAAGATAAGAGCAAAGCCCACGTACACTCTACTCCAGTGGCGGACTCAGGATTTTACACAAGCGGGTTCAATTACGACGTAATAATTGAGGATCATTGGTGATAACCAATAGTTTAAGCACCATTAAGCAGAACAATCTCCACCCTCCCCCCACCCTTTTTTTTTGTTAATAATGTAATCTCAAAATAGACTTATTTTAAACTCAACCCTCAATTTTTTTTTTAAAACAACTTGAGAAAAAAAAATTTACAAAGAACCTATTACTTTTTTTTTTTAAAAGAAAAACTATCTAATTAAAAGAGTTTTACTTCCACAAGAATTAAAAAAATCTATTTACTCTATTCAATTTAATAAAATTCATTCATAATGACCAATTTTGTTATTTACGAACAAAAGACGATACAAAAAAAGTTGTAAACTAAAAAACTAATATAAACTGATTAACTATATTAAAATAAACTATATATAATTTCAACAAATATAGTTGCATCTTTTAGCAAAAAAAAAAACTATAAAAGAGAGTATCAAAATTCATTTTATAACATTTTAATTTCTTTAAGGTAAAATAGATTTTATTTTTTTATTGAATTTGGGTAAGAAAACAAAATATAAAAGGTGACATAGGAAAAAAGAAAGACAATATAAAGGCTAACTAGTTGACTACCACTCAACATTAACTGACTTTTGTTGGCCAATACTTTGTTCTTTGTAGCATGGCAGGAAAATTGGCCAAAAGTAACAAAATACAGCATGCAGAGTGTCTAAAAAGGTTCAATCCCGCATTCGGAAGGTGTAATTGAACCCACTTGACCGCTGCGCTAGAGCCAAGCTTTGTGTCAAGCGGGTTCAAAAGGTTTCATATATTAAAATGTAATGATGATTTTCCTTACCTAAACAGTAAATTTATAGACCAAGTGGGTTCAATTGAATCCACTTGGCACCACGTGGGTCCCCCCTGCTCTACTTTCTTCAAACCTCACTTATGGAATTAGACTGGGTATGTGGTTATTGTTGTTGTCCTTTTTAGAGATATATTTTTAACAAGTCAAGATAACCAAACACTGCAAAATCGTAGAATTTTTTTTTTTTTTATCGTACCAAACACAGTTTAATGAAAGATATTTTTCAGAGAAGAATAATTACCCAACGTTTATTAGCGAGAGCAGTTAGCTTGACAGCATCCACAAATTGTTGAGTTGAAGGAGACAGCATGCACATTCTCTCAGCACCAATTTGCATTCTAATTGCACTTTCTTGTGGACGAAAAAGAAAAATTCGTCCATCATCTCTTCTATATGCTTTTGTACCTTCAATTAAACCCTGTTTGGTACTTTAATTGCGTTATTTTATCAAATGAGTTAAGCATAATAAAACAGTAAGCATTCATATAGTCGATCCCAACTTATGTGAGACATGAGGATACGTAGTAATTATTGTTATATCAATTTATCAAATGCATTTTTGTTTTACACTGTTGTCGTAAAATATGAAAATGTAGTTTGGTATAGTCGATTAATCTTTTGTCTTAACTTTCTCTATAGCATGTCATGGTCACTGGTCAGAAATAAATGACTCTGCAATCACTCTATACTTCTTGTCCCCCATATATATTAATAATTTTGGCAAACTAAAGCTTTTTTTTTTTTTCAAATATCTGACCTTTATTTAAAAAAAGAAGAAGTAGTTTGTGAGTTATTCCCGCCATCCCAATTTGATATTTAATGCTCTTTGATTGGATACAGAGTTTAAGAGATAAAAGAATTTTTTTGCAATTTATAATCATCTAAAATAAGTCATAGACATTTGTGTAACTATAAATCAATCAATCTGTATAAAATGAAATTATGTCTGAATAAAGAAATATGACATTTATTTTTGGAATACGCTAAAAGAAAGTGTGCAACACATAAATCAGCATAGATGAAGTACTATTTATTACTATACCTTTTTTTTCTATTCCAAATCTATAGTTATTGTTCCAATTAATAGAGTATTAAATTAAGTGAGATAATTCATGGAAAGATAAAAAATATATTCGACAAATGGTTTTATGATTGATTTTCTAAATGCATAAGTTTTTTCTTCTTTTTTTTTCCTGGTAAGAAAATGCATAATTTTAATTAAAGAAGAATACACAACCGCTAAACTAAAAATAACCGGTTGTGTTTAATTAAAGTGTAATTTATAAATATAAACAGTAAACTCAACCGGCTATTTATATCCATTTGCCATACTTTCTTGTTTGATATTGCTGATGCAAAATATTAAGGCCCCGTTTGGCCATGAGAATTGTTCACTTTTTTGCCTTTTTTTTTTTACTTTATTTGAAATTCAGTGTTTGGCCATGAAAACTCCAAGTACAACTTAAAGTTGTATTTGCAATTTGAAAAACACATCAAATCATGTTTTCACTTTCAGTACATTTAAACAATCAAATATCTTTGCAAAAACTATAACTAAACACAACTCCATCTTCAACTCCAACTTCAGAAATTCTAAATAAAATAAAAAATAGTAATTGATTTCTGTGGCCAAACGCCTACTAAGTCGTTAGCTAGCAAATCTTATAGCCTGTTTGGCCAAGCTTATTTTTCCCCCAAAATTACTTATTTTTTCAGTAAGTGATTATTTTAAAAAGAAAGTGAAGTGTTTGGCCAAGCTTTTGGGAGAAAATAAGTGTTTTTGGAGAGTAGCAAAAACAGTTTTTCAGAAGCTAAAAAAAAATAGTTTTTGCCCAAAAGCACTTTTTTGAAAAATACACATAAAAGTACTTTTTTGAAAAATACACATAAAAACACTTTTTAAAAGCTTGGTCAAACACAAAATGCTGCTCAAAAGTATTTTTTAATTAATTGACCAAACACAAACTGATTTTAGCCAAAAATATTTTTTTTTAAAAGTACTTTTTAAAGTAAGCTGTTTTTAGAAGCTTGACCAAACATGCTATTAATGCCTAACTTTCCCTAGCATAGCGTGGTCAGGAAAAAAAAAATCCACCTAAATAAGAAAGTACTTTTGTCGGACTTCTTTTATTTCCCTTTCTATAAATTTAGTCAAATAGGCTATAAGTGTCATTTGCCAAACAAGCTATAAATACCACTTGCGCATATTAGACCCACAAATTGTTGCATTACAACCATTCATTCTCTTTTACTAGTTCCTCATATTAAAAATTAAAAAAATTCCGTTTATTTTTAATTTAACAAATCAAAAGAGAGTTTTTCTTTTCAATACTATTATTATTTTAAGCAATTATATAGAGTAAGTAATCAGATTTAGATTTAAAACATATAATTAATATGAATAATTTAGTAAAACAAAATCTAAATAAATGTTTTTTTGATGAAAAGTGTCAAGTCAATAAAAGACTAGTAAAAAGAGTATATTTAATGGAAAAGAGACCAAAATGTCCTCGAACTATCTCAAAAGGTTTAAAAATACTCTTCATTCATCTATTGGGCTAAAAATACCATTCTTCCACCTATTTTGACTCACTTATGTCCATAAAACTAACAACGCACATCAAACACGATCCCTTCCAAATCTAAAACCTAACAAGAACTGAAGTTTTGATATTTTTGAAATGTAGGAAAATAACCCTTTTCTTATAGGCACACATCAATGCTTAATTGGTTGAGATTAAGCCTAATCCATATTATGGATAGATTTAGAGAAATCATTGAGAGACTAGTATTAATTACTAGTATATGTCCATGCATGTGATCATAAAATCAACAAGTTCGTCATTTTAATATAACCAATCTTTAACAGCCAGTTCAAATGAGCTTCAAGCACCATTTTTGGACAACGATAGTATAGACTTAATCCTTAATTTGAACTGCTTAATGTATTTATTGCATATATGTAGGACAGCGATTTATGCCTATGTGAACAACTTTGGAACAAATTTATGTTTTTGCAGAATTGCAGGACAAAGGTATTAATGCCACGAGCCATGTGACTCTGTTTTTTTACCCCCCCCCCCCCCCCCCCCCCAACAAGAATAGAGAGGGATAAAGAAAATACGATTAATGGGAAATGGGTCATGGGTCGGGGCGAAGGGAAAAGATTCAATGGGGATGGGTTTTAATTTTGACTAATAGGGAGGCGCCACGTAATAAATAACAAAAATAAAAAATAAAAAAAGTGGTTGTTAGTTTTGAAGGCATAAGTGGGCCAAAATAGGTGTAAAAATAATATTTTTAGCTCAATAGATGAATGAATGGTATTTTTAAACCTTTTGGGATAGTCCAAGAGCATTTTTGGCCCTTTTCCATATATTCAATCAATAGATTAATGTGAAATGGGTAATGGGTAATGGGTCAGGGTGAAGGGAAAAGATCATGTGGGGATGGGTTTTAATTTCAACCAATAGGGAGGCGCCATGTAATAAATAACCAAAAAAAAGTGAGTTAACAATTTTGTCTAATCTCATTTGGATCGTGAAGGATCCCATAGTGAAGAAAAAAGGAATAATTTCACATATGATCACTCAATTTATATTTTATAGCATAAAAATTATTTAATTATTTTGTATAACAAAATAATTACTTAATTTTATCTAAGTATCACTAAAAGTTGCTAAACTCTTTTTATAATAAAATAGTATCAAATTTTGTCTAAGTATCATCAAAAGTTACTAAAAAATATTTTTGTATCAAAAATTCAGTCAACGTAACTTTGGCTATCTATTTTGCTTCCTCTTATGACTTTATGCTACACTTAGGCAAAACTGAGTGATTTTTTATTACAAAGATATAGTTTAACGACTTTTGTTATACTTGGAAAAAATTGAATAATTTTTTCGTTATAAAAATAATTTTTCTAATTTTAATAAAATAAAATGAATAGCCTGTTTGGCCAAGTTTATAAAAACTAAAAAAATACTTTTTTCAAATGTACTTTTCAAAAAAGTATTTTTGGCTAAAAGCAATTTGTGTTTGACCAATTAATTTAAAAAATACTTTTGAGCAGCAATTAGTGTTTGATCAAGCTTTTAAAAAGTGTAAGTGTTTTTTTGTCAAAAGTACTTTTTAAAAAAATATTTTTGGGCAAAATCTATTTTTTTAGCTTCTGAAAAATTGCTTCTGTTACTCCCCAAAAGCACTTATTTTCTCTCAAAAGCTTGACCAAACACCTCACTTTTCTTAAAATAAGCACTTATTGAAAAAATAAGTATTTTTAGGGAAAAAATAAACTTGATCAAACAGGCTGGAAAATTGAATGGTCATCTATAACTCGAAGAAAAAGTAATAGGAAAAAAATTTAAGCTTTTTCTTAAAAAAAAAAAAAAAAAAAAAGTACCTGTCCATAGTTTAAGACACCAGCTGAAGGACTCAATTCAATATTTCCATAATGATTAAGTTGGCCTTTTTCAAAATTCCCATCTTGAGAACTTCTCATCATAAACATATAATCAGTTTGGATCAACTTGAATCCAAGATTATCCCAATCAAATATATCCGTTGATTCGCAATCCCTGACATTATAATAACAATGTAATGCACAAAATGTAGACTATATATGAAGGTCAATTTAATTTAAATAAACATAAATGGATTTCGTTAGAAAAATATTCAGAGAATTAAATTTCAGACATTTTTTCTGAAGTTTTGGAGTTTTCAGAAATGCAAATTCAATTTTTTAATTTTGCAAATAGTACTCTTTTTTCCATACTTAACATTTGGAAAAAAAGCTTTACTTTTCTATAGAATTTTCAAAATGTTTTTCAAATCTTTTAAAATAGTTTTAGTTGTTTGTCCATAGATTTGTAGACCCCGCGTAGCAAAAGCTTAGTGTACCTGTTATTTTTAAAAAAATTGAAAATATGTGAAGTGAAATAATGATTTTCACTCACAAAATTTCAGCTTTTCCAATAAATACATGTCCAAAATACCCATTAATTTTTTCCAACTTTAAGAAGATATAGCTCAAACACACTTTTGAAAAACTCAAAAGTCCAAAACTTCTAATAAACATAAAAGAACATGAAGTTAATGGTTTTAAAGCAACTCACCGATAATTCTTAGATTGTGCAGAAGTTAGAGCTGGGGCACTGAAGTACCTTGGTCCTACCTACAATCACAAGTAGCTCATCAATTCTTTATATTTTTTATTTTATTTTTAACTCGGTATTCAATTCACTTGGAAAGTTTACATTAGGGGTAAAGCGCTCTGAACAAAGGTGATTTCTGCATTCAGTAGAGCCCAAATCCCAGACTTCTGATTAAGGATGAATTTGTACTTAATTATCATAAGCCTTATTTGATTCTCATTGATTCCTTATGGAGACACATATGTTATAGAATATTTAAACACAATACTAATAGAGGAAACATCAAGGCTCAAGGGTCATAAAACTTATTTAGTAAACCCAGATGTGGGCATATTTTTGGAAAGGCAAATATTCTCTCGGTTTCAGTTTATGTGACACAGTTTGAAAAATTCAGAGTTTATGAAAGAAATGAATTCTTTTGGGATTTGTAGTTAATTTAAACATGTCATAATATTTGTGTGTTTATAAATTTTTTGAAATTTGTTAACTTAAACATGTCATAATGATTTTGTAAAAGCTTCTCATAAAGAAAAAATTGTGAAGGGTAAAGTTAATTGTTTCCAAATTTAGAAGAATGTCATTCTTTTTTTGTAAAAATGAAAGTGTGTCACTAGAACAATATGAGTAATAGCATAAGTGAGACTTTTGAATCTTGTAATAGGAGTATTCAGTTTAAGACCACAAGATTCAAAAGTCTCTCTTAATTTTTTAAACTTCGTGTCCAGTCAAATTAAGATACATGTAAAATGAAACGGAGAGAGTAGTATGATCTTACAAGAATTAATAAACTCCCAAAAGGATAATTGCAGAAGAAAATCATGGCTATATCCTATATATGCACTCTTGATATCAATATGAGAAAGTTTTAAGCTAGGAAGATGGAGAATAATACGTAGCTCACCTTATGTAGAGAAGAAAGTAGAGCTCTGTGAAAGCATGCAGCCCTTCGAATCATGTTGCACTAGAAAAAGAGTATTGTTGGAACTATTACCCCAAACACTAAAGAAAAATCTGGTATTAAAACCTGAAATCTCTGAAATGATATACTATGAGAGAGGATTTAGCTTGAGCAACTAATGAGGAAGTCATGGTTGTTATGAGGTGTACAAAGTAAATAGGCATGCAGAATTCTAATTTGCTCAGCTAGCTACTATTGTTGTGGCCAAGTTTTAATACAGTATCTTTATTATTTTTTTCTACTTGTCTGATAGCAATCTTTTCATCAGTGCCCCACCCCAACTATAGTTGGGTGAAAATAATAAGCATTCATGTGTTTACAAACAGAGTAAATGAATGCAAGCTACTCCTATGTATCAAGCTCTTATCATTTAATTGTGATTTTATTTTTCTACTTGTCTGATAGCAATCTTTTCATCAGCGCCCACCCCAACCGTAGTTGGGTGAAAATAATAGGCATTCATGTGTTTACAAACAGAATAAATGAATGCAAGCTATGTATCAAGCTCTTATCATTTAATTGTGATTTTATTTTAATTTGTGACTCTTATAGTTGATAAAGTCGTGTATATGTATAAATACAGACAACCATTATTTCAGGTGTTACAAGGGGTTGTTTGGTTGCATGTATAAGGTAATATCATACCTGTATAACTTGCGTATGTATAAGACCATCCCTTCTTTTCTAAAAAGGATTACTAATCCTTAACTTATCGAGGAATCCTTCATCAGTGGCTAGTAATGACTGATTTTTTTAATCTTTGCGACTTGATTTCGCAGCAGCAAGTCAGAAAGATTGAGAAATTGAACCATATGATTTAATTCGTTCTCAATAACCATAAGATGATCATCTTAGAGTGATCCTTTTGTCGACGGAATTCCAGCATCAGTAACGTAATGTTTAGTTAATATTTTGATACTTGCATAAAATCTGGCATTAGCAATGTAATATTTGGTTGCCATTTTTTTAATTAAACCGCCTTGGGGTGGTAGGAGGGTTTGTTTTAGATCCGTACCTCATGTATTAAAATTCAAAAGGTAAATACACAGAAGAGAGGACATAAAAACTAACCTCCCTCGAAGATATTTTTTTTAAAAAATGATAATTGTATTTTCAGCAACACTATTATAATCATCATCAGATCACTCTTATAATAGTGATAGTACTACGAATTTAGATACATTAACCTTCCAAACATGCCACTTCAATCACTTGTGCTAGGGAGAGGTCAATGATGTAACAACTCTCTTTTGAAATGTGTGACTTCTTCACTGGCAACAAGATCTTTTTCAATGAAGCCAAATTACTGAGTCATATCAAAGGCGCCATCAGAATGGACAGAATGCAAATTCCATTATTATAGCACTAGATCTAGGCTAATAATAACTTAGTACTATTGTTATTCTTCATCTGAGGTTTTGGTATATGTCTCCCTTCTTTGTATTTTATAATATGAAGATAATATATGCTAGGGTCTCAACCAAATTTCCCACCACCACAGGAGGTGAAAGTCTGGGGGATGGTCTTGGAAAAAAAAAATGAATACATTAACCTTCTCTTCAGTATTATTGCACATTTGGGTTCCTTTTGTCCCTAGGTACTATTACTATTAAAAAATATCTATTTTCCCACTAACAAAATGTTCAATCGTTATTCCTACTTAAAATCGATGAGAAAAACTCAAATAATAGTGTTTTCACATGAAAAAATTAAAAAGTTCCGCAGCGTTTCAATGGGAGTCTGTTTCCCACCATGCATTTTACCAGTGAGCTGGTTCGATGGGAATAAGGTGGGAAAATCATGTTTTATAACATAAATTTTTCATTAAATCTCGATGGAAAAAACCTTTGTTTCTAGTAGTGTATCAAAAGAAATATTTAAATTACTGCTTCATCCGTCTCAAATTATTTATCATGATTTCTAAAAATAGTTTCTCAAATTATTTGTCATTTTAAAAGTTCTAGACAAACTTAAGTATTTTTTTTTCATTTTATCCTTACTAGTAATTATTTTTAAAGATTATAAACACCTCATAATTTAAGACCGAGAGAATAGTATAAAGCAATAAAATATCCACCCTAGATGATTCATCAAAATTGGAGCATTCAACCTGTCCACTTCCACTATTCCTTGAACTAGGGAAGAAAACAAAGACATAATTGATTCACTTTATTTCAGTGACATATCGAATATTGAATAGGATCAAAGAGTTGTCATGTTCTTCACATAATTTTAGTTAAACAAGAAGACATGGAATATTGCTTGATTTTTTTTTTTCACCTTTGCAATAATTCTGTGAACAAAACAAATACTACTTTCAATATCTTATTGATCTTTGATTTGGTTCTGATTGGACAAACAAGAGAATATGCAGGTTGGATTATGCAGTGCAACGAAACAATAAATGATGAATTAGAATAATAGGGGTATTTTGTCTTTTTTCTTTTGTTAGTAACTCCATGAGTTATCATAGTAATATAGTATAAGCGAGAAGTTTTATCACGTGTGACATATGACACGTCATACTTGTGAGAAGGACTAATAAAGTTAAATTGTGGGCCCCCTAAATGACCAAAATTTCACTCACTAGCCGAAACGTTTTATGGTGGGTGGTGTGAGGGCATTCTTTATTTTGACAAGTGTTTTTGTAGCCCCACCTTGTCAGCAGTCTCTCTCCCCTTCATTTCTTCAAATTCCCCTACGTTCTACTTTTGCAATTCTCCATTTGGTTCTTTTCTTTCTTTTTACCGGCACTTCACACTTAGAAAAGAAAAAAGAAATGGATTGATGCCATTATGATTTGTTTCCCCACTCTCCTTTTTTAATAGTTCATTATGCTTTTACAAATTCACGGTTTGATTGGCTTTTTATTTTCGATTAATCTTTATTCTTTATTCAGGATATGGATACGGTAAGGTATGATCACGGGCGGACCCATCCTATTAGGAGGGGGTCACGTGCTCCTCCCAACCTCGGGAATACTCTGTATATATATGGTGTATATACCTTAAAGAACGTATATGTATTTAAAAGGATTCTTGAGAGATATGTATTGCTTTGGTGCATTTGGTTGTTGTGCCCTTTAGGTGCTGCAAGCGAGACTCAAACTGAGGTGTTATATAAGGACCTAAAGGACACAACAACCAAATGCACCAAAGCAATGCATATCTCTCAAGAGTCCTTTTAAATACATATATGTTCTTTAAGGTATATACATCATATATGTACAGGGTATTCCCGAGGTTGAGAGGAGCACGTGACCCCCTCTTAATAGGATGGGTCCACCCGTGATCATACCGTACCGTATCAGTATCCTGAATAAAGAATAAAGATTAATCGAAAATGAAGAGCCAATCAAGCCGTGAATTTGTAAAAGCATCAATCCATTTCTTTTTTCTTTTCTGTAAGTGTGAAGTGCTGGTAAAAAGAAAGAAAAGAACCAAATGGAGAATTGCAAAAGTGGAACGTAGGGGAATTTGAAGAAATGAAGGGGAGAGAGACTGCTGACAAGGTGGGGCTACAAAAACACTTGTCAAAACAAAGAATGCCCTCACACCACCCACCATAAAACTTTTCGGCTAGTGAGTGAAATTTTGGCCATTTAGGGGGCCCATAATTTAACTTTATTAGTCCTTCACACACGTATGACTTAATAAAAAATAATGTAAAATACTTTTAAAAGTAAAAACACCTTAAGAAATTTATTGGAATTCTTTTCTTCCTTTTTGTTTTGATATATATTATTCAAAGTTGCTATATTCTGTGTCCGAGAAATTTAAAGTTCTAAGTGTCATCAAAGTAGATTCTAAATTTAATGGTGTGCAAAAATCGATTTAATCGATAGACTAAACCTAAAAAAAAGCTAAATAATAAAACAGAAGAATATCTTAAAAAAAAAAATTGATATGCGTATAATAGAATTGATTTTAAAATTGATGGAAAAAAAAGAAAATAAGAAAAAATAGGAAAGAGGAGACAGAAATGACAAAACACGTGAAAGAAGAAAAAAAGAAAAGAAAGTGCATAAAGTGGTGGGGCTCATAATATAATTGTAATAAAATACTTCCTCACACATCATATCATATTTATATCTCATCCATTGTAAATTTTTTCGGGTAAAGAGAGAAGGAGAAGTAATAATAGAGTGGGACTCACAATTTATACTTATCAATTGAAAAGCCCTTACACAACTATGACATGACATGTCTCACCAGCCATTCCCTAGTTCTAGTGCTATAATAATGGAATTTGCATTCTGTCCATTCTGATGGCGCCTTTGATATGACTTGGTAATTTGGCTTCATTGAAAAAGATCTTGTTGCTAGTGAAGAAGTCACATATTTCAAAAGAGAGCTGTTACATCGTTCACCTCTCTGTAGCACAAGTGATTGAAGTGGCAAATTTGGAAGGTTAATGTATCTAAATTCGTAGTACTATCAGTATTATAAGAGTGATCTACTGATGATTATAATAGTGTCGCTGAAAATACAATTATCATTTAAGAAAATGAAGAAAACAAAATCTTCGAGGGCTGGATATCTCGCTTTCTTTAAAGAGACTTAAGCTCACTACCACAAATCATACAATAACCTGAGCTCAAACTAACTTTAGACAAGTTGTTGAGTCCAAAGCTCCAAAAAAACACCTTCCTTCAACAAATAAACTCACTTTTTCAAGCACTCTACAATACTTTTACATACCATCACAAGGTAAGAATGACTACTTTATAGGTGAAGAATTTCTTCCTTGAAATGAATTGGAAGAAATGATCTATATCATGGGAGGTCTTGGAGTAATGGTCTTGTGGAGTTATGGTCATTTTCTAGCTTTTATGATGAAGTGGGAGGCTTGAATTCCTTAAGGACAGAGACTAGTCTATCAAAGCCGGATTGTTCTTCCCCAAGTATTAATTTCTAACAATCTTAAGGAATTTAAATTACTGCAATGGAGGCTACTCGAAGTGATATTGTTTTCAACAAGATGTTCGAAGTGTTCAAACTGGACCGCTTTGATGGCTCGAATTTCACCCGCTGGAGAGACAAGTTGTTGTTTTTTTCTTACGGAGTTAGGAATTGCTTATCTGCTAAGTTTTGATCTTTCGGCAATTCCAGAACCTACTGCACAGTATACTGATGAAATCAAGGCAACACGCAAAAAATGCGAAGATGATGAGGTGCGCTGTAGGGGGTTTATTTTAAACTCATTATCTGATCTTTTGTATGATTTATTTCGTCCTCTTAAATCACCACAAGAAATTTGGAAAGCCTTGGAGCATAAATACACAACTATGAAACAAGGAACAAATAGATTTCTTGGTCTGAAATTTTTTGAGTTTCAAATGGTAGATGGAAAATCCGTTATATATGGAACAGGTTGATGAGTTGCTTGTCTTGATTTCTAGACTCAAAGATTTTAAAGTCGAAGTTTCTAAATCTCTTCAAGTGGCTGTTATACTTGCAAAACTACCCGCGACTTGGAATGATTATAAGAAAAAATTATTACATTCTTCCAAAGATGTTAATGTGGACTAGTTGACAAAGCCTATTCGAATTGAAGAAGAAACATGGAAACGTGAAAACAAATATGCTGCAGAAACTGGTCCAAAAGTGAATTATGTTGAGTCTAGCAAGAGAAATTATTTTGACAAATCTGGAAACAAAGCTGGGAAAAAAGAGAAAATTGGATGCTGCTCAAAACGAAAATTCTTCTAACAATAAGAAAGGACCATGTTATAACTGTGGCAAACCAGGCCATTTTAAGAGAGACTACAGATATTTGAAGAGCCAGAAAAAGGAAGAAAATGCTGGACAGAAGAATGTTAATAATGTTGAACAATAACAAGCAGCTTCTTCGGATATTGTTGTAATGGTTTCTGCTTTTTCTTGTTTGAATCTGAGTATGGTAATTGAGTGCAACATGGACACGACTTTGAAATCTACAGATTGGTGGTATGATTCTGGTGCTACCATTCATGTGTGCAACGATAAGAGTTTCTTCAAACACTACAAAGTTGCAATAAGTGATGAAAAGGTTTTAATGGGGAATCACGACACTGCCAAGGTCCTTCGAAAAGGAACAGTTGAATTGCAATTTACTTCAGGAAAGAGGTTGATTTTAACAAATGTTCATCATGTTCCTGATGTTAGGAAAAATTTAATTTCTGCAAATTTATTATGTAAGAAAGGCCTCAAAGTTGTTATAGAGGCAGAAAAGATTATTTTCTCTAAGAATGGTGTATCTGTAGGACAAGGCTACTCTTGTGAGGGCATGTTCAAATTAAGTATTAATAAAGTTGAAGTTTCTGCTTACATGATTGAGTCATCTTTTAATTTATGGCATGCTAGACTTTCACATGTTAATTTTGGATATATAAAGTTTATGTCAAATAATGGTTTAATACCTTGTGTAAAAGGAGATGATAAAAAATGTGAAATATGCATACAAGCAAAAATGACTAAAAAATCTTTTCATTTGATAGATCGAACTACCTGGTCTTGTGCATTCTAATATATGTTAATTAAATGGTCATTTAACTAGTGGTGGAAATAGATATTTTATTACTTTATAGATGACATATATATATATATATATATATATATATATATATATATATATATGTTTATTTAATGAAAATAAAAGATCAAGCATTGGATATGTTTAAAGATTACAAAGCATGTGGAAAATCAATTGGAAAAGAAGATTAAAATCTTACATAGTGATCGTGGAGGTGAATATCTTTCAAATGAATTTTCTAATTTTTGTGAAGAAAATGGTTTGATTCTGTAACGACCCGCTTGATCGTTATAGTCTTTACAACACTTTTTGACCTTTCCCCGAGCTTGTTAGCTCAATTTTGACCTGAGAGGACCATTGACACGCTTCCCGACGTGTTCGGGGTTGATTTGGGTGACTTTTAGGGAGAATTGGGCTTTAAGCGAAAAAGAGTTGACTTAAAGTTGACTTTTTGGTAAACGGACCTTTTTCGAAAATTCGTCGATTCCGAGATGTCTGGATGGTCATTTAGAACTTGTTTGCATATTTGGTTCGGTTTCCAATGCACTCGGGTGCATTTCGGGACTTGGGTTGGGAAGTTAGAATTGAGGTATCGGTGGTTGACTCGGTCAACGAGACCTCCATTGGGAATTCCAAGGCCATGAGTGAGTTCGTAGCGTGTTTTTATGTATGTCTGAATATCCGATATGTGAGCAGATGGCCTCAGGAGATAGTCAGAAATGTAGGTTGAGTTGTTAAAACTTAGGTTATTCTGGTGTCCAGTGCCCGTTTTGGCCACACCAGCACCGCGGTAGCAGTACCGCTATAGCGGTCACCCTGCCGCTGAAGCAGCCTGTGCATTTTTGGCTTGACCGCTATAGTGGTCATTGGACCGCCGAAGCGGTGCCGCGGGAGCGATCAGATGGTCGCGGAAGCAGGTGTCGGGCAGTTAGTTCGTTTAATGAAGTGCTAAATGCCTTAAGTCCCTCATTTATTTCTATTCTGAAATCTGGTCTATTAGGAGCAATTCTAGGATATTCTTGGAGGAAATCCTTGGTGGTAAGTCCTTTTAATTCCTTTACTATTTCATTGTTCTTAATCACCTTAGAATCCATTTATCTTGATAGTTCATTAAGTGATTGAAGATTTTTTTTGGTCAGAAAACTAACAGCTTCTTATTCCACCTTAGCAACAAAGTACAGCTCAATCAAGACACAAAAACAACTACCAAAAAACCAAATTGATCCAGTAGCTCCCATCAACCTCCTATACTTTAGCTATATCTATACCTTTCCTCTATGTAGAATTTCTTCAATCCACATTTTATCTTTACAGTTGCATTTCCTAATTAAAAATTTAACTATCTTGTATCTGCATTCTGCTCGTATCTTCTTGCATATGATCTGTGGTCGAGGCACTCTCTGATGCCACAAAGCTTCATTTCTTGCCATCCATATCTAGTACACGGGGCCTGCAGACACTATCCATAGAAATGCTTTGCTCATCTTTCCTTTTGCTCGTCTTGCAATTCTTGTCCACCACCCCTGGATACTCTGGTTCACTACCGTAAGCTTCAGCCATTGCAATATACTTGCCATACATGTCTTTGAAAATTCACACTGAAAGAAGAGGTGTTCAACAGTTTCATGGTGATTTCCACATAACATACATATATCATCTGCACTTATCTCTATATGTTGTAATCTAGCCTTGGTCTGCAGTCTTTTGTGCATTGTTAACCAACAAATGAATTGGTGCTTTGGTATACTAGCCTTGTCCCATACCCCCCTCCAATCTGGCCATATTGTGCCAGTTTCTCTCCTTCACATATAACCACTTTTAATTGTATATCTCCCATTAGCCTTGAGCTAACCATTTTGAACATATCCAGCCTCAATTTTTTCCTTGAGTGTACATATATTTTTCCAATACCAGCATGAGTCATTTGGAGCTTTATATTGCCACCACTCTGTCCCTTTTAAATTAACATGGTCCACCTATTTCACCCAAAAAGTGTCTTCTTTATTTGCCACATTCCACACATAGTTTGCCACAACTGTATCATTCCATGTTAAGCAGTGAATGATCCCCAACCCACCTTCTTTTTTAGTGCACACCATGTCCCATGCTATCAGAGGTGTTTTTTCAATATGTACCTTAGCCATCCATATAAAATTCCTACAGAGAGCTACAATCTACTTCATTATCTTTCTCAGTAATATAAACATCGAGGACCAGTAAGAATGAATATGAAGTAGGAAATAATTAAGAAATTGGACTCTCCCTGCATAGGACAAATTTTGATCCCCATGTTCTGACTCTACAAGTCATTTTGTCTATCAACATTTCACAATCTACAACTGACAGTTTTTTGGATGAAATAGGAACTCCAACAACAACAACAACAATAACATACCCAGTTGAATCCCACAGTGTAGGGTCTAGAGAGGGTTAAATGTATGCAGACCTTACCCCCACCTTGGTAGGGAGGCTGTTTCCGAAAGATCCTCGGCTCAAAAGAAAACAAGAAAACAAGGGGAGAAAAGTCAGATACCGACAGCAAATCAAAGCAATGCGAAAATGAGAAAAAAAACAAGGGCAAAGAAGTCATGATAAAATAGCATGGAGAGACAAGACCCAACACATAAAAGTAGGAAACATAGGGCAATAAAAAGTAGAGCAAAGCTACGCCTACTAGTGCGACAGAAAAGCGAGACTACCTACTAGCCTTCTACCCTAATTTGAGCCCTCCACAACCTCCTATCTAAGGTCATGTCCTCGGTAATCTGAAACAACGCCAAGTCCTTCCTAATCACCTCTCCCCATGAAATAGGAACTCCTAAGTATTTAAATAGTAGAATTCCTTTGGCATACCTAGTTACTTCACACAACTCATCTAAATCTTTGTTATCCATCTTTGCAGAGAATATATTAGACTTTGTGGCATTAGTTGTCAATCCAGAAGTCATTGAGAAGGTTTTTAACCCTCTTAACATCAGGACCACTGAATTGCGCTCCTCTTTACCGAATATGAGCATGTCGTCCACAAAACACAGATCATTCAGCCTCATACTCTTAAATTTAGTGTGAAATTCAAATCCTTGTTGTTTTGCCACCCATTGCATTATTCTAGCGAAATACTCCATGCAAATTACAAAGAGTAAGGGGGATATAGGATCCCCTTGTCTCAGTCCCCTTATACATCCATATACTCCACCATTCAACGCAATAGAATACTGTGTTGAAGATATACATTCCATAGTCCTTTTGATGAACTTGGAGGGAAAATTGAGCCCATGAAGCATTTCCTCCACGAATTCCCATTCAACCCAATCATAGGCTTTTCTTAAGTCAATTTTAATTAGGCAACTCTTTGTTGTGTTCTTCCTATTGTATAATCTTACTAAGTCTTGCAAATCAGAATGTTTTGAACAATTGATCTCCCAGCAACAAAGACACTTTGATTCTCTGATATGATCTCAGGTAGCACCATCTTCAGCCTTATACACAACATTTTGGAAATAATTTTGTGTAGTGTATTGCAACATGATATAGGTCTGTAATCTCCCACATTTTCAGCATGGGAACACTTTGGGATCAAAGTAATAATTGTTGAGTTCACTCCCTTTAGCATCTTACTAGTCTTGAAGAATTCAAGGACCCCAGCTACTACGTCATGTCTTACAATCTCCTAAGAGTCTTTGAAAAATTGGCTACCATAGCCATCAGGCCTCGGTGCCTTATCCCTCTATTGACCAAAGTGCTTTCTTGACATCCTTTTTAGTGAAATTTTGAACAAGCAGCTCCATTTGTTCTTCAGAAACAATTTTCCTTTATCTTATGAGGTCACTATCAACATGTACTCTATCAACTGAATTTGTCCCTAATAAATCAGTGTAGAAGTCAATGAAGGCTTTGGTTATACCTTCCATATCATTCCTTTCTTGGCCCTCAGAATCCCTGATTGAGAATATCCTGTTAGCATTCCTCCTGGCTCTCAAAGAACTATGGAAGAATCTTATATTAAGATTTCCCTCCTTGAGCCACTTTATCTTGCATTTTCGTTGCATGAATTTGTCCCTTGCCATTTTCCATTTTTATACTGTTGTGCTAATTCTGTTTCCTCCTCTATTATACCAATATTTGTGGGGTCTAGTTGGAGATTTCTTTGACATTGGAATAACAGCTTTTGTGCTTGTTCCGCTTTGGCCTCCACTTCACTAAACTTTTCTCTATTCATCTTTGTAAGAACACCTTTTAATCTATTCAACTTCCCTATAACTTGAAACATTCTCCTTCCCTGTATCCTAGTCTTCCAGCTTGCTTGGACCATCTCCTTAAACTCAGGAATAATGCTCCACATGTTAAAATACTTGAACTGTCTCTTGATCTGTTGATTTCCCATCTCCCACCGTATTATCGTAGGACAGTGGTCAAATAAACCTTCATTCATGTAGTGGACTTCAGAAGCAGGCAAGTCTACTTGCCATTCACAATTCACAAGCACCCTATCAATCTTACTCAACACTCTATTTGTACCTTTCTATTTATTGATCCAGGTGTAATAGGATCCTGATGATTTCAGATCATGTAAATAGCATGTCGCAATACATTGTCTCATATCCCTTGTTTCTACTGCTGTCACTTGACTTCCTACTCTTTCCTCTACATTCATTACACAGTTAAAGTCTCCCATGATTGCCCATGGTCCACTTTGTTGATTGTGAATATTGATTATATCCTCCCACAGACTCCTTCTAAGTCCTTGGTCATTGAACCCATAAACAATTGTGATACTCATTTTATTTCCTATCCCTCGGATGCTTAACTTCACTATGTGTCATTTGTGCTGTTACTACTTTCACATCTACTTGAAAAAACATAAGCTTCCAAAGCATCCAAATTATGCCCCCAAGATGAACATTGAGATTTGTTGTAAAGGACCACCCATTGCATAGGTTAAGAGTAACTTTTTGTGCTTTAGCTTTCTTAACCTTTGTTTCCGGGAGTCCAAATAGGCTAACATTTGCATTATGCATAAACAAATGCATCTCTATTTTCTTGTCAGCTCTATTTAAACCCCTGGTGTTCCAAAATCCCAACCTATCCATGAGGAATGGGGTTAACCCCATCCCTTTCATGCCTAGGGCCAGTACCTCTTCCTCCTCCATTGGGACTTGGAGGACTTGAATTAAGTTGTACATCTGGAGCAATAATTGTCAAACTTGCAAAGGCATTGCTAGTTGAAGTCTGGGTGCTTGTTGTGGCAACATTCTTTTGCGGACTTGTTAGTTTAGCCTTTCCTTGCGTCCATATTCCATTTCTGATGCTCTACACCGCACTCTGTCCACCCGTATCCTTGTTCGGCTGAGTTCTCTTTTCGCCATTTTCCTTTGCAACGTTTTCCCTCTGTTGCTTCCTGCATTCACTTACATTATGGTCAAAATTTTTACACTTGGCACATAAAACAGGTTTCCACTCATATACAATCTTTTGCTCCACAATCTTACCATTTTCATTTCCAAACAACACCTCACTAGGATATTCTTGGTTTATTGGTACTTCAACTAGTAGCCTTGCAAATATAATTCTCTCCTTGTTAGTAGTGGCTTTATTAGCTTTCAACGGGTTCCCCACTAGACTTGCTATCTTTGTCAAAGCACCCTTCCCCCAGTATTTGACATCTAATCCCATTAACTTGATCCACACTGGTACTTTTTCCATCTTGTCCTTTGTTACATCTATATCTGCCTTCCAAGGTTTGACAACAATTGGCTTTTTGTCAAACATTTGGACTCCTTCTTCCATTGCCTTGTCCCTGCTTTCAGCTTGATGAAATCTTACTAAGAAGACTCCCTTATTAACTTGAGCTATTTTATCTATTCCCCGATTCTTCCATATCTTATTGAAGTACCCTTCAATTACTACTTGCGGGGGATTAGACCCCATTACATAGCACACAATAGCTGTAGACCAGTAGACAATTTCATCTTGGACATCATCTAGTGTAATTTTCACATTTACGCTAGGGTTCTGATTAGCCGTAAAATCAAATCCCACTGTTTGTGGTGGGATTCCTACTATGTTACTCCATGTAGTATTCATCTCAGCACTCAATTTAGGGGTTAGGGTTTGCAATTTACCAGAATTCACCGCAATTCCCATTTCTTCCTCGACCATATTTGCCCAGGACGTTTTCTCGGAGCTCATAGCCTCTTCCGTAAGACTAATTTGTTGTCTCGCTGGTGTTCCTTCCTTTAATTCATGAGTTGCTGTTGTCCTCATCACTAACGGAGTTATTCCTTGGAGAATATTGACATTCTTTATGTTCTTTGTATCACATAATTGTGGAATCCCTTTCGGAACCCTTATGGGACTTTGAACCCTTTGGATCTGCTGCCCTCTTCCTCTATTTCTCAATTTCTTTGCCATGGTTAGCCGGCGTCGAGATGAAATCTCCTCCTACAGAGAGAAAGGCATTTTTTCTTAAGTGTGACAGTGATTGAAGATTAAAAGTGGGTTCAATGAGTTATTCTTTCTAGGCTTCTAAATCTTGATTTGTTGGTTGGGTTAGCTTCTTTAAGCATTGAATTGATGATTAGAATCCTTTATTTCATAATTTCTTCCTAATTAGTGGCTAATTTATGGAATTGGAACTTAGGGTTTATACCTAAATTTGGGAGTTTTGTCTAGAATTTGAATTTGAATAAATTATTGATTCTTCTAGCTTGATATTAATGGGAATTGATCACCTAGAGCTTTAATTTCACATTGGAACATTTAGATTCCTAATTTCACCCTTCTAGTTCATAAAACCCATTCCATAGGTTGGGGATTTGGGTCTTGAATAGAAGTAGGATTAGTTTGATGTTCTTTTTTATTCTAATTTCTTGATTTGAATGTGCCTAGACTTTCCTTACCTCGAGGCTCAAAGAAAAGAAAAGTATAAGGAGTGATTGTTGGTGATATTGCTGCTCGGCCTTATAGGTAGGTTACAGTTTACCCTATGGTGAGACTTCGTTTAGTGAAGCATATAGTTAGATGATATTGTCGGAGAAAGCATGTAAACCTTCAGGTATGAAATTGAGTTGGATATTGTCTTAGGTTGGGCCCTGTTGTGTGATTGGGGTTAGCCACCCGTTGTGTTATGATTTATCTTGTTATATTATTGTTGGCTTGATGCCACGTAGAGATAGAAGATATCGGAGACTATTGATATATCTTGACCATGATATTGTAGTATCTTACTTGTTAACGTTTGGTACGAGGGTAGTGTTCTATTATGGCTTATTGTGTAACCTTTTCATGATATTGTTGGTGTGTCCATACGTGATACTTGTGATATTGATTTGATTATTGACATTAAACTCATACATTGCACGCATTCTCATCCTTCATGATATATTGTTGATACATTGATGATACTTGAGGAAACACTGTTACAAGCTCAGCTCAGTTGGATGAGAGCGACATGAGCATCGATATTCGATGTTTATCCCGGAATCGAGGTATGAGTGTAGCGATTGCTGAGGTTGTTGCCGGAATCGTGAGGTAGCGGTTGCCGAGGTTGTTTCCAGAACCGTGAGGTACATAGACTTCACGGGTCCTCCATGGGTTGTGCTGCCGAGATGTGATGTTCCATCATTGGAGTACATGTGTACGGTGCATAGGCATTGCATTCAATTTTCATACATCATTGCATTGCATCGTACTATCGCTTCTATTATGATATTCTTGTGATGTACTAGTGATATACAGATTCAGACTAAATGTTTTGAGACTTGGCATATTTGGGTTTAGATGCTAAACATAGGTGATGATGTGTACATGGATTCTGGCTCGTGTTTGACTTATATCTTGTTGATTTCCCTGTTTATCTTACTTTATTGACTTGATATGTGTTATCTAAACTTAATCGGCCTATGATACCTACCAGTACTTGTTGTTTGTACTGACCTGCATTTAATGCATTCTTTTATGAATGCGGAGTTCCAGGTAGGATCGACCTCTGCTTCTCGTGGCTGATAGTGGTTCGAGAGTTGCTGCTTAAAGTCTTACAGGGTGAGCACGGGGACGTCCGCCGCCTTGAAGATTCTTCTTTATCTTATGTCTTACTTGATATTCCAAGACATATTCAAACTATTGATGTATTATTGCTATTTCCAGACTTGCAGATTCTAGTTAGTTGCTCTTGTATGACTAGACAGATTTCTGGGTGGTTTTGATGTATTTCCGCATATTCTATCAATTGTTATGTCAGACTTACATATTTCTATCTCTTTCGCTTATGTATTTATTATTTCATGTTTTGGAGATTGTTGGGATAAGGGTTCGCCTATCGAGATGGAATAGGTAAGTGCCCGCGCGACTTAGCTAAATTTGATCGTGACAAGTTAGTATCAGAGCCCTAGGTTAACCTGTCTATAATATAAGAGCATGTCTTGTAGAGTCTCGTGGATCGGTACGATGAGCTCCGGTCGTATCTACAAGCGGCTATAGGACATTTAGGAAACTTCGCTTTCTTTCCTTTTTTTGTGCTACTTTATTCTAATTGGTATCTAGAACAATAGAATTGGTATCTGACTCTTATCTCTTCTCTCTCAGATAGTGAGGACTCGAGCTACGATAGCCCGAGACCAGGTGCCAGAGCCCGATGCTACGGCTAGCACCAGGAGCCGAGTTACAGCAAAAGGTCGTGGGGCTACCCCAGCCAGGGGCAGGGCTCCTGCGGTAGGGCAGCGACATGAGAGATCTCCGTCTCTAGAGCTTGAGGTTCAGGAGGTTCGAGGCCAGGCTGCTAAGGGTGATGGGGCACCAGCTCGGGCACACCTCGAGATCACTTCAGAGCAGATGATTCAGGATGCTATGACTCGTGTACTACTCCACTTAGATTCCCAGCAGGTTGCCGCTGGTATTGCTTCTTCGGGCGGTGGATCGCAGACTAGGGCTAAGGCGCAGACCCCTGAGCATAGACCGACTCATTCAGCGCACCCTGCTGTGGCTATAGCTCCACGGATGGATGTCGTGCCAGCCCAGAGAGATGGCCTTTGGACCTGTGGGGGGCCCTATTATGACCTTGACTGATCAGGAGTTGGTTGAAGGCTTAGGAAGTTGGAGCCGCCGAGATTCTCAGGTACTTCTAGAGAGGATGCGTATGAGTTCATCTTGGATATGCATAAGTTGTTACATAGGATGGGGATCATTAAATCCTATGGAGTTGACTATGTGTCCAACCAGTTTTGCGGAGATGCGAAGACTTGGTGGAGGTATTTTATTGCTTGCATACCTGAGGGATCTCATCCACTGACTTGGACACAGTTTCATCGGGCCTCCCTTAAGAAATATGTACCCCGGGCTTTAAGGGAGGCGCTTCAGGATGAGTTTCTACATCTACAGCAGAGGAGATTGTTTGTGGAGGCCTATGTTACTCGCTACTTACACTTGGCTTGTTATTTAACTCCTTTGATCCCTATTGAGCCTGACAGGATTAGGCGCTTTAGTGGTGGGCTCGTTGATTATCTTTAGATCGAGGCTCTGGGGGCTTCCTTCCAGTCCATCGTTGAGCATGCTTCTTTAGTCGAGGCCGCTAAGGCCCGTGCATTTAGAGGGGGCAGTGAGAAGAGGCAGCGACTGTTAGGGAGTTATGGTGGTTCTAGCTCGAGGGGCGCCGATCAGTCTTCTAGGCCATATCAGCCATATTTCGGCCGCTCTGTACATTTAGCTTTGCAGGCTTCCTCTAGTGAGCCACCCAGGCAGAGAGCTCTTGAGACCTCATTTTCTCGACTAGTAGACAAGGTTGTTTCAGCCGGGTCCTCAGCTTCAGTCTATCAGTCTCTGCCCTGTAAGGGCTGTTTTGTGTGTGAAGCGTTCGGTCATATTGCTAGAGGGTGTCCCTGATCTAGGCAGGGTCATCAGTCCTAGAGGACTCCGGTATCGTCAGGTAGTCAAGAAAGTATATCTCAGAGGGGCGGTGCTCAGTCAGGCCATGGCGGTTCTCAGGTTTCTAGAGGTGGATCCCAGTTTGGTAGAGGTGTGTCCCAGAGTTACTCATTCCCGGGTAGACCCGAGGCAGAGGCCTCAGATGCTATTATTTCAGTTACCGTTTCTGTCTGACATAGAGCAGTATCTGTGTTATTTGATCTAGGATCCACTTATTCGTATGTGTCCACATATCATACCGTTGATTAGGATTTTCCTTGTGATAACATTGCTATACTTTTTCGTGTGTCTACTTCGGTTGGAGATTCTGTTGTGGCTGATCGAGTTTATCGGTCGTGTTTGGTTACTTTTACGGGTTATGATACTTGGGTAGATTTGATGATTCTTGATATGGTGGACTTTGATATTATCTTGAGTATGGGCTAGCTTTCTCCTTATTATGTAATCTTGGACTGTTATGCCAAGACAGTCACTTTAGCTATGCCGGGCATTCCTAGACTTGAGTGGAGACGGAGGGGTACTCCTAGCCCCGCTCTGAAGAAGATTATTTCCGTTCATCAGGCGAAATTAGTCAACAAGAGGTGTTTAGCTTATCTGGCACATGTGCGTGACACTATTGTTGCATCTCTACCCCTTGAGTCTATTCCTATTGTGAGCAACTGCGTAGAGGTATTCCTGTCTGATTTTCCGGGTTTGTCACCCGATCGCGATATTGACTTGGATCCAGACACTCGTCCTATTTTTATTCTGACATAACTGATGGCACTGGCTGAGTTGAGAGAGCTTATGGATCAGTTACAGGTTTTATTGAGCAAGGGGTTCATTAGACTGAGTGTCTCCCCTTGGGGTGCTCCTGTGTTGTTTTTGAAGAAGAAAGATGGATCTATGAGGATGTGCATTGGCTATCGCCAGCTGAACAAGTTTACTATTCCGAACAAGTGTACTATGCCTCGTATTGATGATTTATTTAACCGGCTTCAGGGTGCTTCAGTGTTTTCAAAGATTGACTTGCGTTTAGGATACCACCAGTTGAGGATCAAGACTGAGGATATTTCGAAGATAGCCTTTCAGACGAGATATGGACATTATGAGTTTCTGGCGATGTCATTTGGGCTTACCAATGCCCCGACTGCATTCATGATTTTGATGAATAACATCTTTAGGGCATTTCTTGATTCCTTTGTGATTGTGTTTATTGATGATATCTTGGTGTATTCCAAGAGTAGACAGAAGCATGAGAGCCATCTTCACACTGTACTTAGGTTGTTGAAAAAGAATAGCTTGTTTGCTAAGTTTTCGAAGTGTGAGGTTTGCTTGAAGTTTGTGGCATTGTTGGTCCATGTTGTGTCTAAGGATGGGATCATGGTTGATCCTCAGAAGATTGAGGCTGTGAGGGATTGGGCGAGGCCCACTACTGTGACTGAGATCCATAGTTTTGTGGGTTTGGCCAGTTACTACAGCCGATTTGTGAAGGGTTTTGCTTATATTGCTTCGTCTTTGACCAGATTGACTCAGAAGGATGTTCATTTCTAGTGGTCCGATGATTGTGAGGAGATCTTTCAAAAGCTCAAGATTCTTTTGACTTCAACCTCGATTCTGGCATTACCCGTGGAGGGTAAGGATTTCACAGTCTATTGTGTTGCATCCCGTGTAGATTTAGGTTTGGTATTGATGGAGGAGGGTAGAGTCATTGCGTATGCTTCCTATCAGTTGAGGATCCGTGAGAAGAATTACCCTACCCATGATTTGGAGTTGTTGGTCGTAGTCTTTAATTTGAAGATTTGAAGGCATTACTTGTACGGTGTCCATTGTGAGGTTTTCACCTATTACCACAACCTTCAGCATGTGTTTACCCAGAGAGATCTTAATTCCAGACAGCGCCGGTGGATGGAGCTCCTGAAGAATTATGACACCTCTATTCTTTATCATCCAGGGAAAGCCAATATGGTTGCTGATGCCTTAAGTAGCAAGGCCATGAATATGGGGAGTTTAGCTCTTTTGGTTGTTTCCGAGCGTCCGTTGGCCATAGAGGTTCAGATTCTGGCCAACAGTTTCGTTCATCTTGATATTTCATCCCCAGGATGAGTTTTGGCTTGTGTAGAGGCGAGATCATCCTTACTAGATCAGATCAGGACTCATCAGTTTGAGGATGTTCAGTTGAGCAAGATTCGAGATAAGGTTCTGAGGGTTAAGGCCAGGGAGGCCATGATTGATTCAGAGGGCACTTTGAGGATTAAGGGGCGCGTGTGCGTTCCTTGTGTTGGTGACTTGATTCATTTAATTTTGACTGCGGCCCATAGCTCTCGATATTCCATTCATCCGGGGGCGACTAAGATGTATAGTGATTTGAGGCAGCACTATTGGTGGCGTCGGATGAAGAGTGATATAGCCGATTTCGTGGCTAAGTGTGGTAATTTTCAGTAAGTTAAGTATGAGCACCAGCGACTCGATAGTGTACTTCAGAGGATGCCCATTTTCGAGTGAAAGTGGGAGAGGATTTGCATGAATTTCGCTGTGGATCTTCAGAAGATCCTGGGTAAGTTCGACTCGATTTGGGTGATAGTCGATCGGTTGACTAAATCCTCTCATTTCATTCCAGCTTAGATTTTCTATACCGCAGAGACGTTATCCAAGTTGTACATTCGTGATATTATGAGGTTGCATAGGGTTCCTATCTCTATCATATCCGATCGGGTACTATTTTCACTTTCCATTTCTGGAGAGCTTTTCATGAGGAGTTGGGTACTCGATTGGATCTTAGTACAACTTTACACCCCCAGACCGATGGGCAATCCGAGCTGACCATTCGGGTGCTCAAGGATATGTTGAGAACTTGCGTTATTGATTTTAGTGGTCATTGGGATCAGCACTTGCCGTTGCCAGAGTTTGCGTACAACAACAGTTACCACTCGAGTATTGACATGGGGACTTTTGAGGCTTTGTATGGTAGGAGATGTATATCTCCGGTTGGTTGGTTTGATGCATTTAAGGTTCAACCTAAGGGTATGGATCTGTTGAGAGAGTCTCTTGAGAGAGTAAGAGTTATTCAGGCCAAACTTTTGGCAACTTAGAATCGACAGAAGATGTATGCGGATCGAAAGGTCTGAGAGTTAGAGTTCGCTGTTGGTGACCAGGTTCTATTGAAAATCTCAGCCATGAAAGGTGTTATGATATTTGGGAAGAGAGGCAAGTTGAGTTCGATGTATATTGGGCCGTTTAAGATTCTTGACCGTGTGGGCAATGTTGCTTATGAGTTGGCCTTGCCGCAAGGCTTGGCAGAAGTTCATCCAGTTTTCCATGTGTCTATGCTTAAGAAGTACTATGCCAATGGTACTTATATTGTTCGTTAGGATTCAATATTGCTTTATGAGAATTTGACCTATGAGGAGGAGCCTATTGCAATTTTGGATAGACAGGTTCGAAAGTTGAGTTCCAAGGAGATTGCTTTTGTGAAGGTGCGATAGAAGCATCGTCCAGTTGAGGAGGCTACTTGAGAGACTGATTCCGATATGTGTAGTCGATATCCTCAGTTGTTCGCTGATTCAGGTACTTCTTCGTTCTTTTTCCTTCATCGCTCGAGGAGGAACGATGATTTAATTGGTATCTGATGTAATAACCTATTTGATCGTTATAGTCTTTCCGGTACTTTTTGACCTTTTCCCAAGCTTGTTAGCTCACTTTTGACCCAGAGGGACCGTTGACACGTTTTTCGAGGTGTTCGGGGTTGATTTGGGTGACTTTTAGGAAGAATTGGGCTTCAAGCAAAAAAGAGTTGACTTAAAGTTGACTTTCAGTTAAATGGACCTTTTTTGAAAATTTATCAATTTTGAGAGGTCCGGATGGTCATTTAGAACTTGCTTGCATATTCGGTTCGATTCCCAATGCACTCGGGTGCATTTCGGGACTTGGGTTGGAAAGTTGGAATTGAGGTATTGGGAGTTGACTTGGTCAACAAGACCTCCATTGGAAATTTCGAGGCCACGAGTGAGTTCGTTGAGTGTTTTTATGTATGTCTGCATATCCGATATGTGAGCAGATTACCTCGGGAGATAGTCGAAAATTCGGGTTGAGTTATGAAAACTTAGGATTATTCTGGTGTATGGTGCCCGCTTTGGCAGCACCAGCACCGCGGAAGTGGTACCACTATAGCGGTCACCCTGCCGCTGAAGCGGCCTGGTCATTGGACTATCGAAGCAGTGCCGCGGGAGCGGTCAGATGGTCGCGGAAGCGGGTGTCGGACAGTTAGTTCATTAAATGAAGTGTTAAATGCCCTATGTCCCTCATTTATTTCTATTCCGAAATTTGGGCTATTGGAAGTAATTCTGGGATATTCTTGGAGGAAATTCTTGGTGGTAAGTCCTTCTAATTCCTTTACTATTCGATTGTTCTTAATCACCTTAGAATCCATTTATATTGTTAGTTCATTAAGTGATTGAAGATTAAAAGTGGGTTCAATGAGTTATTCTTTCTAGGCTTCTAAATCATGATTTGTTGGTTGGGTTAGCTTCTTTAAGCATTGAATTGATGGTTAGAATCCATTATTTCATAATTTATTCCTAAGTAGTGGCTAATTTATGGAATTGGAAGTTAGGGTTTAGACCCAAATTTGGGAGTTTTGTCTAGAATTCGAATTTGAGTAAATTGTTGATTCTTTTAGCTTGATATTGATGGGAATTGATCACCTAGAGCTTTAATTTCATGTTGGAACCTTTAGATACTTAATTTCACTCTTTTAGTTCATAAAACTCATTCCATAGGTTGGGGATTTAGGTCTTGAATAGAAGTAGGGTTAGTTTGATGTTCTTCTTGATTCGAATGTGCCTAGACTTTCTTTACCTCGAGGCTCAAAGGAAAGGGAAGTCTAAGGAGTGATTGTTGGTGATATTGTTGTTCGGCTTTCCAGGTAGGTTACAGTTTACTCTATGGGGAGATTTCGTTTAGCAAAACATATATTTAAATGATATGATCGGAGAAAGCATATCAACCTTCGGGTATGAAGTTGGGTTGGATATTGTCTTAGGTTGGGCCCTATTGTGTGATTGGGTTTAGCCACCCCGTTGTGTTGTGATTTATCTTGTTCTATTATTGTTGGCTTGATGCCACGTGGAGATAGTAGATATCAGAGACTATTGATATATCTTGACCATGATATTGTAGTATCTTACTTGTTGACGTTTGATACGAGGATAGTGTTCTATTATGGCTTATTGTGTAGCCTTTTCATGATATTATTGGTGTGCCCATGCGTGATACTTGTGATATTGATTTGATTATTGACATTAAAATCATACACTGCATGCATTCTCATCCTTCATGATATATTGTTGATACATTGATGATACTTGATGAAACACTGTTACGAGCTCAGCTCAGTTGGATGAGAGCGACATGAGCACCGATGTTCGATGTTTATCCCAGAATCGAGGTATGAGTGTAGTGATTGCCGAGGTTGTTGCCGGAATCGTGAGGTAGCGGTTGCCGAGGTTGTTTCCAGAACCGTGAGGTACATGGACTTCGCGGGTCCTCCATGGGTTGTGCTGCCGAGATGTGATGTTCCATCATTGGAGTACATGTGTACGGTGCACAGGCATTGCATTCAATTTTCATACATCATTGAATTGCATCGTACTATCGCTTCTATTATGATATTCTTGTGATGTACTTGTGATATACGGATTCAGACTGAATGTTTTGAGACTTGGTATATTTAGGTTTAGATGCTAAAAATAGGTGATGACGTGTACATGGATATTGGCTCGTGTGTGACTTTATATCTTGTTGATTTACCTGTTTATCTTACTTTATTGACTTGGTATGTGTTAGCTAAACTTAGTCGGCCTATAATACCTACCACTACTTGTTGTTTGTACTGACCTGCATTTAATGCATTCTTTTATGAATGCGGAGTTCCAGGTAGGATCGACCTCTGCTTCTCGTGGCTAATAGTGGTTCGAGAGTTGCTGCTTAGAGTCTTACAGGGTGAGCACGGGGACGTCCGCTGCCTTGAAGATTCTTCTTTATCTTATGTCTTACTTGATATTCCAAGACATATTCAGACTATTCATGTATTATTGTTATTTCCAGACTTGTAGATTCTAGTTAGTTGCTCTTGTATGACTAGATAAATTTCTGGGTGGTTTTGATGTATTTCAGCATATTCTATCTATTATTATATCAGACTTACGTATTTCTATCTCTTCTATTTATTTATTTATTTATTTATATTTATTTATTTATTTATTATTTCATGTTTTATAGATTGCTGGGATAATGGTTCTCCTACCGAGGTGGGAAAGGTAGGTACCCACGCGACTTAGCTAAATTGGGTCGTGACAGATTCACCAAGTTACTGCACCATATACCCCACAACAAAATGGAATTGCTAAAAGAAAAGTTAGAACGTTGGTAGAAATGGTTAATGCCATGCTTTGACATGCTAAGTTACCGATAAACTTGTGGGGGGAAGCCTTATTAACGGCTTGTTTGGTGCATAACATAATACCTTCAATGAAATTTAAAGTTTCTCTATATGAATTATGAAAAGGAAGAAATCCTAATTTAAACTTCTTAAGGGTATGGGGCTGCTTAGCCTATTACAGGATTCCAGATCCTAAAAGAACAAAATTAGGACCTAAAGGAATTAAAAGCATATTTGTAGGATATGCTGAGAACTCAAAGGCATATAGATTAGTGGACATCGAGTCTAAAGTTATTGTTGAATCTAAAGATGTTGAGTTCTTGGAAACAAAGTTTATTGCTGATTTAAACAATTCACAAGGAGGTTTTGAAATTACTAATCGTGTAGTAACCCGGGATTGTTCTACAATGACACATGATAATGCAATAACTTTGAATAACTATTCTGATCCTAGTTCTTCTTCTAACAATAAAAGAAAGGCAACTGAATCTCTTGATGAACCAAAGGAGAAGTCAACGAGGAAGAAAGGAGAACAACTTAGATGCCGATTTTATTTCTTCTCAAGCTATAGTCTTCTTGGTGGAAGGAAGCAGAGATGAGGTATTAAATAAAATACCTATTATTTTGAATTTAGAAGAGGATCCCAAAACTTTTAGTGAGGTTGTGGCTTCACGGGATTCGGCTTTCTGGAAAGAAGCTATAAATGATGAAATGAATTCTCTTATATCAAACGGTACGTGGGTATTGGCAGATTTACCCCCCAATAGTTAACCTATTGGGTGTAAATGGGTGTTTAGAAGAAAGTTTAATAGTGATGGTTCTCTATAAACCTTTCAGGCTAGATTGGTAGCCAAAGGATTTAGACAAAAAATAGGAGTAGATTACTTTGACACTTATGCTCCTGTAGCAAGAATTACCTCAATAAGAGTGTAGTTTGCATTGGCATCAATCTATGATTTATATGTCCATTATAGCGGGTCGTATTTTTTCCGATTCGTATTTGCACTTGCCTCATTTAAAAAGAAAAGTGTCCCGAAAAAGTATGGTTGTCAATCACACCGGGAAAAAGAAAAAAATAAACTGCTACGTGGATGGTGCTCTAAATGGACATCGTTTTATGAGTCGCCACCTAACTTATAGGTAAGTTAGGAAAACCAGTTCGAAAGGGTTCTTTTAAAACAATTAAATTTTAAAAGAAACCAATCTGTACCAAAGTATGGGTAAGGGTTCTGGTGATCTCTCGGGGAAGGTGTTAGGCATCCCGATATTAAGGATCGGTAAAATACGGTTGACCTACGGGTTCTAATAGTATGCCTTGTAGATATAAATTGTTTTTGATAAACTGCTTTTGTTTTATATTTTCGCAAATCAAGGTTAGTCATTTATGCAAAAACTACTCATTTTCAAGAAATAAAAATGGTAGAGTTTTGCTCAAAATTGAGCGTTTTGGGTTTCGGACTAGAATACCTAGGTTAAAACCCAAAGGCGTAAACCTAAGTAGAAGACCACGTAAGCCCACCCGAGTTTGGAAAAACGTTTTTAGTTTTAAAGAGTTTTTATTTAAGTGTAGAAAATAGTTTAAGGCATACTATTTGTCAATTTGTCAACTACATTTACATTTTAATCAATTTTAGTCTTTTTTAGATAGTCCAAGTTTTTGGAAGTCCAAATCAGTCCACAAGTCTTAAATCAGTCTATATAGTCCATAAGTTCACAAAACAGTCCACAAGTTTCTTAAATATTCAAATTAGTCCCATAATTAATGAAATTGATCATTTTTAGTCCAAATTATACTAAATCAGTCCGTTTAAAATTGCAAGATATATTAAAGTTTCCAAAATCGGTTTTGTACAGTTGTAAAATCAAGTTTAGGCGACTTTAAATGTGGGATAATCTTTAAGGGTTCCAATTTATAAATAAATTCGCAAATAAGAATTTAAAGGCATAAGTAATAAAGAGATGGGAAATTGGGCCGACCAAGCCCAAATAGAGATGTTATGCAACTGGGTAACCTCGGGTCCAAAACATGTGCGCCATTTTTGCTCCCAGTTGGCAGACTCGATCTAGATAGCTAGTGGGTCCCGTTGGGGCCCATTAATGGGTTTGGATGGACAAGGGTACAAACGGGTATACAAGACATTAGAATACACTCATAAATTAAACTAAGCACACAAATTAAAGCCTACAGTAATTATTACATAGTCAAAAAATGAATTACAACATTATTGGGTCAAGCCCATATATTATGACTAGCAGCAGTAGATAATCGGATGGTCCAGGTAAAAAAAATAATAGGCCCAAAATAGTAGTAATAATAAGTCAAGTATGGAACGCAGATGACATGCCCAAATAGCAAGCCCAAGCCATTCTCTTCTTAAAAATTTTCTAAGTGTCAAGAGGTGGTATACATGATATACCACTAGTATACTACTTAAATTTCTTCTCAAATTTTCTAAGTGCCAAGCTGTAATATACATAATATAGCACCAATACACCTACCAAGACAAAGAGCAAAACCCCATGAAGGGCATACCCTTTATTCACCTAATGAAAAGGTAAGTCAACATTTTTTATATACCCTCAAATATACCCAATATACATACTTATTCTCAATTAATACTCACTTCAAGAAGAACCAAAACTGTAACCAAAATCCCTCAACATCTCATTTTTAGTAATCTTAAATTTCTAATTGGTTTTAACATACTCAAAATTTCAAAAGAACACCTCAGAAGACAGCAATAGAATAGTCAAGAAGAACACGACAAGTTTCAAGAAGGCAAACAACTAGCAACAACAGTGGTGGATTAAGGAAGCAAAAAAGTACAGAACCAAGAGGTGAACAGGAAAAGAACAAGGTAGAGGCAACAATCAATATACTCGTAGTCCTAGTTCCTAGCCTTTTAGAGGAAATCGGTAGTTAAGAGAGATAAAGCAATGAATTGTCTGATCAAGGGTTCATTTTTAGTGAATAAAGAGCTAAACAAATGCTAGAAACCATTTTCTGAACCTATTATTACTGATCAAAGGGCCACAAAAGCAGGTTTTAAGATTCAAAGTCATCTTGTGTCAATTTTAGCTCAAAACAGTCTAAGTATCAAGCATATTCAGAGTGCAGGTTTTGCAGATGATCCACGGGTTCCCAAACACTAGTTTAAGGCTCACTCATAGGTCAAAAAGGGTCCAGTTAATCACAAAGAGGCAGCCTCATGGGAGGACATTGTCAGAACCTCAAAATGATAGCATACACATAATATTAGTCTCAAAGTTTAAATACAGAGGTCTTATACAAGTATGGGATCAAACAAAGATTGCAATGGGTAATCAACAAGTCCACAATAAGATGAAGGGAACATGGTACTTCCCTAGGTGAAAATATGATTCACATGCAGTCATATCAAGTCACTAGTGACATGAAACATATATAAGAACAGTTATAGGTCCATGGAAATCTAAATCATAACTAGAAAAGGCTCATACTACCTATCTTAGGTCAAACAAAAGAGTGTCAAGCAGGTTTTAGCTCAAACAGGTAGGTAATAGGAGGAATCACATATAGGAGGATCTCAGAAATAAACAAATTACAAGATGGACTAAAATTAGGCTACTTCATTTTACTTCATTTTAACCATGAATCTACTAGTTAACACTTAAAAGTCCTTCTAACCTCATTATAGTAACACTACAACACAACAACTTTACCAGACCAACACACAAACTACTGAGCAGCCTTTAAGCAAACATGAACCACATTAAATATACAAATAAGTCAAACTCTATAAAACAACAACTAGACAATTTTGTACTAGCATAAACAACATTAATACATGTATACAAACTATATTCTCTAAGAGCTATAACTTAAAACCATCTTTAAACAAGTCTAATCAAGTTAATGCATAAAATGCACTAAAGCAGTTACAACAAAACTGGGGATGTTCAAAAAATCACAGAACAATAATCGAGCAGTCACTAAGATGGAATAATAACTCCCCAATCCCTTAAGATCAACTAATGAAGCAGTAAACAAGGACCTAAGCTAACACTTAACTCATTTTTACTTGTTTTAGCCTTAATACCTTAGCCACCAACACTTAACAACTCTTAAACTCCATTACAACTGTTATCATAACATGGTAGACTAAAACAAAAAAAGAAATTTCAATGAAACAGTAAACAACAACTAGAATCAACATCTGCTTCTTCTTAACTTGTCTTAACCTTATTACCTAATAATTGACACTTAAAATCTTTTTAAGCCACATTATACTATCATTACAACATAGCACCTTAAAGTTTTAATAAAACAGTAACCAAACAGCTCTTACATTAACATAAACAGTACTATTTCAGGTATACAATGTCACGACCTTAATCACTGATCGTGCGGGCACCTACCTTATTATCACTAGTAGGCAAACCCTTACCCGTTAGCCCATTAATCTTTAGCCAATTTCAATTTCATTAATCATTTATTAACAGTCAATAGATAAGTGAATGAATGAATAAATAAAACAAGTCATAATTAATAGATAATATAAGTGCGGAAGTCTAGCTATTACACCCCCAAGGTCTGAAAGTCATCGTACAAGGACTCTAACCGACAATGTCTAAAGAATGAAGTACATCTCAAATAAAATAACTGATAATGTCTGGAATGAAAATAGGCATCTGGAAAGAAAGTTCTTCAGGTGGCTTGGCATGAATAGAAGCTCACCCTCAGATCTGATCGAGCAAACTAGCTTCAAGCTAGAGATGTAGTCTGGATGAAATCTCTGGAACACAATCTGCACTAAAAAAGGGTGCAGCAAGGTAGTATCAATACAAACGCTATGTACCGGTAAGCATCATAGGCCGACTAAGATTAGTTCACACATATAAGTATAAAATCAACAAGATACACAGATAGGAACTTAATACTCAAATCCAAGTCACAAAATATCCCATATAGAGTCACAACCTAAGATGAAGCTTCTGAACCACAAGTCTGTCTAGTCTCAATAATCTCACCTGATAAACACAAGTCCAAGTTCCGCCTTTAGGTAGAGTCACTAGTCCACAATTTAACTTAGTCAATGGTCATCATTATATCAAAATAGGCATTCAACATCCATACCAAAATCAGAAACAAGCAAGCATATAATAATGCAGAATAAAATATAATGATGTGCAATGCAATGCCATGCACTGCCAATCACTCGAACTGTACACACATGCTAACTGATGTCATTGCTCAGTAGTCATGACCTGCAGGGAACCCATGATGTGCATGTACCACTCGTTCAGGATTCACTCCTCGGACCCGAGCATAAACCTCCACTCCGAAAAGAACCTAGGACGCGGATTCACATCATGTACAACTCATTTTCGAAATGAACCTCGGACCACGAGCTCACAACTAGGCCACATCCTCACTCCCGGTCAAATGTGTCGTTTCATATGTATAGTAACACTGTCATATCACTCTCAATGATCAATTCATCAAGTACCATGTATCAAATAGTATCACAAGTGTAACAAGAAGATTATATTAACTTCTTCACTAATTTCACATCACAATGTATGTCTCAACGTATTGGAGTTCACTAGTATGTATGGACTATGAACAATTAGCGATATCAATGTCAAACACAAGGCATTATGCCACAAGTCTTCCAAACCATTTCCATCATGTATGAGTGTATGAATGCATAAATGAGTGTAAACATGGTAAATCAATGCAAACTAATAAAGCAACTGTGAAGATACAAGTCACAAAGCCACAAGTCATATCAAGACTTGGATCAACTCCGTCATGAAATAAATCATACAAACCGTCTCAACCAACATAATAGTCTATGTCCCTCTTTACTTCCACATGTAGCAAGTATGCCTCACAACTAAGTCTCATATCACCAAGAAGCTCCACTTTTCTATAAATTATCATCAACAGTAAATCATACTTCAAGTTTTCATCTATGTACTCTCATAAGTTTATATCACAATTTAAGCCTAAACTCATTATCCTTCCTTTCTCCGATAATATATGTCACAATAAGAGAGAACTGAGTACAACACGACAATTTAGGTAATAAGTCTAATCACAATAACAGGACAATGAGCCACCATCAACAATAATCAACCCTATAGAAATCCATCCCGAAACGCCACAGTATGAATATAAATACACCTCATATTTTAGTTTGTAAAGTAATGGCGACGAGCCCACAAAATCAGAAGTTATACCAATCTAGCTAATATCCAACCAAAACACCATGTCCGAAAACCTAATCATGATTTCTCCCGTCAATTCTACACAATACATACATTTTGCTAATCAAAGTCTAACTAAAGTAAGCCATAACCTATCTGTAATGCAGAATAGGAGCCACGAACTACTCCACACGAGTCTTCTATTTCCGAAGCGACTCATAACGGTCAAAATCTAACAATACGATGCTAAGTAAGCAACAAACCATGTATTTAAACAAGAACAACAATTTGGGGAAGAAGACCCACTAATTTCTACCCTTTTCAATTGGTGAAACCATCCTTTAATGGTGAATTTATCATAACTTCTATCTCGACAATCATTAACCTTCAATTCATGGGTTTCTAATCAATTTACCCTTTCAAACAGATTTTAGGACAAATTTTCTATTTTTATTAGAACCCTAAGTCTCAACATGAAATTTCAACCATAAGAAATCAAATTCCCTTCCTAGAAAGTGTTAATCTATACTCCTATATGATTAATCAACAACAAAATCAACAACCCACCAATTCTTTAAGGGTTTACTAGTTCTAGGGTTCTAGGATTTTCACCCACTATTGATGGACCTTAAAATAATCATGGAACTTGAAGAAGAAAGGAAAAGGAACAAATAAAGATGGGGACTTACCCTCCAATATGCTTTCACCAAAGAATGGAATGAATTTTACCTCTTTCTCTCTTGAAAATTGACTTTGGGGTCTTAGGGGTAATGGTTAGGAGTTGAACTATAAAAATAAGGCTTTCTACCCCCCGTCGGCCACTGCGGTGGTCACCATACCGCTGCAGCGATCCCGCTATAGCGGCCTTATGGTCGCTACAGCGAACAATCTGGAGCAGTCCGCACTAAAATGGTCATAACTCCCTCATACGGAAGCGAAATGCCACAATTCTTTTTGATATAGCTTCGTAATTACGATACGAATCTAATGGTTCAAACCTCACTCAAAACAAAGGTCTTTGATCAATCTGGAGCCATTTCTATCAACAGAACTACGGTGAAAACATCGAATACGAGTGCGACCAAAACCCAAACCCAAACCCATCTGAAACTCTTCGGAACCTCACCAAAACTTGTGGACAAACTCAAAATCATCATATTAACATGTTGGAACTTCCAAATATTGAAAAGGGGTCATCCTAACCCGATATTGACTGTGGTCAACTCTAACTCGCTAACTTAACTTGCTTCTCCATCAATGACTCAATTTACACTAGAACCTTGCAGAAACCAACCCAATGACTTCATTAAGTCATAGATCATACTAGCGGTACTTGTGGAAGGGTCAACAAGGTTCAATGGGTCAAAACACTATAACGACTAAACAACTCGTTACTACAAGTTATATTCTAAAAAGAGCAACTTGAAACAACTTTAAGATCAAATATGAACAAGATAATGCATCAAATAGACTGAAAAACAGGAAGAAGATGAACTAGTATAGGGTATTGCCTTTTCGTAGGGCAACCAAAAGATCAAATAGAGGGATTGGATCAACACTTCACCACCAACACTTATCCTTTAAAAAAACAGCCCTTTGTTTTTGATTTTTTTGCTAGTATATTGTAGTATTTTTTAATAGTATAATATAGTATATTGGTATATTGATAGTATTTAGTAATTGAGGGTTTAAATTCTCATAGAAAATTTCAAAATTCTCCAAAAAAAATTCTAGAAAAAAGTCTCCCTCAAATGACAATAAACTCTTCTATTTATAGCACAAAATGATGCTAGGGATAGAAATGTAAAGATTTTAGGTCACTTAACCGAATTTTCCCCCAATTCCAAAAACCCTATCCTAAACAAATTCAAATTTAGTAAAGGACAAAAACGAATTTCAACAAATTGTACCAATTCGTACCTTATCTAACAAAAATCTCACAATAATCATATCTAAGACAACTAAAATGCCAACTAATTGTACCCAAAAAATACAAACAAAAATCAGAAAATACTAGGATAGTACGCATGTCATCAAATAACAAATTTATCACATTCCAATGGTACAAAAATCGTACAAACAAGATAAAATCCCCAAAATTAGTATTCAACCGAAGAATCTTCTAGGAAATTTCCCTAGGTTCTCTCATTGAGTGCATATGGTGCACAAGTTGGCTAAGGGCTCTAGTCCCCGACAATGGAAACTATATACTTGAGAGAACCCAAGTAACGTCCTCAACATGATCCAATTTGGGCCTAAACAATAAATTTCGAATGCCTGGGAATCACAAGAACTCGTGAATGGGCATGAAATCCCTCTCAAATCCGGCCAAAAATGGCCGTGAATAGCCGTGGAACAGTCGCCAATGGCAGAACCCTAAATTCGCCTGAAATTGCCTCTCAAAGAGGGGAAAGGATTGGGGGGGGGGGGGGGGAGTTTATTTTAATAAACTTCACCCCCCCTCCCCCTTTTTTTTTTTTTTTTTAAAACAATACCCCCTCCTACTTTTAAAAACACTTAAATTAACCCCCCCCCCCCCCCCCCCCCCCTCAAATTAAAATATTGACCAATAATATAAAGGCATATATTGCTAAACGTAATAATTATTTAGGCTAAATAAAAATTAAAAATCGTAAAGTTAAGACACGAGCTTTAAAACGAGCCTAATATTGACATAGTTTCGAGCAATATTTAAAAATGTGAAAAATGCGGTCAACATGAGCTGTAATTCATACGTCGTTTTAATTAATAATTTTTTCGATTTAGACGGAGCGGGATATTTATCTTCTTTTCAAATCATATTTGTGAAAGTAAATAACACGTAATTTTCTTGTAATTGTCTATTTTTATGAAATAATAATTAAACGTCAGTTTTACAATTTTCTCGGAACTTTTTAAAATTTTATTTTTTAAGGGTGCATCTTTGCTCCGTCTTTGACTCGGGAAATTTAGAAATTAAAATTCGTATCTTATGAGGTGAAAATTAGGTGTCAACATCCATCAAATGGATGTTAAAACAACATTTTTAAATGGTGATCTTGATGAAGAAGTGTACATGGAGCAACCCGAAGGGTTCGTGCTTCCAGGAAATAAGAAGAAGGTTTGTAAATTGGTAAAATCAATGTATGGGTTAAAACGGGCTCCAAAATAGTGGCATGAAAAATTTGATAGTGTTATGTTACCAAATGATTTTAAACACAATGGAGCGGATAAATGCATTTATTCGAAATTCACAAAGAATTATGGAGTGATAGTATGTCTTGACGTTGATGACATGCGTGCTAATTATAGGAAGAAATATGGAAGGCATAAGAGAAATTAAGAAATATTTAACTTCTCAATTTCAAATGAAAGACTTGGGAGAGGTTGATACTATCTTAGGTATTAAAAGATAGTGGGGGGTTTTGCTTTATGTCAATCTCACTGCATTGATAAGGTTCTTTCAAAATTTAATCATTTGGATATTAAGGAATCTAATACACCATTTGATGCTTCCATTAAGTTAGTTGAGAACTCCGAAAGATCTATTAGTCAATTAGACTATGCTAGTGCAATCAGCAGCTTAATGTACGTTATGCATTGCACTAGGTCAGATATTGCTTTTGCAGTTTGTAAACTGTCAAGATATACTCATAATCCAAGTAATGACCATTGGAGAGGTATAGTTAGGGTACTTGGATACCTTAAAATAACAAAAGAATTTCTTTGTGTTAGAAAAGATTTCCTTCAGTTTTAGAAGGATATTGTGATGCTAGTTGGATAACTAGTGTTGGTGATAACAAGTCAACATCTGGATGGATTTTCACCTTGGGTGGAGGAGCAATTTCATGGGCTTCTAAGAAACATACGTGTATTACTCATTCCACTATGGAGTCTGAGTTTATTGCACTAGCAGTCGCAGGTAGAGAGGCAGAATGGCTGAGAAATTTATTGTTGGATATAGAGTTGTGGCCACAACCAATGTCAGCGGTCCTCTTACATTGCGATAGTCAAGCAACTATGTCTAAGACATTTAATAAGATATACAATGAAAAATCTAGACATATTGCTTTGAGACATAAGTCTATAACACAACTGATTTCGGAAGAAATTATCACAGTTGTTTATATAAAGTCTAAGGACAACCTTGCAGCCCCACTTACAAAGGATTCGCGAGGGACATGGTAATGGGCACAACGAATGCTATGGGTCTAAGGTAATTAAATTGTCATGGGTAATGGGAACCTTACCTCTACTATTGCTCTACAACAATACTAAAGGTTCAAAAGGTAACAACAAGTTCTTCTATGACTGTTAGCAAGTACTGGAATTTAGTACTTAGAAAAAAAAGGGTGAGTACAAAAGTACTCTTAATGAAGAAATCGGAGTTCGGATTAAGGACTATGTAAAGTCCAGGGTAAGGACTTGGTTTAAAACTTCACCTATATAAATACTTGAAGTGGTGCCACTTCGGCCAAAGTTGGGAGACAAACTTGGTAAAGTATTTATGAATTCAGGAGGTAGCACAAGACCATAATTGGGTGCTAAAACTCACAGTGAACAAGTTGTGAAGTTGGTATGATTTATGTGTATAAAGCTTTTCCATCTTTGTCATTAAGAAATTGTAGTTCAATAGAAATTAATCTAACTATCAATTTTGACAAAGATTTGAATCATTTATACAAGTAGAAGGTTCAACTCGAAAGAGACCTCCTATATGCATAAATCCCATAAACAGCATCAATCACTAACTAAGTGGGAGATTGTTATATTAGTTAGCGTTGATGGGTTAGCTTAGAAAGAAGAAAGTTACTTTTTCAAGAAAAAAAAGTTACTCTTTTCAAAGAAAAGAAAGCCACTTTTTCAGAGAAAAAAAAAGGGACCTTTTTTTAGAAGAAAAAAGACACTTTTTTTTTCCAGAAAAATGTTACTCTAAAAGTTGTGTCTGTTACGAAAAGCTTCTTCGAATAGATGTGTCTGTTACAGACGGACTCTTAAGGTATTATAAATACCTGGTACTGGTTAAAAAGAAGGAATAATTTTTACAGATTTTTATTCTTCTCTCTATTGCTTTCTACAACTCACAAAAAATTGTTCTTGCGGGAAATTTCGAATTAATTGCTAGTTTTCGAAATTTCATTGGCTTTGTAAAATTCTGGAGGAATTCTGCCACCATCCCTGCAACAACCAAGTGGGAGGCTTAAAAATTCCTTAAGAACGAAAATTACTCCATCAAAGCCGGATTTTTTTCCCCAAGTATTAATTTCTAATACAATATCCCACATGGCATGATATTTGAGTGAGATGGGCGTCAGCGACATGATTTGACTTTTAGCCACTCGTGATATGAGACATGGATCACGCGACGTGACATCTCATCTCACAAATATATAAGACTTGTTTTAAAATAAATTGTAAAAGTTAATTTTCAATACTTTATGCCCGATCAAATGATGTCATATAAATTACAACGGATGAAGTATTTTTTCTTTTTCATCCATGAAGACGGGCTTCAGATTTGACCTATTTCTTTGGGTTTTGCAGTTGTGTCGTCTGGTGGTCCAAATGGTTGGGACCTTTGGACATGACTCGTAATACACGAAAAGGCCTAGTCGTCAAATATTAGGCTAACTAGCTTTTGATGGTCCACACTCTACTACTAGAACACTAGTTGTCTAGCCTATGGCAGTCAAGTTTGAATGTTAACAATCTCTTGGTACCTTTTTTTTAATTACATAGGATTAGGGGACGGAAAATTATGGGAGAAGATTACAATGTGGATTAAATCCTCACCAACAAAGTGAAAGTTCAGATAGTCAACTAACTTAACTACTAAGATTTCCTTGACAATCTCTTATGGGAGTATATATACAGTATATGCATTTGTGGAGTAAAAATTTTCACTAAGAAAAGTTAAAGTAAAATATATAAAAATATATGGAAAAAATATATTAACTCAGTGTTATTGGGCCAAATTCTTAAATCTGGCCTTTCCCCACTTTGCCATTTGGGCTTACAAATGTGGATTGGGAAATTCTGAGTAGGGGGAATTTTCATAAATACAAGATATATAAGAGTTAATTATATAATATACAAATAATTTAGATATAACAAATTATGCAGCTTAAAGCTAAAAATAAGGAGATATTCTATATTAGTGATAACATAATTAAATGCATATAAAAATACAATAACTGATTACCTAAAAAAGCTCCAGTACAATCTACTAGCAAGCTAATTCATGAATTTTAACAAAACAAAGAAGTCAATTCATGTGTGTGTGTATATATTATTCTATCTATATATTGTATATAGATAGAGTAGTATTGGTTGGCACGCATAGTAATACAACAACAACAACCCAGTGAAATCCCACAATGTGGGGTCTGGGGAGGGTAGAGTGTACGCAGACCTTACTCCTACCAAGGTAGGACATCTGTTTCGAAAGACCTTCGGCTCAATAGAAAATATAAAAAGAAAACAAATAAGTGCAGCAGGTCGGGTTCCATCCCCCAACCTTGAGGAATTAAACGAATAAGTAATATATTCATATATTAGGTATATTTTAATATTATATACTATATAAAGGTATCATTATATTATATACAAACCTAAATATACTAATTTCTACTATTATATCCACAAATATTATGTTATCATCTTTTCAGTTAAATTTGTCAATTTGAATATACCATATAGTTTTTTAGGTATATCTTCATGTACTTTTCTTATACCATATCTTTTCATGTACTTTTCTTAATATTAATATATTCAAATAATTTCTTTAGTCACAAAAAATAATTGCATCAGTCATCAAGTGAAAATAATAATAAAAAGAATAAAGAGGAAATGAAAGAAAAAAATCTTTTTAAAATGATAGATGGAATATGGGATTTGAAGTTGACTTTGTTTTGTTTATTTGCAAAATTAGATTCTTTCATGCCCTTTTCATGATTTTTTTTAAAGTTGTATTTGTGTGACTTTCCCTTGTGAGGGGAGTATATCTTACTTCTGGCTTCCATCGTCAAGAACCTTGAAAACAGAGTTATTTATCGGATCATTTTTTTACTGTGTTTTACATTATATGATGGTGCCGGCTGGACGTTACATTAGTAGGATGGTGTAAAATATTTAGACAATAGTTGGGAAGTTAGTTAAATAGAGAGAACATTATCAAATTAATAATTTTAACAGTTATATGAATTTTAGTAATTTAGGGTTGTAAAAGTTACTGTATACAAATAATATTACTAATGAAATCGTATATCAAAGTATTAATGCCACCATAAAGGAGTTTCGTGAAATAGTAAAGATTTTTCTACCATTAATCAGAGATTTCAGGTTCGAGTTCTGGAAATAAAATTTTCTTTGGTGGAGCCATAGTGGCCTTCCGTTGGTGTAAATCCGCACATAAGATTAGTCGGATCAATAGATCTCAAACACGAAATGGTTAAATAAAAAAAGAATTTTAGAATGCCAAAATTACAACCCCCACAACCCCCAGTTTTAGGCCTAGTTTGCAAATCGGACGATTCTGCAAAGAACATGTGCAAGAGCTTGATTGCTAAGTAAATGCTTTGACGCGAATCACCCTCAACCCCCAAGCAAAAAAAAAAAAAACTCATCAATCAATAAATAATTTATTGATGTTTAACATTGAGATTTATATGTAGTTATTTGTGTAAAATGTAAATGCCTTTAACATTGTAACTAATGCATAGAATTTAAATAATATTAGTACAGATTTGACTTATATATATTGATAGTGCAAGAACTTTTAAGCTATCAGTGTAATTTAAGACGTCAACTTAAATTTATATTTTAGTTGACTTATAGAGTAAGAAATTATTTTATATTGTCGGTAAATAGAAGTTAAACTTTGATAGCAGTGGCCAGTGGCCACAATCGATGAAGAGAGCTCAATTTGAATTACCTTTATTGGCAAATCATTATACGTAAACAGTGCAAATTATTCTTTTATTTGTATATATATAAACTTTTGAATTTCCTTGACGTAAGGTAATTTTTTAATGTAGTATCAAAGGTAGCTAACAATAACTTTAAGTTGCGGTTTGAAATCTTTGAATCCTCTTGTAATAAAATTTTGGCTCCGCCAGTAATTTGATTTTTAAGGCGGTAAATGGTAGAAATTAATTCATACTTAACTAATCTTTAGTACATTCCAAACTATATTTTACTTGAAAAAAAAAAACCTTAAGTCAAAAAAGCTCAATCAATCTCCACAATCCAGTCCCTCTTGTCCTCAATAATACCTCTTTGAATCCCAATTAATCTTGAGTACAATAGCTTACTTGTTAGCTCTTCCTTGTACTCAATCCTGTGCAAGAAAAATACAGAATTTAAATAAAAAGAAAATTAATTATACATAAATATACTGAGAACAAAAAAAAAAAAAAAAAAAAAAAGTAGCAAACAAGTAATTAACTGGCATGGCACATCGTTATCTTTGCATTGATTACTGCTCATTAAACTTTTAGAACATGGTGAAACATGGTAGTTGGTTTTCGTAAATGAAGTGTCTAGTCTGCAAAGGATTTAATTCATATATAGTTACAGTGTAAAATTTTCTTAGACTATTAGTTAGCGTATTCAGGACGGATCTAATAATTAAGGTATGGGTTTATCCGAATCTAATAGCTTTAGTTAGGATTTGGGAGAATTTTGAAATCGAACCCATACAATTCAAATATTGAATCCCCTTTCAATATATTTTACAATTTTAGACCCTATATTTATGAGATTGTTTGACTAATAACACAAGGTTTAAGAAATAAAGAAAGATTTTGAAATTTTAGTCAAAACAGGTCATAGAGTACATTTGTCAAACCAGGTCATAGAGTACATTTGTGGGACTATAAATATGTGATTATAAATCATCTCATTAAGGATAAAATAAAAATTATAAAATTAAAATACTTCTTAATATAAAATATATCATTCTTTTTCGTAACAATCTAATAAAATGTGCCACATAAAGTGAGATATAAGAAGTGACATATTATAATAAATACTCCGTATTATTTTCCACGAAACTAGTCTCACTTACCTATAAACCTTTTACTACATCCGTTTTATAATAAGTTGTGTTTTTACCTTTTCATTTTGTTTCAAAATAAATGGTGTTTCACAAAATCAAGAAGACATTAATCTTTTCTTCCAATTTTTACCTTATTTAAATAAATGGAGTTTTACATAACCAAAAAATGATTAAAGAGCTACTCCTTTTTCAAAGCATTTGATTAAGAGTAAATTAATAAAAACACTTCTTACTTTCTAAAAATAAGTAGTTTTTTAAGGAGTATACCCAAGCTAAAAACGTCACTTATTTTGAAATGGAGGGAGTATGTCACTATCTGCATATAAAAATTAAAACTCTTTTGTAGTAATTGAAGTTTGGTACCTTTTGCCTTTGTAAGTGACGCTACCTACAGGAGCAACGCCAACTGCAGTTCCCGTACAAAAAACTTCATCAGCATTTATCAATTCCTCCACTTCAATTAAACGTTCTTCAACCTGGACCACATTGGCTACAAATTCTTTTTAAAAAATGTGTTTCTTCAATATCAAGTTGCTTATAATGGTTCAGATTTAAAACTAAACCTGGTAGCCAAGATCACGTGCAATGTCCATAATACTTTTTCGTGTCACTCCTTCAAGAATAGTTCCACATGTTGCTGGAGTTGATAGGACTTTTCCCTATGAATATGGTTATTTCAATGTGCGCTTTGATTAATATATAGAAGATTAGAACATAATTAACTGATTATGTGCTATAAACTATACCTTCACAAGGAAAATGTTACATGAAGAGACCTCTTCAATGTATCTCTTATTTACTGAGTCAAGGTACAATACATCAGAGAATCCTCTCTCTTTTGCGCTCTTTATGGCTCTCAAAGCCTGCATATATATGGCCCAAAATTGAGGATGTTTTAATACCAGTTACATAACATTATCTCAAATACTCTCTGTCCCATTTTACATGAAGATGCTCTGAGTACGAGCATCGTAGTATTTAACCTTTGGTGTGAATTCGAGCATAGATTCTTAATTGTTTTAATAATATATACTGCGTAGTATTATAAGACTATAATAGCTAATAATTTAACAGAGTTCTCGAAGATGATAGTCAATGAAAAATTTGTTTGACCAGTAACAGTGTCACATAAAATGGGATAGATGAAGAAATGGGATAGATGAAGTATGAATGAACTATTTACCGGGGCATAATTAGTAATGCTTTTGACACCTCCAGCTCCACCACGAGAGGCACGATGAAGGTCTTCCTCAACATACAAGTTCAATGGAGCTATCCCTTCCTGCATGAAAATTGCAAGACGTGTAGAAAATTGGGATAGTGGATGTGCGTGCACCTGCTGCCTTCAGCTCGAATTATATTTGTAAGCTAATTTTTCTCTTTCTATATATATATATATATATATATATATATCATATCGCTTTCAAATGGCATAAAAGTGTAATGTACGAAAAATTAACTGACCTTGAAATAATTTCCAACAGGACAAGCATAGACAAGGAAGGTGTACTCTGGTGCTGGAGCCAATCCAAGAATTGGTCCACTTCCTATAAGCAAAGGCCTTATATAAAGAGACCCTTTTCCCGGAGGAGGAATCTGCACTTGTTCAACAAACATTTAATGAAACAACTTGATTAGATAGTAATTTTAAATTTAACCTAAACCACTATAAGAAAAAAAAAATAGCTAAAAAAATTATCGCTAATCTGTTGCTAACGGCCCGTACTACTACCTTACTTGAACAGGATCTGTTCTATAGGCTCGTGCCCCTATATCCTTGAGTTCAAAGGAGAGAGGAAAAACAAGTTTGGTGGATGAACAGACTTAGTGTGGCCCTAAAAAGAACAAAAAGAGAAAAATTGTATCTAACATGTTTTTTGATAATCCACTAATCTGTCCTTGAATACGATTAACAGACTTTTACGTAGCTATATACGGCATAAGTTGTCCGTTACTAATTCTATTTTTTCCGGTAGCGAAAAAAATTGAAGTTTGCAGGAAGAAAGATTACAAAACGCTTGTTAGCCAGAGCAGTTTGCTTCACAGCATCCACAAATTGATCAATGGAAGGGCAAGGCATGCACATTCTTTCAGCACCAATCTGCATTCTCATTGCATTTTGGTGAGGACGAAACAGAAACAAACCTCCATCATCTCTTCTATAAGCTTTTGTACCTTCAAAGAGACCCTGTTTCAATGATTTTTTGTCAACTTATTTTGCTGGTTACAATATACATTTACTTTGGAACAAAATCCTAAGGGAGGAGATCAGATGATATTTGTTGATACGAAACTGGAAATCACTAAGAAGAAAAACAGGAAATAGCCACATACAACTTTTATCGCTAAACGGCGAAAATTCATAGCTAATCTTATTTAATGATAGGTTTATCAAAAAATTTGTTAGCTACGAAGAATTTAAAGACGGATTCCGTAACTATTTTTTTTTATTTTTTTTTGGTGTACATGTACCAGTATAAAGATTTTTTGCACTATTTGTGCATTTGAACCTATCTTATTTTCTAGACTTTACGTACAACATTTTTATGGATGGTTACTTTTAATTATTTTTTCTGCAACCTGGTAAGGACTTTTTTATGCGATCAGTGTATAGACGTTAAACTTAATTGAAATATTACCTGTCCATAGTTTAAGACTCCAGCAGAGGGGCTCAATTGGATGTTGCCATAAGGATTAAGCTGGCCTTTTTTGAAATGACCATCTTCACAACTTTTTGTTAGGTACATAAAATCAGTTGGCATTAAATGGAACCCAAGATTCTCCCAATCAATGTCAATGGACTCATCATCATCACTGCCATCAATTAAAAAATTAGTCAAAATAAGTGATTTTCAAAAATATCTATATGTTGGTTCCTCTAAAATGCATAAAATCTCTAAGAAATCAGTCAAGGGATAAGTCCTTGATATCAAATGTAATATGATATACCTTTGAACAATAGGTTGTAAAAGAGTTGCAGCCTGAGCTGTAGAGTACCTTGCTCCAACCTAAATCATGCACAAACCATAAATCTTTGGTCACCTCGATATACATATCGCTGTTCTTGACTTGAACTATATATGACTAATTTTTATATATATAAAAAGTATATTTATACAAAGTTTGTACCTATTGTCACAATAAATTAGCATGTTTGGTCAATATTTAACGCAAAAACTATAAACGATGACTGACCTTTGATGGTAGAGAAGAAGATTCAACTAATTTGCGAAAAAAAGTAGCTCTTTGAATCATGTTTGCAGAAGAAAAATAGGAGGAGGATGTCAATGGAAGAGTAGCTATAGGAAAGATGTGACTTTGAAAAAAGAAACCAAAGTCTATATATAGAATGGAGAAGAGATATAAGGCCAAAAATGGGAAAATTTGGAAGAAAGGGAACTTGACGTTTAAGGATACTAGGACATCACGTGTATTTAAATTTTTCTGTAAGACATGTGAAATCTATATATAATATAAAGCTAGGCATAGATAAGGTGATGTGGCACCTCTCTATGACTAGCATTCCTTTTTATCTTTTTTGTTAATTTTTTAACATTTTTCTCTTATATTTCCTCAGAATATTAGCTGATTTGTTTTTTACAAGGCTTTTATTATCCATGGCAGTTACATAATGTACGTTGCTCAAAAGAATAAAACCACTCGACTCCCTCATGTTATTTATAATACCAGTAGTTGTAGAAGCATTTAAGTCTCATCGAATTTTGCTTTACAAATCCAAAAGTCCAAATAAAAAAATTGCCCTTACTTTTGTTTGAAACGTATAATCAACAGAACATAGGCTATGATATTTAGTTTTTCATCTTAACCACTTAAAAAAAAAAAAAAAAACTTTCTCTTATTTTTCTTGAAGTTATCTATTCTTCACGTTGAAAAAGAAGATCATGCGTCCAAGTTTTAATATGCTTTTATTACAATTAATGCACTTAATTCTATTATAATTAAATCAATATACGTTACTCTTTTCATTTGTATTACTCATTAGTTACCAATTTCATTAGTTACTATAAATACTTAAGCATCTTATTCATATTGCATAACATTTTTCCTTCTCTTCCATTTATCGTTCCTTTCATTCTAATATCTCTTGACATCAAGTTTCCTCTTCTTCCTTTTTATTTTTATTTTTTATGGTAGGTCTGAAGTCAAAATTTAGAATAAAGGGTTAGTTGTGTTTTTGGTTAGTTTTACTCTTTTTAATTTTTCATATTTTATTGATTATAAGTTTGTTTTTGCAGGTTGGTTGGTGCGTGAATCTGCTACATTTGAATTATTTTGTCTTCGAAGATATTGTTAAAGTTATTTTTGAGGATATTATTAAATTTTAGATCAATACTATACAACAACACCGAGCCAACAATTTACATGAAAGAATATTTGCAAGAGAAATGGAGTCGCTCTTCAAGTTTCGATTATCCATTCCTATGAAGGTGGAGTTTCATTTTTCGGCATTGCAAAGGTCATAACCCGGCCTCCTTACAAGCACTTAAATGTATATAAAACTTGATGATGAATACTAACCAATTATGATTTTCGTGCTAACAATGAAAGGGATGAGAAATGAAATTGGGTGTTTTTCTGTGTTTGAGTTGGAAAACCTAGAGCTTGATAGGTTGAGCTGCTTTTTATATTTATATCCTCATCTTTTTTCTTCTCTTGAAACAAATAAAAACAATAAATTTTTATATAAACCAAAACAATGAAAATTCTTCACATTAATTTGGTGAATTTTCATGAGAATAAACATTTGTTAAGGCACTTAAAGTATGAGTTTATATGAAGACCATGGTAACCTTTGATCAATTCAAAAAATAATTCAGTAAAATTAAAAAGGAAAAAGATGATTAACTTAATTCCATTTTCTACAAGTGTTCTAACCTATTATGCATTATATTATCATATTGATCAATTTCATGAAGTACCTTTGGTTGTTATGTGATAATATTTTTTTGGGTTTAGAAAACAGTGAAAAGATAAGGTGACAAAAAAAAAAGAGTGAAAGTTAAAGCCTGTTGTATATTATGAGTGACTTAAACCAGTTTCATATTTAATTACTCAAATCTTCACTTCCTGTTTTATATAAAAATGTAACTTGCTAAGCTAACCTTTTAATTTCTTAGAAGTTTAAATTAAATGTATTTTTCACAATATTGTCTTTTTCTTTGATTTGTAGTCCTCCTATTTTTATAGGGTTATATTTTCATTATCCACTTATATAAATCATTTAGCATTCCATAGGGTTATAATTTCTATTATCCACTTCTTCATTTTCGTTTACGTAAAATTTTATATTCAAAGTTCTAGACAGTTTTTGATGTAATTTAATTGGCTTATAAATATAACTGTTTTCACTTTGTTAGGGAATGCACAGGCTTATCTTCCAAGTACGAACTATGTTTCTTCAGCTTCCTCTCTCACAATAACAGACTTCAAATATAGTACTGTAATGTGAGTTAATTCAAAGATTATACTTTATTGTGTTAAAGAAATAATGCAATACCGGTGATTATTTGGTAACGTTTTTATATTCGTTTTTTCTTTTACTCTCTAATTATTGGTGTTACTATGTATTAATTTTTGCTGTATGTGATATTTCAACATCATGAATTTATAGCTCATATTTTTCTGGGTTACATTGCTTAATTGGTTACTCATCAATTACTATCGTCAAGAGAAAAACAAAAGTGTTACTCACGGCTTTATGTAACAGAAAGTTATATGGAAAGTAAGGACATTTTTTTGTACATACAAACGTTACTCTCATTACGTAGATTATTTAACAATATTTAATTTTTCTTCTCGACTGCGCGAAGCGCGGACATATCCACTAATTAAACTTATCATCTTAAAACATGTCATAACGTTTCTTTGGCTGCCTAAACAACTACTCCGTTTGTCCATCCTATTGATTCGCCTCACATAACCCATCTTGTAAAATAATGTCATTAATTTTGCTTCACAAATGCGTAAATCACAAAACATTATACTATAAATATCAGTTTTTAGGACCATTTGGCCCAGGGTTGAATTTAGGTATTAAAATTGGGGCACGTTTAGGTATTTTATGTATATATTTTCTAAAATTAGTATAATACTATCTGCTGCAACTCATGTTACAAAAAGGCTAAATGGTACACTTGGTTGAAGGTTGAGTTATTTATCTAGAGGACTAGGGATCAATTCCCACTTAATACAGTTTTCCCTTTTTTTTAGTGGTGAACTCATGTTCTAGAAATACTAGATTCGCCTCTGATTTGGCCTCATAGAAGTCAAGTTAACTCCCCAAATTCTTAATATAATTGATTTTTTCCCAATACATAATCATACACTCCTTCTGTCCCAATTTATGTGATATACCTATTTAGTCTATCCCAAAACGAATTATACATTTCTATATTTAGAAATAATTTAACTGAAAACTTCCTCTTTTACCCTTAATGAAATGATTTACAGCCACAAAAATATCTATATGACTTGTTTTAGACCACAAGTTTCAAAATGATTCATTTCTTTCTTTAACTCCGTGCCCAGTCAAACTATATCACATAAATTGAGACGGAGGGAGTACTACCTTATAATTCCTATGAACCAATGAACTATTTATTTCTTGTATAACATATTAACATTGTTTGTAAAATAAGCTATGCATGTTAAAGCAAGGCTTCTGGCTTCTAGCATTCATTACTCATTTAAAATTAAGTACAGATTGTTTGGTCATTGTTGTGGTAGATATAAATGCATTATGGCATATTGATTTTGAAAATTTTCTTTTGCCGTTATAGGCTAGGCAGTAGGCACTAGTACAATGAAATTAAAGGAAGTAGAAAAAATGGTCAAAGATTTTGCCCACTTTTTTGTAGATAAACAAGTGGCGTTGGATAATAAATCTCAATAGCAGCTAGACATTGTACAAACATTTGGGAAAATAGAACTGCTCACACATGTATTGTAGGGACAAGAAGCTCACCTTTCCAGATACTATATATGTTCATTAGTATACGATTAGCAATTACTACTAATTTAATTTCTGAAAATATAACCATTTGGGTTATTTTTAGTTTTATTTTTATATGTTTTTTGTCTCTTCTTCTTCTTCTTTTTTTTTTTTTTTTTTTTTTTTTGCATTTAGGAATGAGTTTTGGCTGTAAGATAGTATATGTTTCCGTTTAAGATCAGTGCAACTAATTAGAATGCTTCGTGTTGAGACAGCTTAATCCTCGTAAAAATAAAGAATAAGAAATAGTCTACATAAATTATTTGTGTAAATTGAAAAATAGAACAGAGAAATATAAGTCCAAACAGACCGGCATGTTCATTCTTTTTCTACTTCTTGTTTATGTTTTCTTTTATGCGATCATGTATATTATGCATGACGTAGTTGATATGTAAAATAATATTTGTGAAATATAAGGACACATATTCTTACATCTTTATGTACACATTCAAATAGTTACACACTGAGCCTATAATCAATCCAACTTTTAAATGAATTGAATGAGGCATATTAAAATGGGATGAATTAGTAAATGAGGCGATCATGATTTCTTTACCTAATTTTGTTACTCATAGATATTATGCACCGGCCTCTTACTATCATTAAAAAAATTAAAAGTAAAAACTTTACTTATATATATTGACGATAAAAAGAATTAGAATATTTAGACTATTAGTGTAGTTTATAGATCTTTTTCTCATGATACTATATAATCTCTAGGTTCAACATATTAACCCAAGATAATATCGAATATTTAGTAATAATCTTATCTATTTTCCAAAAAACATAAAGATGTTCACGAAAGGGAAGGAGAGGTATGATATGGAACTGTAGATTATGTGAACTTTTGCTCACCAAAGTGGAAGCCTATTAATCAAAATTATCAAATGAATTGGCAAGTTTCTCAATTTTAAAAGAAAAAGATACACCAACTATAAGATATGACAACAAAACAATGAAATCATTTAGGTTCAGTATATAAAAGAAGGCCTATATATCAGTTAATTGCATGTATTTTTTTAGATAAAGTTCTATTCATTCGGGCTTTCAGCTCCTGTGATGGTGAGAGGTTCATTGACAAACTACATCGTATATTATTATAAAAGCAGAACATTACATGGGAGGGAGACATAAACCAAACCGCCAACCAAATGGTGGCTCATAAAGTTTACTATCTTGCTAAAGATGGTACGCCTTTTTAATTAAATAGCTAGAGGGGGAGGGTTAGTGGGACCTAGCTACAATACACCGATAGGAGTAGAGGTGTCAAATGAGTGAGTTGGGCTGAAATTGAGTATGTCAAAATGGCTGAATTAATAAATCCCAAAAGTTATTTGTTTTCTTATAATTTGTTTGACTGCCTAATAAAACTTTTTTCCTTATATTATGACTATTTATAACATATCAAATAAAAAAAATCTTTTTAAAAATATTTACACAATTTCTCATAGGTCAATCTGAGCTGCATATCAACCCAGATTTTAAATGGGTTGTATTAAGCGGGTCAAAATGAGTTGAGTTACTAAAACAAGAGGGGTATTAACTAGTCCAAACCTAAACGAGCCGGGCAAGTCTTGACTTTATGGGCTGATTTTGCCACCCTAGGTAGGAGGATTCCACCTATTTACACTTGAAGCTATTGAACAAATTGAGGGTGACTCTTCCCTTTACATGAACTTTTCTGGATATTCCAAGGAATGGCCTTAATGAAGAATATATATATATATATATATATATATATATATATCTGTCAGTCCTCAAAACATAAAACAAGATCATGTTGTACATCAACATCAATTTGGAGGACAAGGTTCTTCATTCTGCATTTCTGTTAATGTTACATTGAGCTCATTCAAGCTTAAACCTGACAGCATATGTAATGTTTGCAGTAAATCGAAATTCATTACATGCATTTATCAAATGGGTTTAACTTTTGTATATTGATAGTATAAATATATTTATATCATTAGGTCGCTTAAAAGGTAACTATACATAATCAGTTGAATTATTAGTACGAAAAAAGTAACTTTTATAAAGTTAATTGGCGCCAATTTTGTAAAATTTCATTTACATGGCCAATAGATATAAGATAAACCCTTGTATATGAATCAATTCATTTTCATTAATGCAAACATATGGAATCATTCTTGTTCATTCATCTGAAAGGATACAACAGGATTAACAAATCACATTCTGTAGGAACATGTACAGACAATCTTCCAACTTCACAGTCATACTATAACGCCTTTATGAGTTAAAAACCAGTACTATATATCAATAGAGATTACTAGTGGATCATCACCCTTGTCAACGACAAAGGTCTTGGTAATTTTCTCGGAAGCAGTAACGACATCCACTTCATATGAGCCATGGAATCCCCGAAAGTTGAATTGACCTTGGTCATCGATATGGCCATGAGCGTGGGATAACCATTCTTGCTTAAGAGCAAGGTATCTTTTCCCAGCTTCATTAAGATCGCCTTCTGCATTCACTAAATGTGCATTTTCTCGACTCATGAACAACTCCCAGAATCCCCACAATATCACACCTTCCACAGCAGGGTGAGCAAAAGCTTCCCGAAGCATAACTTCTAAATCATCAGCTCTAACGTGCTCGTTATTAGAAGAGACGTCAACTTCAGTAAACCAGATTGGAAGACCAAGAATACTCAGTTTATCAAGAGCAGAACAAATAATGGGTCCCACTGGACTATCGATATGTCCCTGAATACCTATTCCTCCAACTGGTGCACCCTGGTCTTGGAGGTCAAGAATATGCTCAATGTACTTTTCTGGACATGACCGAGTGTCGCATCCATCCTCAACATGGTAGTCATTTACAAATAGGATCGCGGAAGGATCCAATTGGTGTGCTTTTTTGAACATATGTGCCCAGATTTCTTTACCCAATCGGTCTTGGTACCAAGAACCGTGCATCATCTCATTATTCACATCATAATGTTTGAACTTCCCTTTGTACCGTGTAAGTAGGCCCGATAGACGGTTTTGAATAGCTGTCATCAAGTGATCATTGTTGTTCAACGAGCGTATCCATGCTTGAACGGTGGATTCCACCTCCCAAAATATACAGTGACCACGAACTTGAATGTTGTTTCTTGTGCAAAAGTCTAGGAGCTCGTCTGCATCTCTGTAATCGATTTTTCCTTGTTGTGCTTCTGTGCTGTACCACTTCAGCTCGTTTCCAAAGACAGCCCAATTGAAGTTTTTGATAAAGAAATCGTTGAAGTCTTCGTTGTCCATATTTGTTCTGCAAATGCACGATCCAAAAGGGAAACTGTTTTGCTTTTGTCTAACTTTAACAGATGCCGAGTCTGATCCAGAGAACTTCAAGATGACATCTCGCTTGCGTATCTGAGAAAGAAGAACTTTTTGTCAGACGCGTAATATCTGAGAAAGCTATGTATTATACATGTTGCCAACCTATTGAAGAGAATTCTGCAAGAACAGCCATTGGTCTCAAAACACATACCAACACTAACACAGATCCACTAACAGAGTACAACAACAACATGCCCAGTGTACTTCTCGTAAATGTTTGATGAGCAGTGTTAAACCTAGGGATGTAAAAATTAGGCCATCAAAACATGACCTGCCCACCCCATTCAAGTTAAGAAATTGACCAGCACATTTATTAGCTCAACCCATTTTAGCCTAATCCATTTCAAGCCATCTAAAAATGGGTTGATAGCCTTTAGACCCATAGAAACCTCGTGAAAATATTTTCAATTTTTTTAATTTTATTTGATGTGTTATATATAGCCATAATAAGCAAAAAAATAGTTTTATTAGGTACTTAATTATAAAAGGAACAAAGAAATTGAAACCTAGTAAGAATTGCGGGGGTTGGGTTATGACCCACTTTTTTGCCCATTTTAGCACAACCCTTTTTGGACCAAGTAACTTTTTGGCGGGTCAATGACCTGCCTATTTATTAACTCAGCCCCATTTAACCTGCTTAAATCCCACCCAACCCGGCCATTTGACACCCCTAGTTAAACTATATTATTGCAACAACATTTCTGAACTCAGCTAAGAAGGAAGAATCTAAGAAATCAATTTATGAAAGATTCATGGGCAATTGCTTAACAAAGACTTTGCCACAAGTAACACCATTATTTTTTCTTTCTAATTTCAGGGAATATATACAGCAATTAGTAAAATCTCACAGATCTGCTTTCAGATGCATGTTGGCAATAGTACAACAAGGTTTTAGAAGCACCTGAAAGGACCTGAAGTTAATAAATATAGAATGAAAATTGAAATTACAATATAGAAATTTAGATATTACCTTCTCGGTCTGTCTCTTCAAGTGGTTAAACCTTGCACGACTATCAACTGGAAAAATGTGAAGTCCTGCTACCATTAGGTCAACCCCAGCAGTGGGACCCTGAACATACACCATCACTTTAGCTGCTTGCTTCTCGATTCTAAATGATCCTCCAATTTCATGCCATTGATCATCTCTGACCTCAACTTGGCCCCCATTAACCCATTGGTCGTCTACACCAAGGGCAACACTTACAGTCTGAGGACATGATGATGCTTGTCCGATTTTAACCCATGCAGATACTTGATACGTCAAATAGAGTTTGACTTTCTCTGTGATTACCTGAGCAGGACCCATCCATGTCTCGGTACGATTAGTCACTGCAATATAACGACTACTTAAATGCTCATGAGCACCAAGGGAATCTCTAGCCATTGGAGGAATTATATGTGGTGAGCCTGTTTGGACATTCATTCTGCAATTGCCTAGCGGAAACCAGCCGCTTGTGCCATTATTCAGATGGGTGTTTGTGATTATATTAACACCAAAAACTGCACTCTGAAAGAGAAAGAAAAAGTAAAAGAAATGCTTCAAATTTAGCTGTGAATATGGATTGGGAGAAACATGAAACATGAAACATTAAGGATGTGGTTGGTATGCAAGAGAATATTTTCCAAAAAATGTTTTCCAATTTTTCCAGGTTTGGTTGTCAACATGTTTTGGAAAACATTTTCTCTACGAAAACAACATACCCAGTGTAATCCCACAAGTGGAGAAACTCTCTAGGAAAACAAGTCCCTTAAAAATGAGGAAAATGACTTCCCTAATAGAAGTAGGGAAAACAAGTTACATAAGTGACCTCCCAAGTTCATTGTTTGCTCCCCACACGCCGCACGCCCCGACCCTCAACCCTTGACCATGCCACCCCCCGCCACCCCTAAACCCCACTCCCCACCTCATCCCACCCCCTAGTGATTTGCTAGATTACATATAAATGCTCTTGGATAACATTTTTTTTTTTGCTTACTTACCAAACACTAGAAATTAAGTAAGACACCCACTTGTTTGCCAAGAAAACATTTTCCTTCATACCAAAAACACCCTAAGCATTAAACTGAGAAACACTTTCTAGAGGCAGCTAGTTAGTGTAAGATGCACAACATAATACTTCCTAAGGCTTTTACTCCTATACTATTGACATGCTAAAAAGAAAAGGAAAAAAAAAAGCGAGAAACCAACTAACCTCAACAACTGGTGGAGGAGGAGGAGGTGGTTTAGCTGCGTGATTTACAACTAAACTATTGAGGAGGATATCCGTGCCTGGAGGTGGACCTTCTAAAAAGATAACAGCTTTAGACAGGGAGTCATTTAGAAGAAACTTTCCTTGCAACTGCACCCATTCTTTATCTGTGGCTTCGACTCTGCAGACCACTAGCTTTTATTAAGCAACTTTGCCAGAAACTTCAATGTACATGGAAATTGAAAAAACCAAGAGAAAACGGGGAGAAGAAGATAACTGATCTAGTCAAACCACCATATATCTATTAAGTTGCATGGTTGCACTTCAGCTAGCTTGGATCAAAATTGATTCCAAGAATGTTAAGACAAAGCAGTGTCAAGAGATAATGACATAGTGGTCATATTTTAATACAAAAAAGACCTGAAATTACAGCAGTGCTCATGCTCGTGATTGCTAATACTGTAGAGAAATGATTATCCACACAATTCAGAAGAAACAGACAGTTAATATCAGACATTACTTAATGTTACTGAGGTGTTATATTGAGTAACACTACAACATATTTAATGTTATAGAGATGCAAAAAAGCAGAGGTTGGTTGAGTCATATAGCATTGTTTCAGGTCCAATAGCGTTAAAGAAGATTCATGACCTAGGACAGTGTGTATTTTATTTGAGAACAAATTGTTTGAAGCCCTCAGCCAAAACATAAGAGCAAGAAATGCTAATGCAGAAGCTCCATAAGATCTATGCTCATAACCAATAATCGTAAATTATTGTATATAGTGAGGGTGCTTTGCAAGAAGAACAGGAAATTTAGAGCAGTATACATAGACAGCCCATTAAACTTGACAAAAAATCTCATTTTAACACCTCACCTAAGGGCATAACCTATTAAACACTGAAGATGAAAGTTCTTTTTTTTTTTTTTTTTGAAATCTGTGAAAGTTGTTCCTATTAAGCACGATTTTGCTGACGTACCACAATGCGTATGTTTCAAATGCGTTAGATGCCTTTAAAATGGCAATTCATTTTCTCATTAGTTGTTTTATCTTGTCATAGCGTTTGTATTATGCGCACGTAGTTTTATTGATTGGTTGTGCAAATCGTGTTTAATATGTATAGTTTTTACGAACTTCAGATACTTCATAGGTCATGTCCTTCGTTGAAGTGTTCAAATGAAATTTTTTGTCAAGTTAAAGGGGCCGTCTATGTATTCCGCCAAAGTTTAATTAATGATAAGACAATGCATACTACATCAGACAGCATCATGTGCACATTAAACAAGTGGAACTTAGATTAACTTACTTGGCAATGCCTATGTACTGTTCGCGGTTATCAGCTCCTTGAACCCACAATGTTCCCCGAACATCTGCACTATTCACATTGTGACCATATAGCCGAACTACAGCAGTCATCTCATAAGCTAGCTTTCGCTTCACTCTCCCGGTTATATCTTGTTGAATCCCATTCCAACTCTGTGTGCGCTCCGTTGCAGATGCGAAGTATTTTCCAGAGGTTGGATTGATATTTGCATGTGCCATGCAGTCATGGCAAACAACCTTGCAGCCTCTTCCGGACCAACTATTCAGGCTGTCATCAAAATTTTCATTTACGATGATCTTCTCATCATCAATACAACTGGATGTCGGCCTAGAACTCTATCAGAATAAAGAGAAGAGTCCTTTTAGTAATAGAACAAACAACTTCGAAGTTGGTACAAATAAATGGGACTTGCAAAAAGGAATATAATAACAGAAATAATTTACTTCGTAACCAGTGGAGCTGGGGCAAGTGATCATCACTGATTTTATGAGCAGGTCAGATCCAGGTGAAGGTCCCTCGAGATAAATGATAACTTGATCGGGCATAGTTGGCAGTGAAAATGAACCTTCCAACATCTGCCAACCCTCCTCCGTAACAGATTTTCTGCATGGAGTAAGGTGCTAACGTTATAGATGTTCCATAAACAATAAAAAGTAATACTCCCTCCATCTCAAATTATCTGCCGTGTTTCTCTTTTACGTGCCCCTAAAGAAAAATATTAATTAAGAGGTGTTTTTGATTATTTTACCCTTATTTATGTCTTAAGCTATGATTTCTCTTCATTGAATATTTATTCTATTTATGTGGCATCTCCATCAATTGAGGACAATTAATACTAAGGGTAAAATGGTGAAAACATAATTAATTGTCTTGAAGTTCTAAAATGACAAATAATTTGAGACAACTATTTTTAGAAATCACGACAGATAATTTGAAATAGAGGGAGTACTACTAAGGGTAAAATGAGAAAAAAATAATTAATTTTGTTTTGAACTGTTAAAATGACAAATAATTTGAGACATCTGTTCTTAGAAATCACGACAAATAATTTGAGACAGAGGGAGTAATAAGGATAAAGATATAGATTCTAACTTTGAAATGAATAAATAGCTTGTATCTGCATTTTGGTAAACAAGTCTCAATGTAGCCTGGACGTCAGCAGAACCATGAAAAGTACCAGAGACTCCAACACAAGCAGAAACTGTGTAAACACAATCTGCAGAAACTCTACTTGTAATATCTTGCTCCAAGCCTTGCCAGCATTCCTTTCGATCCGTGACAACAGCATAAGAACAGCCTACATCTTCCGCAATTCCTTTATGGTTACTGGAACCTGCTGGAACCACAAAAGCATTGCAGCAATTGGTGCGCCACAAGTGCAACCCTTCCGAAAAGTCATGGTTAAGGATGACGTTAATAGCGTCATAGCTGCCAGTGTTTTCCCTGTTTTCCTTTGGGCTCTGTCAGGAAAGTATAATATTCATGAATGCACTCGAAGATAAGTAAGTGACAGCAAAAGAACCGTGTATCCTTATGACGTACAAGTTTGACATGCAAGACACATTAGAAACGTAATACTCCCTCCGTCCCCAATTCAAGTGAAGGTATTTGATTGGGCACGGAGTTTAAGAGAAAAAGAAGACTCTTGAAACTCGTGATCTAGACTAAGCCATAAAAAATTATGTGGCTATATCTTCTTGCGAGGAAGCCCGTGCTTCTTTTGTTGAAATAAGGACAAATGGTTTGATTCGACATTTCCTAAGAATCAACTTGTGAAACGATACCCTGCCATAATGTGATGTGCTTCCAATGCCAATAAAAAGTAACTCATCCAATAGTATTTAACATCCAAAAAACTGCCAAATAAAAAGCGTCCCATGCCGAAATATCACAAGTACCACCTCATCCAAATCATTTCATAAAGGGTAAAATGAGAGGATTGAAGTTAAATTGTTACTAAATACGGGAAGATGTGTCACATAAATAGGGACTGACTAAAAAGGAAAGAGTATCACGTAAATAAGGAGGGAGGGAGTAATAATAGAAGAGGAAAGAAATTGCTCCCACGTCAAATCAAACTACATAAGGAGAAAAAACATATCAGCCACTAAATCTTCTTATACAGGTGTTTTTCCCTGATACACACACCTAATAGCACCTGTGTTTGCTTGTTCTAATCTAGATTTTGGAAATAACTTGCTTCTGTTCATTGTTTTCCCAAGGCATACTTCAACAGTTTCTGATTCCTTTTTTTTTTTTTTTTTAAAAGGTTTAACTCATATTAAATTTCTTCAGAATTCCATACTCAAATGCCAGATACCCTTGCATCAGCAACTATATATTCTGTTTTTTCTGCCACATATGTTATGATACTCAACAATTAATCTCTTCATTTAAACAAAAGGATTCAAATAGACCTGCTTCCACAACTACCAAAATAAAAGTAAACATAATAAATTAATAATTGGTATAATACATGAATGAAGAATAACCCAAAAATTTCATTTTTTTTTTTTTTCATTTTTGGTTTAGATGGACGCTGACCAACAAGAAAAACTGAAGTTCTTGATAAAACCCCAAATCCACAAAATGCACAAAAAAAACATTAGCAACTGAAAGTCAAAGCTGTTAGCAGTGATTATACAACAATAATCCCAAAACCCTCAATTAGTTAACCAAGATCATTCTTTTCTATCAACTTTTGGTTCATTTTTTTGATAGGACAAATCAAGAAGAGTACCATCAGTGTAAAAAACAAAGTACCTGTGAATTGGATTTGAAGAGTTTACGTGCAAAGTTACTAGCTGAGAACTTTTTCATTTGTATACAGAGAGATCTTTCTTCTTCTTCTTGTTGAGTCTTGAGAAAAGCGCGGGATACCAACCAATCTAACAAAATGTTAATGTTAATGCTGTTTTTGTTTTTATGTTTTGTTTTCAGGTGTGTTGGTCAAAATCTGGACACAAACCTTTGTACCAACTTGTACTACCTAAACTGTGGAAAACAAATGTTTACCTCAATATTTTTAGCCTTTTTTTTTCAAAGTAGAGGGATACGGATTCTATAGCATTAGATTTTAAAGAATAGACTATAAAGACTAATTCTCAAATTGAACGTTTGAGTCTTGTTTTGTGGGCTAAGGAGTTATTATTTTGTTTGGGTCGAGTTAAGTTTAAATCGGGTCAAAAAATAGTTTTTTGGGGGGGAATGGATATTTCTATTAACAGAGGGGTATGTTTGAAAAGTTTCATAATGGGAAGGGTATTTTTGGTCAAAAATAAGTTCAGAGAATATTTTTAACCTTTTTCCCAAAGTAGAGGGATATTTTTGACCCTTCTCCCTTTTTTAATCTCACAAATTGGTTCGAAATTACATTCAACAACATTGAAAATGAATAATTTTAAACTTGACCATTTTATCCTTTTTAGCATCTTATAGTCACTTGAAATGAGCTTTTTTTTTTTTTTTTTTTTAATCTTTTGCTTGTGAATATTTACAAATTTACAGAACTATTAATCAGTTCACTATTTATTTATTTACACGTGTTCTATATCAAGTTTATATTGTTACTTCACATTTGAGGGTAATACAAACTTAAAAATAGTCCAAATATAATATATTTCTTACATAAGGGAACAAAAGTACACATTTTAAAATAATTGAAGGCTAATTGTGTTGAGTCATATATCACATGGACTAAAATCAGAATTTATTCATAATTTAAGTTAAAAAATGCTATTAACCTATTTCTTTATTAATCAATTTCTAAAAGAATGACACACTTCTTTATACATAAAATAAATCAAACTTAATTATTGTGTAACATACGAACATTTCTAATTCCAGATCTAAGTTGGTAAATATGGAAGAATAGACCGTCTAATTAGTCTTTATAGTCTATCCTTCCATATTTACCAACTTTACATACTGATGCAGAACAAGATTTTTTTCCTTGTTATCATTGCACACTAAGCTAGTCAATGGGGATACAAGAGTATTCCGTCGGTGTTTTCAGTTTCAATGCAACCTTACTTGGTCAGCAAGGGAATCAAAATGAGCGAGTTCTCATCCAAGATTTATGTTCATTCCCCCTTGTTAGCGTAGCAGCATAATGGAAAAAAAAAAGCCACGGCTACCTTACTTAAGCAATTCTTGTTATTGTTATTCTATCTTTAAAGGTCTTTTGGTGTGAAGGATAAGCAAAAATAGTCCCGGAATAACATTTTAGTGCCTCTTTATCCCATGTTTGGTTGGAATAAAAATCCGGGATAACGAATTCCGGGATTAGTTATCCCGGGATTGTAGTCTTATTCCCACATTGAGGGTGGAATAACTAATCCCGGATAACTTATCCTGCGATTAGTTATCCCAGGATAAGTTGTTTCCCAACCAAACGAAGAATCAGAGATTTTTCAGTTCTCCAAAAAAGATGTAAAAGAGCAAATGAGGTACAGAATGCATATTCCTATTAAAGAAAGGCATTTATACAAGGTGGCTGCAAAAATTTAGGCACATTTAGATACAGGCACATTTACTTTCCAGAAAACATTACCAGGGACTCAAACTTCCAAAATATACTACCAACTAAAGATCGTACCGCTAGGGAAATGCACACAGAGTAACCCCCCCCCCCCCCCCCAACCCAAAGAAAGAACAAAATGGCCAAAATTTTGAATAAACGAACAAAAATTGGAGCCCAGGCTTGGTTACTGGAATTGTGTGCTGGAACTTCAGCCAGAAATCATTTCAGACATGATGGAACTTCTTTTGTGCTTCTCCGCCCGCGTCTTTTAATAGCTTTTAGTCATCGCACTCGTTTAAGTTCTCCTGCTAGTACTGACTGGATGATATCCTCTTCTCCTATATATACAAGTTACATATATATAACCAGAGAGGATTCCCTTATTATTTTTGCTTCATCAGGCTCAGGAGAAAATCTGTAAATATGTGCTCATATTCTGGCATTTTTCCGTACCCTGAAGTTTATAAAAGCAAAAAAAAAAAAAAAAAAATCATAATCATTGGTTCCGAGGGAAATAAAGAAAAGTTCTTTTCAAACAGTGGTGAATGTCAAACTACACCAGTACATGCCGGGAAAAGGTAAGGTTGCTGATGAATGCTTAGCTTACCAGGAAAGTAATTGATATCTATCACGTAATAACTGTCTTTAGTCCCGTGCTCTCTAATTATATCCAAGTTGAAGAGCCTGAGACCCTGCACAAAACATCGGCGAAAAAATTTCAAATTTACACGTTATGAAGCTGCAGAACAAGAACAGACAAGAAGACAGAGGAGCATGTAGTCCCCATAGCCGTTTCTCTCCAGTCATAATTCCTTAAGGAAAAGAGAGAAAATGAACAGAAAATACCAGTCTACGACGAAGTTCCCTAGCAAGCCTCTCAAGTAGTGGCCGTGGAGGAAGCTCTGCAGAGGATAAATATGAATTAAGTTAACACCTTATAAAAGCACCTCACAGCGTGCAAAAATCACAGTAAATTAAGGTGTTTAGACTGAGACAAGCTAGTATTGAGCAAGTAAAAATAGCAGATCAATGGTCCCATCCAGCAACTGTGATTTTGAATATATTAGAGAGTGTGTTCGAGAACACATAACTTAAAGCTTAAAGGTATTTGATCAGCCATAGCATTGCAGATAGCTGAGTATATTTGAGAACGTTTCCATCTTTCTCTATGTATTTATTCATCATGCTTTGCACAATTGTTATGAAACTGTACAATAACAGACTACGCCTCAATCCTAAGCAAATCGGGGTCGGCTATATGAACCAGGTACGTCTACTTAATCTCATCTCAGGCCAATCTTATACAATATATAAAATGAAAATAGAAAGCACTAGGAGGTCCCTATAATTTTTTCCACAATAATTTTGCAATTTCATCCATAGCATAATACCTTTGCAAGGTCATATCTCAACCCTACAGGCAGTTCTGTGCAAAAAGAGATCCTAGCACTAAAATAATAGCTAGCAGGTATGAGTGTCTTTCGTACAGCATGACAGACTTTCTAATTTGGAACTTTTAGATGCACTGCACTATCTCTAAAAGGCTCGTACACTCTTCCGTTGGTGTATATTTATTAAATATTCAAATCGTTCACTTCATATATGTCTTGCTAAAAACACAAAGGGGACTACTTTTTTTTTTTTTTGATGACATGGGAACCCGCAGCCGCTACCCTTTGGGTGTGCACAGGGTAAACCCAGCTCCTGTGCAATAGCTCGCAAACCACACAGAAGAGATAACCCGCACTAGGCAAGCCCGGTGCGACGAGCTCGACCCAGAAGGCAAATCCCCTATTGTCGTAGGCAGGGGGTTTCGAACTTGAGACCAAAGGGGACTACTTTTTTAAAAAAATTCAATCAAAGCAAAAAGGAAAATGAAAAGAAAAAACAACAAAGTGGGTGGGATGACGCGTAGTGGAGAGGCCAATCTACAAAATTATCTAGAGCTGTTCAAGTTGATAGTGAGAAGACCGAGCAAGTAACTCTAAAGTGCTAGGACTTCATGAACAGTATCAATAACCTTAATCAATCACATTCTTGCTTAATCTTGGCGATCTACAGCCAACAAAAATAGATGATAATTTTATCAAATGGACAAAGAATATTTGAAGTCTTCCATTTGTTTGAAAACAAGGAATCAAATGTTAAGAAAACTTCCTATGATTCATCCAACAAAGAGTAAGCCATATCTATGCGCCAATAGGTGTCTCTATATTAAAGCGTGAATGTAATCGAATCCATATGGAAAAGATGGCTTACCACCAACACAAGGATCTAAATCAGCTTCTTCTGCAGATTGTGCAACACATGAAACTCTAGGGAAATGGAAGACACCGGCACTTTTTGACAGCTCGCGTTTGCTAACATCGGGTAAACTGAAACGCCTGACCACCTTAACGGCTTCCCCAACAATAAAAACCTTAAAAAGTACACCTCCTACAGCCACAAAATTAACAAAGTATCACCACCTCACTAATTCAATCAAAACTACACATGAAAAAACACAAATTTAACCTGTAAATGAAATGCATACCATGATTGATAAATTCCTGCAGAACAAGTGGGGGTTCAAGCTTCTGAAGAGAGACCATATCGTAGGCCAGAGACAACTCATGTGACTTTGCAACCAAGGGCTTTGCGACTGGGAACAGAAAAACAACTCCATTCAGAAAAAAGAACAGCCACAAAAACAATTGTCTATCCCTCTATTGCCTACCACTTCATTCAGATTTCACACTTGCATCCATGGCAAGTAACGATCTGATGGCTAGCCCTACCTTTTACCGAGGATAAAAAGGTAATCAGAGTTATGAAAGAGTAAAAGATGATTATAGATCAGTCGATTAATCCCAAATATGCAACTACTAAATAAGTTGAGCCTTTTTCATTTTTGGCTCGTCGGTCGAAACTAATTATGGGCGCTAGCCAAAATATACAAAACATATAGACTGATTATGTATATTTATACTTAAATATACATAACCTATACATTTGCTGGCTATTTTGTAAATTAGATCACCGATATACATACCAAGAGGTAGTGAAAGACCAGCTTTATCCACTGCATCTGAGATAGATGAAGGATCTTTCTCTATAACCAATTGCCTGGGAACACCTACTTTGCCTGTCACGCAGTTTAAAAAAGGCATGTTACTCATCATTTCACAACTAATCAGCAGACTCCCTTTTTTCAGAATAACAGCAATTGTATATAGCTAATCATAAGTTCATGACAACAGTTCTCGCTATCATAATACAAAAGCAGAAAAATTACCATAGCTATCTGACAAGTTCAGGTCTGCGACATCTTCAAGCATGTATTGACGATTATATACATGTTGTATGGCATCTGGAGGATCAAGGACAGCGACATGTGGATGTGTTTGCCTATAATCCTGTCCATAAAAAATTAAAGTGTTAGGATAAGAAACACAGGGATTTTCCATATGTACTCCTTTAGACTAAAATGAAAGGACGCTTTAACAGAGAAAGCAACTGAAAGAAAGCTGACTAGCCATGTATGGCAATTAATTGGACATTGGCAAAAACTTTTGCTGATAATTTTGGCATATCACTGTGGATCTACTACATTTTCATCTTAAGTAGTTAACTGGTTCAATCAAAACAACTAGCTATAGATACGTGTGTGGCTATAAATCATCTCATTAAGGGTAAAATAGGAAGTTAAAGTTAAATTGTTACTAAGTATAGAAAGGTGTTATTCTTTTTGGGACTGACTAAAAAGGAAAGAGTCACATAAATTGGGACAGAGGGAGTAAATATTTGCCGCAATAACACATCAATTTTTTATTATATTTTTTGAAACTGGTAAATCAATAACACATCAATTGTTATCGATGTGATTCTTTTACATAAGCAGACAAAGAAAGCTTTTGATATGAACTAACCTCAAGAATACGGCTCCACTTGCTTCCTGACAACTGCAAGCAAAGAAGAGCATGAAAAATTATATATAGGTAAAATAATAACCAACGTCTATTAAAAAGGACTAGCAATGTTTTGCAGTAAGCACAAAAGTTTAGGATAGGAACAGGGAAAAATTACCAGACTGATTACTTTCCCAGGACCATAACTGATGGGATATGTAACGTGTAAATAAACAGGAAAGACAAAGACATAAAACAATTAAAAATGCACGAACGAACATCAGAGGTAGTAGAATGAACTAACCTTGTGGAGCACAATGTCAAAAGGACCTTGATCTGAAAGGGGTCTGCTCTGATCTATAGCAACAAACAGTATTCCCTTGTTCCTACATAATGCACGAGCATGATTACCCACTTGGTTGCGATGAAAAACATGATAAATGTGGATGTAAGTAACCGATAATCTGGACTTGTGAAGAAAAAAAGATCGTTTTATTCCCTATTTGGCAGCAGAAAAGTAAACCTAGAACCATCAAATAATAAAGGCAATAGCAGAAACAAAAGGTATCTGTAATCTTCAAATAAAACACGGATCTTAAATTACCTTTCAATTCACCAAAAATAATTTTTACACCGGATGAAAGTAAACATAACGGACAATATCAAGAGACAATTAGTTCAAGTGGATGCGGTGTATTTTATACATACATGTACACACATAATGTGTATACATACATGTACATGTACACACATAATGTGCATACATACATTCATACATATGCACACACATGTACACATATTGTGTATGTATATAAACACATTATATACAAAATTACTATACACACTAACAGATACACATACACACACGCGCGCACACACACGCACACGGATATATATGTATACACACAAGCACACAAGCGCGCACACACATTATATCTATATATGAGTTCGTATGTACACATGTTCTGAAACTAAAAAAGATGATCCTACTGAACCTGCTATGAAAAGCTAGATTCGCCAATCAACAACTCAGAGATGGTGAAGCATTCAGAAACAGGAAAGGCATGAAATTTATAGCAGATGGGATTCTACCTAACCCTCAAATTTCCCTTAAACCATATATTTTTACAGAATACACATTCTTAGATTGTGCTAGGAATGCACCTATTCTAAAATGTGTATCCACCTCAGCTTATTAGATTTTCTAACACAAACAACAATGTAAATGCAAATTTAACAAATAATCACAAATATCTTTAAAGTTTATCATAGTTAGACAAAACAGGAAGAAATAAATAATCCATTACCTAGCTAGACCTACAAGCTTGGGCTGCAAAAAGCTCTTAGTTTTCTTGGATGTAAGAGCATAGCCTACCACCACCAACTTCATTTGTTGTTGGGGAGACCCAAGCGCCCCCACCATTTCCATTTCCTCTTCCAATTCTTCTTCTTCTACCTCCCTCTCATACCCCACTACATTTACATTTTCACCCCTCATCCTCATATCCCCCTAATAAAACCCCTTCCTTTTACACCAAAACTTATCTATTCACACCAAATTCCTCAACACCCCACAACCAAAAACAATAAAAACTGAATCTTTTTATCAAAAAACTTAACCCCAGATGACCAAAAACAATAAAGATTCAATCTTTTTATCAGAAAACTTAACCCCAGATGACCAGAAGCAATAACTTAACCCCAGATAACCAAAAAAACAATAAAGATTAATAAAACGCTAACCCCAGATAACCAAAAACAAAAAAGATTCAATTTTTTAAGGTTATGCCCGATTCTTGAAATGTTGATTTTACTTTAATTTTGTGTTGTGGCGTAACGTGAAAGTTGTTTTTAAAAGGGGCTAGATTTCCAAAGAGGGAGAAATGAAATTACACAAAGTAACACACACTTGAAAACACACACACACATATATATATATGTTTGTGTTTTGTGTATAATTCAAGAAAGAAAGAGAGAGAGACACGGCACACACACGAAGAGATATGAACGGTTTGGTTGGGTTTGGATGTTACAAGTGAATTACTTGAATGTTGTAATGCAACACAACTGGATGGATATGGTTGTTTTTATAGGCACGAGATTTTTTGACCAATATGGTCCAAAAGAAATGGAAAAATAGGGAAGAAAAAAAAAAGGAAAATTAAATAATTAAGGGTTTTTTTTTTGTACTATGTAAAGAACTAAGGGGTTGTTTGGTAGTTGGTTTGGAGGTGAGTTATGCAGGTAATAAATTATGTATAAATCATCCTCTTTCAATCGAAGAGCTATTTCAACAATTCTCATGTTTGTAGTTCGAAAGGAAGAGAATCCCAGGAAATTTATTCGAACTTAATTCTTCCAAAATTTCTATTCCATATTTCTAACCATCTTATTATCCTATAACACTATAACATAGACCAATTAAATTAAATGAAAAAGAAAAGAAAAGAAAAAAAAAGATGATAGAGAATCCGTTGAGAAGTTAACATGTATCTAAGGTATCTATTCTATTCTTACTATAATATTTTGTTTTAACTGTATCGCACTATGTATCATTTGATAAGTAATAGTATTATATTTGGTAACTGGTTAAGGGATAAGTTATTAATGTATAAAATTATATGATGTTTGCTTTGCAATTTAAAAACCTGCATAACTAATATAGGTATAAGTTATGAGGAAATATATGTATTATTTTATGCAGGGAAAAAGGTGGAATAATTAATACATGAATAACTAAACACTGCATAACTATAATACCTGCATAAAATAGTATATAGATTCCCTCATAACTAATCCATGTATTACTAATACCTATATAAGTACTCTAACCAGCTACAAAACGACCTCTAAGATTGTTTGGTTGGTGGGGTAAGAGATAACAATTTGAGATAAAATACGGGATTATTTTATCTCGTGTTTGGTTATAGGTATTAATTGATCCTGAAGAATCATATTGTACTAAAATGGTGGGATTGATTGTCTCGTATAGAAGGTAGGATAGCTAATCCATGAGATATTCCTATCCATTTCACTCCACCGACCAAACAACCCCCTAAGTAAATTTCTTAATATCTTTGATAAGCTACATGGCTAAAATCTATGCAAGGAGAATAAATTTTATTTTGTGGCAAATATTTACTTTTATCCAATGTTTATATCATATCAAGTACTTTAATCATAGTAGTTATCACCAACAAAAAAAAATTAATCACAATAGTTACAAATTGAAGTGAAAATATATACTTTATTTAAGGATTGATCATTAAGTGATAAATGAGTATGAAAGAAACTTTTTTTGTATTTATTAATTTGGTGTAAATATCGAGTGCCGGTGAATTTTACCTCATTTAATTCCTTAAGAGCGTTTCTTAAATTAGCCAATCTTTTTCATGTTTGTAACCTTCATTTGCGAGATAACAATGATACATGTAATTAAGAATGTTTTAAGACAAATCCACAAGAAGTAATTAACATGCACTTCATTGCACTGTACATGCTTTTAATGTTACTCTGATGAAAGATAATTATAAGACTAGAGGGTAAAGTTAAATTGTGGTAGTTGTCAATCACATTGCCAAATGCTTAAAACGTATTCCACAAACATGACTGGAGATTAAGATTATTTAAACTTAGATTTTTGAAATAGTTTCAGAAGCCTTGAAAACGTGATTTTTGAATAGTTGAAAAACAATGTTCATATATCATTGTTTCCATTGGCTCATATCAGTTGTCGTTAGCGAGCAGTGGTGGAGTCAGGATTTTCAGTAAGGAGTTCAAAAATATAAAGAGGTAAATATACAAGAAGCTAAGAGGGTTCAACACCTATCATATATACATAAAAAAATAATTTTAACCTTCAATATACACTGTAATTTTCTGCCAAGAGGGTTCGGATGAACCCCCTCAACTACACTTGGCTCCGCCCCTGTTAGCGAGAACATTGATTAATTAGTCGGAAACTATTACTCCCTCCGTCTCAAAAATATTTATCGTCTTTATTAAAAATACTTGTCAAAAAATAAGTATTCGTTATCAAGACAAAATTAAGTAGCTTTTTTTCCATTTTGCTCGTGTTAATTAGCAACATTTAAGAGATTCTTAACATTGATGGAGTAGATATTACATGAAATATGTTAACAGGGTATATACTATAATAGTCAAAATGTTACCCTATAAATGCTTTCTTAAGGGCGTGTGAATGAAAAATACGATAAATATTTTGAAACGGATGGAGTAAAAGTCATTGCCCCAAGAAATAATACAACCAAGCTTATTCTAAATTAAGTGGTGGACCCAGGATTTAAGGGTTCCCTACCGCTCAAGCCTTTAGGTTCCGGCTGGAAACCAAAGCACCCACTGTCTTACTAGTTTTCAGATTGCTTTTTTAAAATTTATATCCAAATTCATATATTTTTTATATAACTATACCTAGTCTACGTCGGATTTAATGGGTGTTGGAGCACCGTTAAATTGCACATAGGTCCGCCCGACCCTGTCAATCTAGAGTTAGACAAAGAATTTGTTCTAGGATCATGATGTGCTATAAGTCCTAACTCTCGTTAATTTTAATTTTGCAAAGCTTTAGCAAAATGAACATATTTCAAACGTCGAAGTAATTTTGAACATGTTTGTTTGTTTTTTTAATTTTGGACTTCTGGTTGAATTTTCAGTAATAGGAGAGAAGGCAAAATCAGGGGCGGAGCTAGCCCTTCGGGCGTGGGTTCACCCGAACCCAGTAGCTTTGGCTCGAATCACATATTTGTATTAGTTTTTCCGTCAAGTATGTACAAATTATTACTTTAGAACCCAGCAACTTGAAAGAATTAGAACCCCGAACCCACAAATTTTAAATTATGACTCCGCCTCTAAAGACAATCGATAGAGCACTATTTTGCTGAGTCTATTTTGCTAAGTTCTTTAGAGTTGTCTCGCGCTCCTACATACTTTTCACCTATCCACCTATAGTGATTTCGAATATAGATACCCTCTAATTCATTTTCCAATCAATGTGGGACTCTAATCCATATTTTAGCAGTATGGATTACTTCAGTGTCACAGCGCCTAGTATTCAAACAATAGACTTAAAAGAGTGATAATTAATGCGTCGTGTTCAAGTGCTTCACTTGGAAGAACTCGCCATACGCATCACTGGCAAGCCAACTATAACTTCCTGATGTCAATTGCCAACTCAACACGACATGAGAAAGCGGTGTAATCTGATTGTGTTGTTTTATTTTGTGAAAAAAAAAAAGATAACAAAACCAATATATTTTATAAAGAAAACAAGACACGTTTTGTTTTCAAAGGCAAACAAGATTTAAAAATCCAACTTTCTTATGATTTTTATTTGTTTATAATTATTCATTTGACATTTTCCTCATGGTGCACGGTTATATTTTAGTATTTTGTGTCGTGCTTGAGAAATGATTGAATTTGAGGCAATTGTTTCACCTTTTTAGCTCAAAACAATGTCAAAATCATACTCGTATTTATTATTTTTACGCTGAGAAATACAACTCAATTTGCTTTCCTTTTACGCTACAACTTTTCAACTCTATGAATCTTTGCTTTTAGTATTCGATTATTAGGTTTGTGGATATATATATTGCATTTGATATGATTAGGATGAGATGAATACTAAGCATGCAGATCACAAATAAGTCGTATTTGATTGAGAAGAATAACCGTCCCTTAAATTTGTATAACAAAAATCTAGGTCCCTTTTACTTTTTTTTCGTTACATCTAAGTCCTACCTAAAAAAAGTACAAATACATGGTTCTTACCATTGTGATGCTTACTTTGATGCAACGAGGAACACATGCGTATATATATGACCTAGCTGTTATTCCTTTGAAACTATTCTGGATAACTTTAACATTAGATTCCATTACACTTATTTTATTTTCTCTATGGTTGTTTACCTGTTAAGGAGATCGATTAGAAATAAAATAAGTGATTTTCTTATTACTTATTTATGATGTTTGTAAATAACTAAAAAAATATCACCCCAAAAATATTTCTATGTAATTTTTACGAAAATATTATGGGAGTGGGGTCGAGGATGGCGGGGTTAGGGTAGTCAAAGGGTGTGGGGTGAGGGTTGGAGGCATTGGCGGTGCTAAGAGAACTTGTTTTCCATATCCCCATTGAAAAAGACATTTCTCTGATTTAAGAAACTTATTTTTATACAAATATTTACCAATAAAAAATGAAAAAATAGGGGGGAAAATCAGAAAATGCTATCACCTTTAGCTAGCAAGAGAGAAATACAAAATTTAGATTTATTGTTTTTCTAAACAAATTTGCAACATCAAAAAAGATGTTTAAGGGCTTAATTATAAATACAACAATATATAATGCATATGATACAGATTACGTCTTCAAATGGAAAGTAATCTTCTATTTAACTTTTTAAAGGTCAAATTTCATTTTTCACATACTTCGAACGAATCACGCCTCATGCACATTGGTGAAGAATCGATTAATACGAATTTTGACTATCTCATTTGGTAACGAAAATTCACTGAAATTGCGGAGCTGCAATCCCAAAGATTTATTCATATTAGTGATAATTTTATAAATCAAATATATACTTAGTGCATTTTGTTCAACAAGTAAACTGGTCGATTTTATTGGCGATAAAACCTGTGGGACTCGAAAAAATTATGATAAACGAGACTGAAAATATTCATATTAAATAAAGGAAAGTGTATATTTTCCTAACGTTGTTATTTATTTATATATGCCCTTCGTTTTTATTAGTAGGAGCCTTCACTATTACCTTTCGTCTTAAATATACCATTTTTACTGATGGTGTTCAACCATGGATAAATTTGGTTCGAGTCACTTAGGAGTATATTTGAACTTTTAACTTATTCTTGGACCTTTTCAATTATTCAGTAGTAGGCTTCAAATTATTGTAGAGGGCATTTATGAACTAATCTATATATAATATAAAGCTAGGCATAAAAACGGTGATGTGGCACTCTCTAAAGCCAAGAAACCTATTTATCTTTTTTCTCCTTTTTTGCAATTTTTTCCTCCTTCATCCTATTAATTTAGCTTATTTAAAACATCCACAATCATTTTTATTTTTCTAATTAAACTGAACATTTAATACATATTCAAGTCTATGCCTTTTCATTTCATCCGTTTTGCTCTTTTTTTTGGTTCATGGGTCAACATTCAACAACCATTTTAATCTCCAATTAAATTGAGCAATTAATACAGTGTAATGTCTATGCTTTTTATCTTCTTTCATATTAGTTTCTCCTCACAAATTTCATTCATTTGGCTTCATGCCCAAAAGGGGTTGGCACTGCCTTCTATGACACCATCTCAAACGCAACATTTTATATTTTAATGTTTTCTTGATTTGAAATTGTAGAGAAGATTGAGGTGTTGGATTGTGATATATTGAAGAAGGAAAAGATTGTGTCTGAGGGTAAAAATGGAGAGGTTTTCGGACAAGAGTGAGTAAGAGGGAGCCGCATGGCTGCCAAAAGAGAAAACAAGAAGTGCAATATGAAGTTTAGTAGTCATTTTTTTGTTCTTCTTCTTCAGCAGTTTGATCACGTGAATGTTTAGGCCCTTCCCAAGTTTAATTTTGTAATAAGTTCGTTCTATATTATTATTAATGTATGGTAAAGTGTATGTAGTCGTTTCAATAAATTATTTGATTTGTTATTATTTTGTGTTAGATTGAGATAAGATTATGTATATTATGTTCAAGAAGATAGGGAAGTCAAAGGAAGAATGTTGATCTTTACTTGGCATGGTCAGTGTATTTTACTTTTTATTTTGCATAATCACAATTTGTTCTGTGAGTTTCATGTGAAAGGTATGCAACATTTTGGTTGAAAACTTTACTCTTTTGACTCTCATAATTAATATTACTCAACATTTGCTAAATTATTTGTGCTATGCCATCTACATCGAGGAGCAGGCTCGATGGTATCTACCTCAACATTGGATGCATTTCTTCTAAGGTAATTGTATACTCTTTAAATTCATAATTTTTTCTACTTCTTAGTTTGCTATAATTTCTTTTACAAAGAACAATTTTTTCCGATTAGATATGTTGTGGATATGATTAATTAGATCTGTTCAAAAATTGACACAATGTAATTTTAAAGCTATTTTGAAACTTAATATATGAAAAAAAAAAAAAAAGGGAAAAATCTAATTTCTTAACAAGAAATGATGATTTGCCTAATATTAATGTGTGAATCTCAATAATCATCAACCAAACATAAGTCACAATTGCATAGCAATTAAAAAGACCTAAGCTTATGGTAAATCAAAAATTTTAAAAAGAAGGAAGCGGCTACCAACACGAAGAAGACCTCCGGATTAATATTAGAATTTTAAGAAAATTTGTTATATTAATATTTAATGATCAAGAAGAAAAGTCATTAAACAAATTTCTCATATTTTGTTGGGTTCTTTTCGTACTCCTAATGATTTGTTCAACAATTAAATTGTTTATTCTTTTTATGTTTCTAACTGTATCGGTTATTTCATATTCTCTAATTAAATTGAATAAATAATGTGTAATAATATCCATGGTTATCGATATTTTATGATATATTTTTATGCAATATTTATTTAATATATTTTCTTATAGTTCATGTTGATATTTGAGAATAATATATTTCGGTTTCTTATTTTTATTGTTAGGAAGTTAAAAGAGAAAGAAAAATAATTTTTTTTTTTAAATGAGTGATTGTGTAGGGAAGTAAAAAGGTCAAAAAGGAAAAAAGAAAAATAGATATAAAGGTTAGAAATGGGAAAAGAAAAGAAAAGAATAAGATAAGAATTACATAAGAGATTCATATAATTAGATAGTTAAATATTTTAAAGTTTGAATATATATATATGCACAAAAATAGATTGGTTTTTGTTGAATACTTTATTTCTTTACTTTATTTTAAGAAAAACAAAAAAATTGTTTCACTTGTACTTAGACTATACAAGTAATTATTGAAGACTAAAAACTCTTAAGTGACGGAAATCACATAAAAATATATATATTAAGCACTTATAATAAAATTGGTTATAATTTAATTTATTTTACTTTGAAAACTAAAAAGCTAAGAAGTTTAATATTTGAAAGGCAAATTCGCGCGAAGCGCGGATAAATTCACTAGTATGTGATAATTTAGGAGTAAATTTGAATAATTTATTTGTCTTTGTGCATAAACCACGGCAAATGTCTCAATGCCAAGTTCGACAGCCATTAAAGGATGAGCGAAAGATAAAATGAGGGCAAACATAAACTAAATCGAATATATCAGTAAAGTGTTATGAAATAATAATAATAAATAAAAAAAAAATGTGAGCCAATAAGAGATATAGTTAAAGAAGCTACTGGGGGAAGAGATATGTTTTATTGCTCTTGAGATTGATGTACAAATGAATTTATTTAGTTTCCTATTTATAAAAAGAAAATGAAGTTACTGCGAGGCTTTTCAGGAACTGCTGCAAGGCTTTTCAGGGTTGCCTGCTTGAGCTAAGTTGTCTGATTGATTGGAAGCTTAAAAAAATTGTTGCATGACTTTTCTCTTAAACACCTGTATTCGAAAATGTATTGAAATAGAATTTGGAATATTTCAAAAAACAGTATCTAAAAAGTATATAGAAATTACATCAAGCCCACTAAATTCGCAGTGTGTCCTTAAGGAAATTATTCCTTTCAATGTACCCGAGGTGTTGGAATATATCCTCCCAGGATAGAACGATTTACTCATCGTTGTAGCAGTATAGCAAACTCCGGTGACAGCGAACTCACTAACGGCTGTAAATCACACGAAAATTTAATGATGTGCAAAAATAAGAAAAGAGGAGAAGATCAGAAAATTCGTAAGGAATATCTTATGAACATCGGGTTATATATAGCCATGGAAGAGTTGGTTCGGAAAGGTGCAACTCAACGGTTGCACCCTTTCGGATAGGTTGTATTCTAACAGATAGACAGGAATAATTTAAATTATTCTGGGAAGGAAATGGATCAGCGGGTCAGAATCGGATCAGGAAACATGGGTCATAATTTGGATTTTAATTTATAATTAAAAATTAAGTAAATTTGGTCCAAAAATATTAATCAATCAATCTATCATTTGACCAATTCCAAAGCCGAGCCGAGCCGAGCGGCGACGACGATGATGATGCGAGGCTTGTCTTCTTCTCAACCCTTTAGCAACTAGAAGGAGTGCATCTATATCAAAGCACAAGAACTTTTCTTTCCACAACCCATGTGGGAGAAATGCTTCATCTAAAAAGCAAAAAGGAACAATTCAAAATTTTCATTTTCCCTCAATATTTTTTCCCCTCCATTTCCCATTCATCGGTCACATTAAAACCCAACAATCCCCCATATGAATGAGGAATGACTATATGATAAAGGAATGCACGGACAAGTGTGTGATTTACAAGTAAAGATTAATTGCATTTGGATAAGTAGGTTTCCTTTTGAACTTTCCGTAGTGAACTTATATTCGGATGTACTCGATCAATCGGTAGATATGATATCTTTGAACCGTCGAGCTTTCTTGTACACCTAGACAACATAAGTCACACAATTAACCCTTAACCGTCTTTGGCTCTCACGGTTGTGTTCGGTTCAGCCATGAATGCCGCCTAATTTTATGAGTGAATAAGAATGGGTGTTCGCTATCATTCTCCTTGAGGTAGCTTACACTTCACACTCACATAGGTGATTTCTAAACGTGTAATCCTATAGATACACTATTTGGTCATATCTTGCCAAAAGCGTTAACGTTTTATTAACTCATTAAAAAACCTTAACACTTTATCCTTGTTTCTGAACATTGTCTTCATCATAAGAATGGGTTGAGTTAATTGACAATGTTGAACCCTCATTCATAACTTTGTTTGATCTCTTTGAATCTAGCTCTTGGGATCTCCAGTCTACTAGGTAGAGTTATTGCCATGATGACTTGTCCTAGGCCTTAAACCCATTCCCATCGATGATCTTTCAACTGCCTCTCTAATTAGGCCTTTTGTAAGTGTATCCGACATATTATCTCTCGACTTTACTTAGTCAATAGTAATAACACCACTAGAGAGTAGTTTCCTAAAGGTATTGTGTCTTCGTCATATGTGACGAGATTTTTTGTTAGACACAACGCTCCCTGCCCTACCTATGAATGTTTGGATATTACAATGTATACATATAGGTGCCAAAGGTTTGGGCCAGAATGAAATATCTTCCAAAAAATTTCGGAGCCTTTCAGCCGGCCTTGTCTAAAGCTATAAATTCATATTTCATTGTAGAGTGAGCGATGCATGTCTCTTTGGATGATTTCCAAGACACTGCTCCTCTACCAATTGTTACGCCCTATTTTGAACGGGTCCAAGATGGTTTGCAACTTTTCGGTTCTTCTAACTGGTATAAAAGGGTTAGAGTCGCCACCTTATTTTTAAGGAAAAACAGAAAACCTATATGCATTTATGTGTCTACTCCATTTTTAGTTCACGAAACCTATGAGATTCTAGATAAAGGTTTTATTTACCTCGAGGGGAAGGTATTAAGCATCCCTCAGATCCTGTTCGAAGACAGTCCTTAAACTTAGTTTAACTGAACACTAGAGGGGGGTTATCTATCCGTTTATCACTATTATTACATGTTTTCAAAATGTTATGACTTCATGAAAAGCTACACTAGGTGATAATATACTAAGTATATACAGTGTATAAAAATGTATTTATATCAAGTATCAAGTGTTTATAAAGTATGAATATTAAAAAAGAATATATAAAAGAGAATGTACCTCGTAAGTATAAAAGTGTATAAAGATTCGATGAAGTCTTCGGGTTCCTTCCGAGTGTCGTCTTTGGGATGTATCTCCAGATACCTGTATAAACACTTAGTAAAAGTATTAGTAAGAGAATAAATAACTATCGAATGAATTAAAGAAATAATGAATAAACTTAACATAAAAACCCGTCTTTTGTACAGGGGAGGCCTTGGAAATCAACGGAAATTTCTTCATCGGCCAAGAGTGTAATATTTGTAATAAATTGTAAAATGAAAGAAAAATATGTTAGTTAAAGAAGTTTGAAAAAGTCAAAAAATAAGGGATGTGACATAAAGCTTTTAAAAGGTGATTTGACATAAAACCTTTGAAAAGTGATATGACATAAAGTCTTTGAAAAGTGATTTGACATAAAGCCTTTAAAAAAGCGATTTGACGTAAAGTTTATTAAACTTGACAAAAGGGAGATAAAACTTGCTTTGATCCTAGAATTGGTGTAGTATACACGGTGTTAGAATGTATATGTATATGATATATGTAAAAAATATAAGAATAAAAAAAATGAAAATATATGTAAATGTAAAAATAATGTATAGACAATGTAGAGAAAATATAAAGAAAAAAATGTGTAAAAAATAATAAAATAAAAATGAGCATGTAATGTGATGATATTGTCAAAACAAATATAAAGACAAATGCATGAATAAATATAAAGACAATGTATGTAATGTATATAAAAATATAAAGGCTATGCATATAATGAATGTAAAGACAAGGTATATAAAAGCGTAAAGACAATGTATGAAAGAAGAAGAGAAAAAAATAAAATAAAAGAGAGGAGAAAGATGCTAGTCTTGCTAGTCTTCCTATGAAAAGAAATTACGGAGAGTGTAGAGAGAAGAAAAATATATGTGAGGTAGTGTGAAGTGGTGGGTGGAGCCCGGCGGTGGATCGTCGGGGGTAGTTGGCGGCTCTTTTGGTGAATAAGAAGAAGGAAGAAGATGTTTACGGGGTTTTCTTGGGAGGAAGAGGGCAAAAATATGAAATTAGAGTGTGTTGTGTATGTGTAGAAGATGATGAAAATAAAATTGAACCCTTCAACTTATTTTATAAAACAAAATGACCCATCTTATGGTCCAAAGAATAATGGTGTTCCCCCTCTTGTCCCCTTTACCCCTTGTAACTCATGTGTAAAAATTTATTAGCCAATGGATGAAGAACTGTTACATCCCGTATTTTTGAACGTCGGATTAATTGTAAGTTGAGGTGGGGCCCACACGTCAAGATTTTTTTTTGGGACATGTGACAAATTATATGAATCACATATGTGAAGTTAAACACAACTCAAGAAGGACCCTTGGGCCAAATCAAAGTGGAAGTCCTCCAAACGAATATTTTTAAGAAAACGTTTTCGGGTAACCTGACTTTGGGGGGCAAAAACGGTATTATAAGTTTGGAATTTGGAAAAATACCAAGAAATAGAAGTTGTAGATAATTGAATTAGTTTTCTATCCATAGGTCGTGGGTTCCCATGTGACGTCGGTACAAGGAGATATGAACGTTTAAAGGTCGAAAGGTCAGTGGACTAGGCCAACTCGGGGCCAACCGAATTAGGCCCATGGAAAAATAAAGGGAGAAGAAGAGGCCCAATAGGAGTCATTCGGCCATGGTCCATAAAAAGGATCCAAGCCCATGGAATTAAGTCATGTGGTCAATGAATAAAAGACCACTTAATCATCCAAATTCCATAGAACTTTCAAGAGAAATAATAGGAGGAAAAACAAGAGAAAACAAGAACAAAAAAAAGAGGGCATTTCGGGTTTGGCCATAGAAAAATCACCCCTCAAAATCTTGCCTCTAAAATTATTTTCTTGTTGAATTCCTACTAAATTAAGTGTCCTCTACAACTTGGTGTAGTTGTTTTGGAAGAAGGAGCACTTATTTCTTCAAGTTGACAACTTGTTCAAGTGAAGGAGTTTGTAGAAAAAGGTAAGAATCAATTCCTTTTTCTTATGTTATGAAGGTTTGTTTATGTTGTGGTATGTGAAAATGAGTAGAAATTATGGAAATAAGGAAGTTTGCAAAAGTGGGTATGTATATATATATGTAGCCATGAGTGTATATATGTTGTATACATATATGAGTTGAATTTTATGTTGTATTCTAGTTGTGGTTATGGTGAAAATTATATTGGGAATGAAAGTTGAATGAATTTTGGTTGAAGTTGGAATGTAGAAGATTATGTCCCTTTAGAATGATTTTGTGATATTATGGAAATGAGGTTGTTAAGATGTGAATTATGATTATGGTTGATGAAATTGGAAGATGGAAGTATGTTATGGATATGTAGGTTGAATATTAGAAGTTTTGGATGAATTATGACTTTGGTGGAAAGTTTGTATATCTTGTGAATATTTTGTGGAAATGATGTGAAATGCTTCCGAATTATGTTGTAATGATCTTGATTAGTAATGAATATGAAAATGTCGATATTGATTTGAAAATACGAAGTTGGAATGAAGGCTACGACGTTATGTTGGAAAGATGACTAATTATGCTATATTGTGTTTTGTAGTGATTATTGTTGTTGTTGGTGTTGTTGTTAGGTTGTTGTTGATTGTTTTGGCCGAGTTGAATTCTCGGGGGCGCTATATGTATAGGAGAGATGCTGCCCAAATTTTTATAGACAAGAATTGGTTAAGGTTGAAATTTTAAGTCTTATGAATAGTAAATTGGTAAATGTGACCGTTTGTAGGTTTTGGACGAAACGGGAATTGAAGTTGGACTAGCGTAAAGGGCGAAAAAGGTATGTAAAGCTATCCCGATTCTTCTTTTGGCATGTCCTAGGTGTACTAGGATCGGATTTGAGCCTCGAAAAGTATTCTGCTCATCGGAATCCGCATTTGAAAATACCCCTTTTTCATTCAATGGAATTGAACCCTATAAGTATGCTTTATTGAAAGAATTGTGCAAACTTCCGCAAATTGTTTAGAAAATTATGGAATGTCCCCAGAACCTCCGTAGGTGACTTTATAAGCTTAAAATACGTAATTTGAGCCCACCGCTTCGTTTGTCCCGAGGTGGGCCCACTATTTCCGATTTTACCCTTTTAGTGGTTATGACTTGTCTTTGAGCGTATTTTTTAAAGAAATGTTTTTAACTACGCTTGTAATTACTAAATAAAAATTGTTTTAAATATTCCATTAAGTCTTGTAAAACTATTTCGGAACTTGGAAACGAACTTAGAAAGATTATGCTTCTGTAATCCATTATGACATCCGAAATACACTCACTATGATTCTGTCCGATTTCATTATTTCGATTTGTCATCCGATAGGTCTTATTGAGTCTCTGGAAATATATGACATTCGTTTGAATTATTTTGATAAGTCCCATAATGTATTTTGAAACATGAAAATGATTACAAAAAGCTTATTTTGACATATGCTATTGGGATATCCGAAATGTATACACTATGATTATTGCTCCGCTTCTGTCATATGGTTTGTCATCTGAATTATGCTACTGAGTCTCCGTAAATGTGTTATATTTTATTTTACATTAGTTTCTCACTACTCCATTCATGGATGCCTCAACGTTTCCTTCACTGAGCCCGGGCCAGGATATGTTATCACGCGTATTTCACTGCATTGTTCGCCGCGCCTCGATGTGAGGGGGCAGGTATACATGTACATGGGTTGTGGAGTATGCTGTGTCATGTACACACATTCTGATATGATATGATCTGATATGGCCATCTGATATGATATGTTATGTTACGGGGTTATCCCCTATTCTGCTCCTTATGTGTGGTGGCACCAGCGTCGGGGGGTGACCACATTCTGTTTGCCGAGTCCCTTGGCAGGGGTCGGATATGATATGATATGGTATATGTTTCTGTACACACTCCTCATGTTTCGAAAATATGCATTTGATACTTCGGATATTACACTCACTTCTCTGTAAGTTCTGTTTCGGTTATGATCTTGTTCCGTAATGGGACCAGGTACGACATATGTTTCCAGCGAATATTATTTATGCTATATGATCAGCATTTTGCTAATCTGGATATTCAGTTCATTTTCTGTATCTTCTGCTTCGATTATGACTTTGTTTACTACGTTCTGTGCTTTACATACTCAGTACATATTTCGTACTGACCCCCTTCCTTCGGGGGCTGCGTTTTCATGCCGCGCAGGTACAGACGACAAATTTGCTGACCCGCCTGCCTAGGACATCTATTCTGCTATTTTGGGAGTGCTCTTTTGTCCAGAGCCTATATGTTGGTACAGTCTGCTGCTATTGTATATATGTATGCTATTCAGGGGTATGGCGGGGCCCTGTCCCGTCTTATGATTCTGTTATAATTTGTAGAGGTCTGTAGACATACTTGTGTGGGTTCTGTATATGTTTTGGGATGATATGATATGTGGCAGCCTTATCGGCTCCCATGTACTATGTCGGTTCATTTATGATAATTACTAACGCCAATTGACTTTTACATTTAAAAATATTCTGCTGATATGCTAGTCTGGGTTATTGGGTACGTTTGGGTGTCCAGCACGGACACTAGTCGCGGCCTACGGAGTTGGGTCGTGACAAGAACCCAACCCATCACTTCAAATGTCATCTTTTAAAAAGTGACAAGACCTTGACTTGATCGAATTGTTGCTCTGCGTTGAAGAATTAATTGCTCCGATTTTCTCTACATCGACGGACTGTACTAAAATATAGTTAACTAATACATGTATAAATAATAATGTAAGTATAAAATATAAATATTAATGTATAAGATACAAAAATGTATTGCTATAAAATAAAGAAACAATTATTAATTGCACAAAATGATTGTATTACGCTATACATGTGCAAAAATAATGATTCTTGAAAAGTGTCAATAAATTGATAAAACTCCTAAAATGAGGACAATTATCAATAAATCATCAAAAAATGTAAAAATGTGTAAAAAGCTATTTCGTGCTCTTTAACGAATCAGGACCACCCGAAACGTTAATTTCAAACACGGCGAGCCAAAATTAGGTGTCAACACCAATGGTAAAAACACATCCACTTGTGGATTTAACTTCAGATGATCCGGCGATCCAATTTGCATCAGTATCCCTCTATTACTGTGGGATATTCATTATAGTGCAAAGCATAGTTTTTGCTGTATTTTAAATACCCCAAAACTCATTTCAGTGCCATCCAATGAGTTTGATTGAGATTAATTATGAACTGACTCAGCTTACTAATAGCGCATGCTATATCAGGTCGCGTACAATTCATGATATACATCAAACTTCCCAATACTCGTGCATAGTCCAATTGTGAATCACTTTGACCTTCATTCTTTTGAAGTGCAAAACTTACATCAATTGGAGTCTTTGCACTACTAAAATTCAAATACTTGAACTGGTCAAGTAGCCTTTCAATATAATAAGACTGTGACAATGCTAGACCTTGTGGAGTTTTATGGATCCTAATTCCTAAGATCAAATCAACAACTCCTAAGTCTTTCATATCAAATTTTCTAGCCAGCATACGCTTAGTAGCATTTATGTCAGCAATGTCTTTACTCATTATCAACATGTCATCAACATATAAGCAAACAATGACTTCATGATTTGGAGTATTTTTAAAGCAAACACCTTTGTCACACTCATTGATCTTAAATCCATTTACCAACATTGTTTGGTCAAATTTTACATGCAATTGTTTGGGTGCTTGTTTTAGTCCATAAAGCGACTTAACAAGTTTGCACACTTTCCTTTCTTTACCCAAAACCACGAAATCCTCAAGTTGTTCCATCTAAATTTCTTCCTCCAACTCTCCATTTAAGAAAGCTGTCTTAACATCCATTTGATGGATTTCAAGACCATACACGGCTGCCAGTGCTACTAATACACGAATTGATCTTATCCTTGTTAACGGCGAGTGTGTGCCAAAATAATCAAGGCCTTCTTTTTTGTCTATAACCTTTAACAACAAGTCTTGCCTTATATTTGTCAATAGTGGTATCAGCTTTCATTTTTCTTTTAAAGATCCATATCGAACCTAAAGTTTTATTTTCGGGAGGAAGATCAACCAATTCCCATGTATGGTTGTTCAAGATTGATTCAATTTCACTATTGACTACCTCTTTCCAAAATGGTGAGTATGAAGAAGACATGGCTTCTTTAAATGTTTGAGACTCATCTTCAAGCAAATCCAAAGGAAGTAGATGTCCTTTGACATTTCCTACGCCCTGAATCCTCTTATTTAGGTGTATTTTTCCTTGGTTCTTCCCGAGGTCGTTTAGATCTGTAGCTAGACGACTCACATTTATTTTTATACGGATAAATGTTTTCAAAGAATTCTACGTTATCTGATTCAATTACTGTATTAACATAGATGTCGGGATGTTCGGATTTGTGAACTAAAAATCGACATGCTTTGCTGTTGGTAACATATCTAATAAAAACACAATCCACAGTTTTTGGTCCTATTTTGACCATTTTGGATTTAGGAGCTTGTACTTTAGCTAAACACCCCCACACTTTGAAATATTTCAAGTTGGGTTTCTTCCTTTCCATTTCTCATATGGAATAGATTGTGTTTTGTTGTGGACAATCTGTTGATTATTCAGTTAGCTGTAAGGATAGCTTACCCCCACAAGCTTTGCCATAAATCAGAACTTATTAATAAAACATTCATTATTTCCTTTAATGTTCTATTTTTCCTTTCCGCAATGCCATTGGATTTTGGTGTGTAAGGGGCAATAGTTTGATGAATAAATCCATATTCTAAACATATCTCTTCAAAAGGAGATTCATATTCTCCACCCCTGTCACTTCTTATCATTTGGATCTTTTATTCAATTGATTTTCAACTTCATTTTTGTATTGCTTAAATGCTTCAATTGCTTCATCCTTACTATTAAGCAAATAAACATAGCAATATCGAGTGTTATCATCAATAAAAGTTTTGAAATACTTTTTCCCACCGCGAGATAATATTGACTTCATATCTTAAATATCTGTATGAATTAAGTCTAAAGAATTGAAATTCCTTTCAATAGACTTATAAGGATGTTTAACAAACTCAGATTCAACACATATTTGACATTTTAATTTATTGCACTCGAATTTAGGCAATACTTCTAAGTTAATAAATTTTCGCAGGTTTTTGTAGTTAATGCGTCCTAAACGAACATGCCACAAATAATTTAACTTCAATAAATAAGACAAAGCTGGAATTTTATAATACTGTCAACATCCATTACATTAAGTTTGAAAAGGCCCTCAGTGAGGTAACCCTTTCTTACATACATCTCATTTTTGCTGATAACAACTTTATTAGAAACAAAAACACACTTAAACCAGTTTTTAACGAAAAGTACGACAAAAACGAAATTCTTCCCAATAGTAGGAACATGAAGAACGTTGTTGAGAGTCAACACATTGTCGAAAGTCATCTTCAAGAATATCCTCAAATACTTCAACTTTAGCTGTTGCAGTGTTTCTCATGGTAAGCTCTTCTTCGGATCCAGCGGGAGCATACGTAGCAAATGCTTTTTTGACAGCATAAACATGTCGAGTGGCTCCAGATTCAATCCACCACTCCTTTGGATTTCCAACTAAATTGCAATCCGTAAGCATAACACACAGATCATCAATTTCATCATTCTTTTCCACTATGTTTTCCTGACCTTTTTCTTGTTTTTCTTAGGGGCCCGACAATCCGGAGCCTTGTGTCCAGTTTTTCCACAATTGTAGCAGTTGCCTTTGAATTTTTTCCTTGTTCTGCTCCTTTCTTTGTTTTGGAGCAGCTTCCTCAACGATGTTTGCTCCCATAATCGTTGAGTTTCTATGCGATTTTCTTTCAGCAGCCTTATTATCCTCCTCGATCTTCAGACGAATCACAAGATCTTCCAGGGTCATTTCGTTGCGTTTGTGTTTCAGGTAGTTCTTGAAATCTCTCAATGAAGGAGGCTACTTTTGAATCACCACAACCACTTGAAATGCATCATTAATTACCATACCTTCAGCAATGAGGTCATGGATAAGAACTTGGATCTCTTGAACTTGGGTTCCACTAGTTTTACTGTCCATCATTTTATAGTCTAGAAACTTGGCAACCACAATTTTTTTCAAGTATGCGTCTTCAGTTTTATACTTCTTCTCAAGTGCAATCCACAGTTCTTTTGAAATCTTTGCAGTACTATAGTAGTTTTACAAGTCATCCGAAAGCACTAAGGATGTAATCCTTCCACAAGAAATCCGAATGCTTCCAAGCCTCAATAACCATGAAGCACTGATTTTTGTAGCATTCCTTCTTCAGGACTAGGAGGATCTTCATTTGTGCGCTTTTTCATACCAAGAGTTGTCAACCAAACGAACATTGTTTGCTGCCATCTTTTGAAATTAATTCCAAAAAAAAATTCAGGTTTCTCTACTGATGCCATCGCATGTGCAGCAGTTGAAATTATTCCTGGAAGGAAAGCGGATCAGCGGGTCAGAACCGGATCAGGAAAAACAGGTCATAATTTGAATTTTAATTAATAATTAAAGAATTTAAAATTAATTAAATTTGGTTCAAAAAGATTAAAAGACAAGCGAGCGACGACAGTGCGAGGCTTGTCTTCTTCTCAATCCTTTAGCAACTAGAGGGAGTGCATCTATATTTAAGCATAAGAACTTTCCTTTTCACAACCAATGTGGGAGAAATGCTTCATCTAAAAAGTAAAAAGGAACAATTCAATTTTTTTATTTTCCATCCATAATTTTTCCCCTCCATTTCCCATTCATCTCACATTAAAACCCAATATTTTCAGGATGCTGCTTATTGCAAGCTGTGAGTTATTTGTAAGCTTGCAAGCTTTGCATGAAGTTGTAGTTGTAGAATTTTTAAATGGACATCCATAATGCAATATTTTTATAACAAAAGCTGAATTTAAATATTTTTTCCTAAATAAATCACGTCATAATAGAACTCTTACATAACCTATCTTTTCCTCTCTTTCATTTTCCAAATCTGTCCTCTTCATGTTCCTGCATGAAGACAAAGTCAAAATGATATTGTGAGGATGGCAATAGCATGAATGGAGGACACGATTACTCTAGTCATCATCGATCCGACACAAGATCGTACTATGTACTAGTGCCAATTTTCATTGTGGATGGCATTGTATGGATCCCTTTTAATAAGAAATTTTAGCATAAACACATAGACTAATAAGATATTCAAATTAAGGTTGAATATGTAAGAAAGTGCTCCCATTAAACACTTTTGATTTAAAAATCTTAAAAAGGTATTTGCGTGTTATTACGCGTATATTATGTAAATAAGTTAAATACTTAAAATTATGTCACCTTCTTTAATTATATACATTTGCCTCGATAAACTGTAAAATCTCATGCCTATTTCAATTGAGGTTGATGTGTATACTTAAAGGAGATGATATACTTTATGTGATTACCTTAGCTATCTAATAAGCCCTTGATAATATTTTCAAAATTTGAACCATAAGTGTCTAATATACTCCCTCCGAATAAAAAAAAAGAGTTCACTTAGCAATTTGCACATCTCTTAAGAAAATACTAACTCCTAGACAAAAATAGGTAATTTGACTAAACTACCCCTAATTAAATAGACATTGGGATTTGATCATATAACACTTAATAGGGGCAAATATGAAAAAACAAGGTTAATTCTTTCTTGATTTGCTAAGTTGACTCTTTTTTTTTATCCAATTAAAAAAGGCTAAGTGGACTCTTTTTTTGATCCGGAGGGAGTAACACTTTATTATGTGTTCAGATGCACAATTGGAACAAACCTTAATTCAAGGTGTCTAAATGAAATTTGCTGACAAATTTAAAACGCTATCTATATATTAAGCTAAACTTTAAATTATACATACTGACAATTTAAAAACAGCTATATCTTCAAATCATCGTTATTTATTACTCCCAATGTATCATGTATATAACTTAAATTCTTTAATTAAACAAAACACAATGGATTTATTTGGATCATTATTAATAGGAGACTAATAAGAAATGACCACCGGTTTTTGATAGCTAACTAGAGCATTAGGTCTTATGATTTGTCATCGCTTATTGTATTCTCTGTTTTTTTGGATTTATTGTTCCACTCAACGTGTACTTTTTCGCATTTTATCTTCTTTTTGCTACATAAAATATTTGGATGTGTTATCTATTTCTGCATTTCTTTTAACGGAGTACATCTTATCAACAGAATCAATTAAGATAGCAAATCTAGTAGACATTTGGACAAACAAAATATGAGATTTGAAAAGAAAGTGAGAAAAAAAATGATATTTGAAAAGAAAGTGAGAAAAAAATGATATTTGAAAAGAAAGTGAGAAAAAAATGATATTTGAAAGTTGCAATTGTATTAGAACGTGCATTTTACTTTTTTTTTTTTTTTTTTTTTAAAAGTAAAAATTTTGTGAGTGGAAAAAAATATTCAGTCGAAAAATTTGTCAAAAGATTAGGTGCAAAATCGGAAAAGGTGAGATGTGGTGAAAAAATGAGGTGAGATGTGGTGAAAAAATGAGGTGAGATGTGGTGAAAAAATGAGCTGTTCCGTTTGATGAGAGCCGAGTATCCTAACCAACTAGACTACAACGGATTGTTGTTCTTGCATCTTCCCACTCAGAAACAAATTATAGACTAAATAAGAGAAAGGGAAAATACTTAACCAAACTCGATATATATAAAATCGAACTCAAAATAATAAGTTCATTCACCCGAAGTGATAGATGCATAACATTTGAAAAGGAACGCTTTTTCCTTAAATGGACCCTATCAATGCAATTTGAATTCATCAAATTAGCTATTGAATTTGGAATATCAAATGGTTAAACAAAAAAAAATACCACAGGGTGTTTTCTTTTACGGACTTTAAGGCTTTCCTATTGTTTGATCAGTTAAAACAAACATTTGATTACAATTTTGAATTGGAGATATCTAATAATACTAGTTGAAATGTGTTAAAGTGGAGGAGCACTTTGTCCATAAAGTCCAAATTAAACAACATAGCTAGCTTACTGTCATTTCATTTTAATCCAAAGAATTTATGCAACAATTCACTTTATTATTTGCCTTTTCACGTAGCTAGAATGATGTAGATCTTGCAGCAAGCACAGAGAAGTGATATGTTAAGGCTACACCTTTTCCCTAGGCCAAGTCATGTGTAGTAGATTATCTTAATGGTCAATAAAGTGGGTGAAAATCACGGAAGATCATTGTTTAAATTTTAATAAAGACAAGTTTTAATCTCATCCGATAAATATTAGACTTGGTATTGACCGTAATGTGTACCCATAATTTTTAGAGATGCAAATATTAGAAATAAAGTTGCTGTTTTTAGGCTTGTAAGCACAGATTTTGCAACATCCATTTCTTTTTCTTGACTAAAGGTAAATGTTTTTTTGAGCAAAAAATTTAGGTGCAAAATCGAAAAAAGTTAGTGTGCTGGGAAAAAAAATGGTTGTTCCGTTGCCAGGACCCTGGTCTGTCAGGTGAGAGCCGAGTATCCTAACCAACTAGACAACAACGGATGGTTGTTGAAGTATCCCTTCTGATAGACTAATACTTTCAAAGATTATGGGGGAATACTTAATCTAACCTGATATCTGTATCAAAATAATAACTGCATGCATCAAGTGAGATAGGTGGATGTCATATGCTGAGGCGAATTCAAGATTTAAATTTTATGGTTCAAATTCGTTAGTATATTTTAAATCTTGAACCCATAAAGAGAATGTTGTTTTGAAGAAAAGTGAACAATTAATAGTTGAGCTGTGTTTTGACAAACAATTGGTGATAGTTTAGGTAGAAAAATCGCACACCTGATCGTTCAGGTAGGAAGCTCACGAAAAAGTGATAGTTCAGATGTTTGTTTGACCATTATCTCTAAATTTATGCTCTGCATCAAAAGTATAGCTTCATCTGAACCCAGTGCTTTGGACACACCATCCGCCACTATGTCTTATACCTATGTAAGCTTTATTACTTAATTATGGGAAATTGACATATATATACAAGTACTAAATAGAATTGGCATTTTTTTGACCTAAATTGTATTTAGCATCATAGGCCGAAAAATAATGGCACTAGGTAGCCAAATACGTATTAAGCCTCCACAATTCTAGGGATCCAAAAATCTTTTCCCCATATTTAGCATTCTAGGTAGCCAACTAACCGTGTGATGTTAACTGGCCTTGTCTTTTTTTTTTTTTTTTTTTTTTTTTTAATTCTTCTTACAGTGGCTATTTATAATGAAAAACATCATTGGCAGTCTTCTTCTCAACTTTGCTAATTAGATTTTTAAAATGGTTTTTTTTTTTTTTAATTTAAGCCATCACCATAAGGTTGAGGGCCTATGATGTGGGGGGTTTGGCTTGGACCCCTACCATGTTATTAATAAGTTGAAAACTTACAATGATAAGAAGGGGACATGGGAACCTTACCTCTTATCTACAAAAAGGATTGCCAAAAACAATCAGGAAAGGAAGTAGCCTAATAGAGAGTTCCTTTCCATAGTACAAAAATATATTAACCAACAAAGAAATTACACTTTTCAAATCTCCTTCTAAATGTTGGTAGTTGTCCTTTGTCAAGTTGTAACAATCCCTTCACCTCTCTAGGAAGGTCTTGAAGAGAGTGATAAAAGGTCCTGTTACCACTTGTAGCAGCTAGTTTAGCTAAGAAATCTGCAGCCTTGTTGACTTCTCTGTAGCAGTGAGATATACAATAGTCGGTGCCATTCAATAAATTTGTTATGCTTCTTACTAAGTGTTTTAGCTTGAGATTGTTGGTGCTCCTATTGATCAACATATTGGTAATGATAAGGCTATCCAATTCCACATGAAGGTTCATATATCCATTTAGCTTGCACCATTCTACACCAGTTCTAACAGCAATTGCCTTTGCCTGATTACTGCTGCTGCATTGCACTGGGATGGAAAATGCCACAATGATGTCCCCATTTTCATTTCTCACCACTCCCCCTATACCTGCTCTTTGAGACGACTTGTAGTAGCTACCATCAGTGTTCAATTTCACCACATTAGGGGAAAGTTTGTTCCAATTGATCATAGAGATTCTGATAATAGGACTAAGATTTTCTGCGTGATTGCAATTGTTGACCCAACTATCATATATGGCAATATTAGGATAGGCATCTTGAATAACAGCTTTCATATTCCAAATGCATCTGGTAACCATTCTATAAAATTGAAACCTGCAGCTATCCCCATATCTACATGCAGTCCAAGCCTTCCATATTTCCCAGCAAACCATGATAGGAGTAGCTTGTAAAATGATTTTGTGGACTCTATTTTTAGCCTTCTTGTTCCACCATAAATTCAACAAACCCCTTATTGGCATATGATGATGAGTAAATCCAAAAGGGGCTCCCATGGACTTCCATATGTAATCAGCAGCCTTACCTTCCACAAATACATATTAAATGGTCTCTTCTTTTGGCACATGGCAGCAGACACTGTCAACAGGTTCTTGATTATCAATCTAGGGCATTGCCTATTTAAAAGGATGTTTTCCATAAAACAGTCTCCAGCAAATGAAAGATTGTTTAAATGGTATAGATTTGTGCCACAACTTGTTGATAACTGTGTTAACCTGTCTATGCTTTCTGATCAGTTGCCAGGCTGTGCTATTGGAATATTGTCCATCTTGAGATAGTGTCCAAATAGCATAGTCATCATCATTTTCTTGCCCCAATTCAATGGAAAGGATATATAATGCCATTTGGCTAGGGAGAGTACTATACAACTTCTGTGCATCCCATCTGTTGTGGTTTATGAAATCCTTCACTTTGGCTTTGGCATTACTTCTATTGATAAAGCTTGAGTATGTTTGAGCAAGAGGCCCCTTTTCTATCCAATTGTCCCACCAGAAGTTGCATTCACCAGAGTTAATCTTCCATTGTATATGTTGTTCACATTTGTTTCTGGCTTTCAACAAGAATTTCCAGGCCTGAGAGTTGCCAGATATCCATTTCTTACTAACTACATTCATTCTTGGACAGTATTTTGCATATAAGAAATCAGCCCATAAAGACTTTTTGGATATGAATTGCCACCATCTCTTGATGGAGTCTCAGATATATCTTCCATGCTTCTTATGTTAATCCCAGCTTCATTCTTGGGGAAACAAAGTTTATCCCAAGAACTCCAGTGATATTTGTTCTTACCATTTGCATGACCTTAGAAAAAATTAGCAATATGTCTTTCCATGAGTTCCAGGGTTCCTTTAGGAGGATTTATGGCAGAGGGGATGTAGATAGGCAAAGATTGAATCACACTCTTGATTAGAACCTGTCTGCCACCACAAGACAAAATATTTCCTTGCCAAGCATTTAATCTTTTTATGATTTTGGAAACCATGCCATCAAAATAAGAGATCCTCTTTTTACCAATGTAAATAGGACAACCAAGGTATGTGAAAGGAAATTTTTTGTCCAAGAAACCAGTACATACCCTCAGCCTATTAATTCTATATGCACAAGTTTTAGGACGAGTCACAAAACAACTTTTGTCTTTGTTAACCATCTGTCCAGAAATCCTTTCATACTTCCTAATTTGTTCCATGATGAGCTTAATGGACCTAGAGTTACCACTACTGAAAATGACAATGTCATCAGCATATGCAAGATAAGTAATTTGAGGACCATTTCTGTGCATTGAAAAGGGGATAAAGTTGGGATTGTGCAAAAGATTATTTAGAGACCTTGCTAGAACTTCAACAGCTATAATAAAGAGGGAAGGGGAAAGGGGGTCTCCCTGCTTGAGGCCTTGAAAAGAAGTAAAAAAACCATATCTAGTGTCATTTATAATGATGGAATATCACACATTAGAGATGCTTCTCCAAATGAGGTCTATCCATTCATTACTGAAACCAAATTTATTTAAAACCTTAATAAAAAAAGATCATGATATCCTATAATAGGCTTTGGCCATATCCAGCTTTAGAACAACATTGCCACCAGTGTTATCTTTAGAGATACCATGCACTATCTCTTGTGTGAGCATCACATTGTCTGTAATGCTCCTACCAGAGACAAAGCCACTTTGATTCTCATAAATGATATGGTTTAGTAAAGAATTCATCCTATTAGCCATGATTTTAGAAATTATTTTATTTGAGAAATTACTTAGGCTAATAGGTCTTAAATCAGCAAAGTTTGAAGGGGAATCAACTTTAGGAATTAAAGCAAGGCATGTGTGAGAATAAAACTTAGTCAAGTTTCTATCTTTAAAGAATTCATGTACAAAAGCAATTAGATCAGATTTAATAATTAACCAGCAAGATTGAAAAAACATACCATTATATCCATCAGGCCCTGCAGAACTGTCACAACTCATGTTGAACACAACATTCTTGATCTCTTCTTCATCAGGCAGTTTGGTCAGCATAGTATTCTCTTATGTTGTAATGACCTGAGGAATACAATTCAGCACCCTACTATTTGTTTCTGTATGATTGAGGTTGAACTGTTTCTTGTAAAACTTGATAGCAGCTTTGGCAATATTATCATCTCCTTGAACCCGTCTTCCTCTGATGTTTTTTATTCTTTGAATTTGCAACCTTCTTCTTTTGATTCTCAGTACATGGTGAAAATAATTGGTGTTCTTATCACCATCTTTAAACCATTGTAACTGAGTTTTTTGCCTCAACATTGAATCCTGCATATTCAACCACCTGGTGCATTCAGCATACCCTTTGTTAAGATCCTCTCTTCCTTGCTCAGTATTATTCCTTATGTCTAACTCTTCTAGGCTTTCCATCTTAGCTTCCCAATCTTGAACATGTATTTGTATATCCCCAATACTCTGTCTGGACCATTGACTTAGAATTCTGCTCAGCCTCTTCAATTTAGTTTGTAGAATCCATATAGAATTGCCTCTAACTTTTTCAATCTAGGATGCTTGAACCTTTTCAAGAAAGTCTGGTTGCTCAACCTAAAAATTCAGGAACTTAAAGTACTTAATATGGTTATGTTGATCATTATGACACTTGATAAGCAAAGGTCTGTGGTCAGATCCAGTTCTTGACAGATGTTTGACAGTGTTGCTTTGGAACTTTTGTGCCCATTCATCATTTATGAAAATCCTATCTAATTTCATCCATACTCTTTTACTAGGTCACCAGTAGTTACACCAAGTGAACTTTGGTCCGGTAAAACCAATGTCACTGAGTCCACAAGAATCCATGCATTTTATGAAATCCATACTTTTACTCATTCTATGGGGCAGCCCTCCCAACTTCTCCTGTGGATCCATAATCACATTAAAATCACCACCCATGCACCATGGACCAGTGATATTATTACTGGTGTCCACAATGCTATCCCATAGCTCTTTTCTCTCACCTGGAGTGCATTTGGCATATACAGCTGTAACAAAATTCCCATTGTCATTGGCAGTGTCCTTTAGTTTGAGAGTTATTTATTGATCAGTATTAGTAATCACCTCTGTAAAGTCAGCATTTTTCCAAAAACACCATATCCGACCATTGTCATTGGCCAAACAGTGGTGAAATCCAAAATATCTCATGTAGCCATTTATCTTACTCCTATCACTAAAGGGTTCGTATTGTAACACCTCGTACTTTTAACGTAAGCTTTAACCATGATCCTAGACTTGGAAAATCAGATAAAGAATGTGGGAATTGGAATTTTCCTATTCAGTTGTGAGATAGTGGTTTACGCCCATGAACAATGGACGTATTTCAGTTTACGGGCCGTAAACCAAGTCGTAAACTGAAACCAAGAATTTCTGAACATTCTGGAATTTGGCATTTTGGTGTCACATGGTTAAATACGGACCGTATTTCTATTTACGGCCCATATTTCAAAATGTATTTGGAATTTTGGAAAACTTCCTTGATGAAAGTTGTAGAGCTTTGAAATACCTTTCCAATGGTATATTATGGAGGTCAAACGGACATCTGTGCAAAGAGTTATGACCCTTTTACTGAAGAGACGCAGTGCAGTCCGTATTGCAAAATACAGCCCGTATTTCAGTTTACGACCCGTAAACTGAAAATACGGCCAGCACTGTGCTGGACGTAAACTGCAATTTCCCAAGACAGTATATATTCGTCCATACCAGTTCAAGTCATTATTTTTTATTCCTTCCAGCCCTATAACGACTTCCTACCCTCTTCCATCATCAAGAACACCAAGGTAAGCCTACCCTAATTATTCCAACTCAATTCTAATACCTATCCTTGTAATCTAAACAAGAAATTATCATTCTAAAATTAGGGTTTTCAAGAAAACCCATTTCAAGGTTCAAGAATTCAAGATTTTGGAAATCTTCTTCAAAGCTCAAGTCTTTAATTCAAGTTTTGGAGCGACTAAGGTATGTAGAGTTACTATCTACGTGTGGGAACATCATTGTTCTCTCCACGCCTCATAATCTATAAATTATGATTCTCTACTAAAACTAGGGTTTCTATACCATGCTCATGATAACCCTAGGTCCTTGTCCATGATTATATTATGTATGAATTGTTATAATTCCATCATTGAGTTCTTAATATTTCTTTATGATTATTGAGAATCCGTCCGTAATCCATGAAAACCCATATCTTGTATTCCATGGGTTCTTGCATGCATGTTTTTAAATAAGATGATTATTTCATGAATATCCTACATGTCTACAAGTTTTCAGGCAACAATATAATATAATTACTTTCATGCTATGATACAAGATACATACATGCTAAATAAAAGTTATTTCATGACACCATGTTTACAAGTTATTTCATGACACCATGTTTACAAGTTATTTCATGAGACCATGTTTACAAGTTATTTCGTGAAATCATGATTACAAGACAAGTACAAGTTAATTCACGAAAGTCATGGGCTTCTTAGCCAACTATATTATGTTCATGTTTTTGGGAGTTGCACGAATTACCGAGAAGACTCAGATAGCCTGAAACTATGTAGCCACCATAGGACAAGGATCGCTCCGCCCAGTTAGGACGATACCTTAATTTTACACTGAATAGATCCATCAGACACGTTACCACCTTATACCCTGGCAAAGTATAGGGGCTCTGCTGGTCCGGCGAGGTACCAAACTCCACGTATCCACGTGGTGATATCATGTGTCGGTTTATGAAATGCTCTCCCTACTTATCATGTTTTACTTATGTTATATATATATATACTCATGCTCATGTTCATGTACAGGTTTTCAGTTTCAGTTCTTATCATGTTATTCCATGTCCCATGTTATTTCTTTCAGTGCTTTACATACCAGTACATTCAATGTGCGGACGTCCCCTTTTATTGCCCGGGGGCCTGCATTTCACGATGCAGGTACGGATTTACAGGACGACGCTTCTGCTCATTAGGATCTGCACGTACCAGCTTATTGGTAAGCCCCATCTCATTCGGGGTTTAGGCATCTTCTTTCTTTATCTAGTTTTGCATCTAAAGGTATGCTGGGGGCCTTGTCTCAGCAAAGTATGTTACATGCTTTTCAGACTCATGTTAGAAGTTTCATAGACAAGACAAGTGTCATGTTAGACTTCCAGAGTTGGTTAGCCGGTTTGGCTCATTTATGATATTGTCCGCATTCATGACTTAATCAAGTATTTATGTTTAATATTATGACTTACTATGTTTTATAAAAGCTCATCATGCACTTCACGTTATATTTCCGCTCATGTATGCCTCATGATGGTTCAGCAAGCCATGTGGTTCGCTCGGTCACATGCAGTCAGGCACCGAGTGCCGTGTTACGCCCAGGCCATGGTTCGGGGCGTGACACATATATAGAAACAAAAACCACTTTATTGATGTGTGCAAGATTTTTGAGTCTGTAATAGGATTTCTTAGACCTGACCCCCATAAATATACATTGTGTAATAGTATAATATTAGAATGTGTACATGATACTTCATACTATTTATCAGAATGTATACATGATACTTCACAATAATATATTATAGAATGTATACATGGTACTTCACAATATATATCGGAATGTATACTATGCACAGTACTCTTCTCATGCATAGTTTTATATTTTATCCTTTTTCATACATAATAAATATACATTATTTAATAGAATAACAATTAGAATGTATACATGGTACTTCACGACATATATCAGAATGTATACATGGTATTTCACAATATATATCAAAATGTACACACGGTAATTCACAATATATACCAGAATGTATACACGATACTCTTCTTATGCATAGTTTGATATTTTTATCCCTTTTTATACATAATAAATATACATTGTTTAATAGTATAATAATTATAATGCATACATGATAGTTGACATTATATATCAGAGTATATACATGGTACTTCATAATATATATAAATGTATACATGGGAGAATTGTTGTTATCCGTTTACTCTTATGTATGCAGTGTATACATTCTTATTATTTGTCTACGTAATTGAAGATGATTTCATTGGCATCGATTCTTGTATACATGGTACTTCATATGAATGGGTTTTGCTTAATATATATGCTTTTGATGTGCTAGTGATATAAGAAGTTGTTTAATCATGTAGATGAATTGAACAAAAATTTTTCTTCCGTGCAATATATGTCCAGACAAAATGGAACTCATTTTTTTCCTTTCAATGAACAGAGGAAGAGAACTTGACAGATAACCCCTTTTCCTTCTGTTTATATGCACTAATCAAAACTACTATATTTCTAAACAAAAGAAAAAAAAAAACTGATTATACAATGTGAATTAATTAACAATATACTACTGTCAGCTGCTTCCTAATCATATTGCCAACTCAGATCTGCTGCAATAACATCATCAGTATCCAATAATTCCTCCATTGAGAAGCACAGAGCTTTTCCTGCTATTTTCACTGGGACTTCCATGTCCACCGGAGGCGGCTGTTGTCATTGTTCCTATTTGATGCCATGTAGTAGCAGTGTATTCATTATTCCCCAATCTATGAACAACCCCTATAACTATTCTTGGAAATTAGATGATATCAATAGAAAAGGATGTGGTTAGGGATGAATTTTGAGAGATTTACGGTTCCACAGAATTTTTGGGAGAAGAGATGAGAGAGCGGTGAAAAACGGATGAAAGAGATTGAAAACGAACATGATGGAGAGGCTAAAAAATAGGAGAAGTTAATGGGTCAGGTGGAATTCGCGACTTAAATAGCATAAAAAAAATTAAATCAAATTAGTACAAAAAAAAAAAAATACATTAATAGATTTCACGAAAATTCGTGCGTGAAAGGAACAAACTTAAAAAATGTACTTTAGGCCTTTCAGGTGACCATAAAATCGTGAAAGAGTAGGCCAAAAACAACACGGTAATTATTACCTGCCCATTTTGTTTGTTAAAGTTGACGTCTGCGGCTAGTTTCATCACAATTACACAATGGTAAGTATTTTCAAATTTTCAGCAATATTAATTATTCCAACAAACCATATGGGTTAGTTTTTTCTTCTTTTCTTTTACTTGTTTTGGCATCTAGCTAGTAATTTCAATACTAGTTAAAGACCAAGAGTAGGATACCTCAATAGGCTTAGCTTCAAGGATTAAACGAAGCCTGTTCTCCTCCAAAAATGATAAACATTAAAAAGATTGCCGCGTAATTAAGTTTTAGAAACTTTAAAAATAAAAATTCTTTAAAGTTAACTATCCACATTGTCTTCTTTAATTTCATATATGGCAAACTTACTCAAATGACTACCTTATTATAGCTTCCTACCATTTGTAGCTACCCTTTAAAATATTACCATTTGTAGCTACATTTTAGTAAAATAGTGTATGTTTTCGCGTGTATTTGTTGTCAACAAATACATGAGAACACGGTAAAAAAAATCAGGATCCTTGATTTTAGCCTTTAACGGTAGAGCTATTAAATTAGATATTAATATATTTTTTTGATGTATTTTAGTGATTTTTTTTTTTGCTTTGATGTATTTCAGTGATTTTTTTTTTTTATGTATTTCAGTGATTTCTTTTTTGCTATAATGTATTTCCGTGTATTTTTTTTTATATATTTCAGTGATTTTTTCTATGTATTTTACAAAAAAAAAATTTGATGTATTTCAATGGCTTTTTTTGATGTATTTCTTTGATGTATTTCAAATACATTGTGTACATTCCAACTATATATGAAGCCAAATATATTCAAATTTCATGTATTTGAATGGATTTCAACAAATACATTCAGATACAAAGACAAAATTAACAAAAAAATCCTACTCTTGGTCTTTAACTAGTATTGAAATTACTAGCTAGATGCCAAAACAAGTAAAAGAAAAGAAGAAAAAACTAACCCATATGGTTTGTTGGAATAATTAATATTGCTGTAAATTTGGAAATACGTACCATTGTGTAATTGTGATGAAACTAGCAGCAGGCATCAACTTTAACAAACAAAATGGGCAGGTAATAATTAACGTGTTGTTTTTGGCCTACTCTTTCACGGTTTTATGGTCACCTGCTTCACGCACGAATTTCGTGCGTGAAACCTATTAATGTGTTTTTTTTTTGTACTAGTTTGATTCAATTTTTTTTTGTACTACTTAAGTCGCGGATTCGGGTCAGGTGATACAAAATAAAAACCCCAAAACGTTGGTTTTGGCTACTTAATGCCAACATTTAAAAAAATTGTTATTTTTCTGCCAATTCTATATAGGAGTTGATATACCATGCCAAATTCCCCTTAATTATTGTGATTAATTAAAGATATGAACATCGATTTTACATGAATATTCCACTTACATTATGATAGATTGATATGGTTTGATATATATGCACAGCATATGAGTAATTAAATTTTAGTCTTTCTTATGAAAACATGATAAACCATAAAGTTATTACTTTCACAATTTTTCATGCATATATGGGCCTATGGTTTTAAGCAACTGAACTATTCAATTCAGATAAGTGATATGTTTAAGGTTGTACCTTTTGCCAAGGCCAAGTCATGTGTAGTAGGTTTATGTGCCCCAAGTAGTGTTTGAAAGGGTAGCCTAACGGTCAATAAAGTGGGTGAAACGTATAGGAATCAGGGTTTGAAATTTTAATATAGACAAGATTTGTTCTCTTTTGCTAAACCTTTGCGGCTAGAATTACCCATCACTACGATGATGGGAGGCAGCAGATGCCTCATTGAATAGTTGAGGTACCTACAAACTAGCCCGAGACCACCATTAATATAAATAACACTTCAATTAGGTACCTTGATACCATGTAGACAGGGGCGTAGCTGGCTATCTTTATCGAAGGTGTCAATTGAGTCCGAGTCCCCTATGAGTGAAATTACACATATGTCAATTTTGTATGTATATATACTATATGTTGAATCTCTTTGATCACATAGAAACTACTCAAACTCAAGAAACTTCTTACTGAAAATACTACTTACATAGTTATGATCCTCAATACTGCATACATAGTTATGATCCATACAGTGTGTAAATAGGTCATAATTTTTATCCTAAGTTTTGCGCTCTTGCCTGCAATCAGTGGCGGAGCCAGAATTTTCACTAAGGGGGTTCAAAAATATAAAATAATAAGAAACGAGGAAGCCAAGGGGGTTCAACATCTACTATTTATACATAAAAATTAATTTTAACCTTATGTATACATGATAATTTTTCGCTGAAGGGGGTTCGGGTGAACACCCTGGCCACCACTTAGCTCTGCCCCTGCCTACCATAACGCTCGTCCAGCTTTATCCGGCTTGGGAGCAATGTAAGCAAGCTTACACTGGTAGAGTTAAATGAAGAAATGAGAATTCATATAACCGACCCAACTTGTTTGGAATTGAGACATAGTTTATATAATATATATTCCCACTATATTGATTACTTCTTTTCATTATAACTCCCTTTAGTCAAAGATCCCGACTTCGCTTCTTCATTAAAATATACTAACATGTTGTACAAAATTTGTAAGAATTACATAGAACCACTCAATATAAAGACACTTCTTATTGAAAATATTACTACTACATACATAGTTAGATCATCAATACATATAATTCTAAAACTCATTCGTGATCTTGAGATTGGAAGGGCTTATATGACTTGACATCTTGTGTAAGGCCCTGTATGGATCCAACAGCTGCAACAAGTGACACAATCAAGCAAGCCCAACTCAATATTTGCAACCATATCCAAGTGAAAGAATATTTTGGAATTTTCCTCTGAGCAATGTGCATTTCTATAGGGAAATAAACAGTTAATGGATAAAATGAGGCTGCCCCAATTAAACCCAAGATTGCATTGAAGAATGGAAATATCATGGCAATTACTGCTGTTACTATAACATATGCTGTCCTCCATAACATCCTGAAATAGTTAGCATAGTAAACACCAAACCATGGAATGTTTATGGCATGTTGAGATGTGATGAATTTGTTGTCTGGCCATTTCTCACTACAACGAGCCTCCACAAAGCCATAAATGGGTTGGCAGAAAACCTGGAAAGGACAATATATATTTGATTGGTGAGTTTAACTGGAATAATTAAACTACATATCCGCACACCGGACCATTTAAATGAAAAATAGTCGACAGGTACTGTATAATACATGTATAATATATGTATAACCGTATATAATCAGTATATAATCTATGTATATCGACCAAAAACAATAAACAGTGAATTCGACGAGCTATTTGTGTAAAGATCCCTTAAAATTTATACATTAATAATGTAAAAGAAGTTTCACTATCAAATCATCTAATGATAACTATACGTAATACGTAATGCTAATAATATATAGGTGAAAGAGTTTAAGTTTTGTACACAAAAATGAATCAGGATTTGAACTTTATGTTTCGGATACCACTAAATCCGCCAACTGTTTGAGCTATTGAGTTCGAAATTTAATATTTGTCCATATTTGTGAGATTACTGGACACCTATACAAGTCTGAATCAAAATTTACCGGGTTTGGCTTAATCCATAGCTTATACTGTACAAATTAACCCTATATGTATATTGGCAGTATATAGATCTTTTACACCAACAGATAAAATTACCTAAGATAATTGATAACTCTTCATATCAAGTTTACTATGGTAACCTAGAAAAAACAATGCAACTTGCTATAATCAGTTAAAGTGCATTGATATGTAAAACTAACTTATTGTCAGCTCATATAAATTTAAATTCTAAGTAGACTTAGTGACTTGAAAAATAATTAAGACAAACAACCTGCTACAACATTTTAAGTATACTGACAATATAAAGTTTCTACTGTCAATATATAAGTTAATCCTTGATACAGTTATATTGGAGTAGTATATCATTATAGTGGATATAAAAGTACAGGCTAGGTCTTCGGAAATGTATTATAGATGACATATTATCTATCAGTATAAGAGTGAAGCGAACCTTAATAGAATGGAATGAGTATAATTGATTCATATAGTAGATTCTAACTTTTACCTGGTAAGCTCCGATCAGGTGAATGGCGATGCAAACGTTAGCGAAATCAATTAGCCAAAAAGGTTCATAGAAACCAAATCCAGTGAGGAAATTTCCAGGAGCATCGTTGCCAAAGGCAGCATAGCCAATGGTACCACATAACACATAAAAAAAGGTTGTGGTAAAAACTCCAATAAGTGATGCTCTCTTCATAGTTTTGTTCTCTGCTGGTGGTGATCTCAATGTGTCCTGCAATTGCCAATTTTGATTAATGAAGCAATTATTTCTCAATTATAAGACCCCAGTTTCGTAAAATATTTGTGCAATTTGAAGTTTTGGATCATAGTAGTTTTAGACTTCCAACTTTTGGATTCTTAAAAAAGACAAATTTCACTGTTCTTGATTCATTATAAATGTAAATCAATCAAACAAATAAACAAACGACACCCAGTGTGATCTCATAAGGTGGGTTTGAGGAGGTTAGACGTATGCAGACTTTACTCCTATCTCTGTAGGATAGAGAGACTGTTTCCGATAAATCCTCAGCTAAAAAAAAATAGGCAGTAAAATAGAAAGAGACAAAACAAATGCAGCAACAGCTAGTAAATCAATCAACCAAATCTTGATACTAAATTAATTGTGAACGGTTGTATGAACTTTCTCGATCTATTTTAGAAAATTCATTATGATTGAAATTGTTCTTTTTCAAACTAAATGTAGTGTGTGTATATATAGTTGAAAACACTTGAAAAATATATACTTATATTAACTTCGAACAAATTTTGGCAAGCCAAAAAAAATGGTGAGAGAGAAGTTGTATGTAGGTAACTTAGGCAACCATAGCCTAACAAAAGAATCGGAGTAGAGGTTGCAAGGGGTTCATCTAAATCTTATTCACAGAAAATTATGTTATATATGTTATGTATACAAGATTAAAATTTACTTTTGTGTATCATATTAGGGGCGAAAGTAGAGGGGTGCAAGGGGATCCAATTCGTTTAAAATTATACTGTATAAATTCTTTTAACATATACCTATATAATTGAAAATATAGTATTAAATTCTTTTGACATTTTTTTTTCGAGTTTTCTTATTCGAATTTGTAACTCCGCTACTACTGTATCACATCGTTATAGTTGTTGGTGTATAGTCATTTATCGAATCACAAAAAGATTTGGTTTTAGGAAAAATGCCAAAGGAGTTCCATCTCGGTACAAAAAAAAGTTTGTGGTTCAATTGTCATCATCGTGGAGTAGCCAAACCTTGACTGCAGAAATGGATTTGGCCCGTTGAATTACATGTCCTATATACCATTGGAGTAATTAAAATGTGACACGTGGTGATGACTCAAAAAAATCGTGGTCCTAAAAAATAATATTCCTATAGTCATCACATGCTGAGAAAAAGAAAAAAGTTGGGACAATGAGTCAAAATAACATAGATATTCTATGGTCCTTATCAACTTTGTGCAGCACATGCATCTATGGTCTACCCACCCAACATAGAAAGATACTCATCCGTCCTAATTTATGTAAAAAAAAAAAATCAATCAAAAAATAATAATATCTTTATATATTTCATAATAATTTAACTTTAAATTTTGCAATTTATTCCTAAAAAAATATTTTATAATCATATAAATATTTATGACTTATTTTAAAATCACAAATTTTACTAATAGTTTTTCTTTCACTTTTAAATTAAATTTCGTGTCCAATCAAATATCTTCACATAAATTGAGACAGAGGGAGTTTTTTTTTTCATTTATTGTTTGTTGCTAAAAAGTTCATTTACTTTGTCGGATCTTTTTTATTATATACTTATTTGTCAAGTGTTAGTTTGACAAGTTATGGCATCGGACAGAGAAAAAAAAACTCGCAAATTATTCACTCTATCCATGTCAAATCTAGACATGTGGCTGAGTATCATCTACAAACTGATTTTTTAACAGTAGCATATAACAGGTATATGTCGATATCCACATGAGTATATGTAGACAGATACCACACGCCACATGCACCTACCACTTCTTTTCTGGTGATAATAATGTCTAAAATGTTTTATTGTATATTTAACTATTTCAAATTATATGATAATCGACAAATATGAGTCGAATTATAGTGTGATAATGAATATTAGGTCATGTATCCTGTAGGCTGTATGATTGGTGAGTCTGATGAGGCGATAAATGTAGATTTTATCCAATAAAATCTGTAACGGAAAGACGCTAAAGTTTTAATATTTGTAATTAGGTCATCATCATCCCGTATATAAGGTGAACCTTTTGTCTTCTTCTATATATATATATATATATATGATCGTTTTAGAGAATGACAAGCAATATATAATACTACTTATCTAGTTATCTTATTGACGTCTTCATCTTGAGAAAAAACGTATAGAGAAGAAGATCGATCTAGACATACATCAGCTCAAACAGTAACCGGTCTTCTTAGTAATATATCTATTTTTATTTTATGTTATTCTCAAATTTTTCTATAGGAAAATTATTATGTTAAAATGCTAACGTGTTGAAGAGACGATAGCCAGGATAGGCTTCGAAATACACGTGCGACGCATACATGCAATGCAAAGAGACGTGCTACAAAGATGTAACAACCTATGATGTATAAATCCTAAGAATATAAATTTTATGTATTGATAGAACAATTTTTTAAGTCTATTAATGCATAATTCAAAATAGTAGTTTAATTTTTATACATTTTCACCAAATTATCAATCAAGTTTTGTTATTTTTTAATTTATAATTAACTTACAAATAACTTAATTTTAATAAGTTTTTTTTTTTACATTAACATGACACAAAATTTTAAAATTAAATCCTAAAGATGATGAAATATATAACTTCTTCTTACCTGTATTTCAATGAGAATGGTGGCAAAAGCATAAGCAAAGGCAATATCTCCAATAGCTTGTAAGCTTCTCCAAAGTTTCTGTGATGCCGACACGTCCACCCCAACTACTGTTCCTGTTATGCTTGTCTTTACATGATGCCCTACACCTAAAAAAAAAATATTTAATTTTAAAAACAAATTGCAGACACGGACCATAAAAACAATCTTCGAAATAATGACAAAATTTTTCTACCTGATCAGTGAATTTTAATTGTGATAGCAGAAAAAAAAAAGATGTGATAGCAGGTTAGTTAGTACGCCCCCTCTTAATTTATGTATCATAGTTTGGATTTCAAGAGCCGCATTTCTTAAGTTAGATTATGAATTCAGACACAAAATCTTTTGATTTTTTGTAATAAAATTTATATATTTAAAAATTACATAAATAGTACTATAAATCATTATAATTTATCAATCAAAATAAATGTTTAAAAGAAAAAAAACCGTTTGACTCTCGAAATCCGAATTCGAACACCACCGCATAAATTGGGACGAATAGAGTATTTTTTATACTAGATTAGCAACTGACGATTATTAATAAAATTTAATTGTAATTATCTAATAAGTGACTTGCTTGTGTAAAATAATTTACACTGTCACTGTCAATGTATATGTGAGGCATCCCCTCTGGGTCCTACACATACTCAGGTATTGTCTATGTCAGGGTACAGCCCGTCCGCCCAAGGCCTTCGCCCCGACCCTCATCACGCTGCAGCGCTACGGGGGGTCGAACCCGGAACCTCTGGCTCCTTTACATTCCCCAAAGGGAATCGCCTTTCACCAATTGAGCTGCAGTATGTGTAGGACCCAGAGGGGATGCCTCACAGTATAGAACTTAAACTCATATATAAAAGAAAAATAATTTGTCTTGTACATGTGAGAGTAATACCTACAACTTTGGCTATGGAAAGTCCAAGACCAATCAGAGAATAAGCAAAAGACATTACTGCTGCAAGAATGGATAGCCATGAAAGCTTATGGAAGTTTGGTATTTGGCTAAAAATTATTTGTATCACTGCGAAAATAGCCATATATGGGTAATTGGATACTGTGCAATCGGCTTGGTGCCCCTTCTTGTGGAAACAATTTGACCTTACCACTGCCCTGAATACCAAAACAAAGGAAATAAATAAATAAAATTAATACTAATGGAGTAGTAATTATTACCAGAAATAATTTAATTAACTACTAAAGTCCTTATCATTAAGATCGGGTTAGTCAAAGTTTAAGACAAAAAGGTTGAAATATTTGCTTTAAGATTAAGAAAAGACTTAAATTAATTAAACTTACACCATACTGATAGATGCAGTAATTGTGTAACCAATGGTAATTCCAACGAGGTTACTATACTGGGATATTCCACACAGTTGCACCTTAATTCCTCCTGTTTAAAACACCCAAAGAAAAGAAGAAAAATTAAATTTCCATTAATTATCACCTAGAAATTGTTGCATAAATGATATTATTAATGCTACAATGTATTATACTTTAGTTAAAAATGAAATTAAACAACCTATACTCCATAGGGCCGGTACTAGCTCTAATTATCCGCTAGTACCTTATGGAGTATTTTTTGGTTTTCTTTTAACAAAACCTACAAAATGTCTTCTAGCTTTCAATTCAGATTTTCTATATACATAAACAAACAAACAAACAAACAAAAAAAAGTACATTTATACTCAACTCACAACTCATAATACACAAGTCATAAATTTGAAAAATATTGTCAGTGTATATAATTTAAATATAATAAAAAATTATTACCTAGGTGAGAGCGGACAACCTCCATGTAACTGTAATTTCTCTTGCCAGTATCAGGGCCAGGAGAACGATAACAATCGGCTAGAAGTGTTGAAGTGAAATAAGTGATGAAAGAAAAGAGAAAGAGAATAACAGGACCAGCAACCCACCCTAGTTGAGCCATAGCCCATGCTAGTGATAGCACACCTGACCCTATCACAGCCGTGATTATATGTGAACTCGCCGTTAGCACCGTCCCTTCAAGTTAAAATTAAAACGATATAGAGAAGATTAGTATAGTATTTAGGAGCTAGTATAAAAGAATGACAAGCAAAAATTGAGAAATAATTCAACTTTTAGAAAAAAGGAGAAGAGAATTCTATGTATCTAACTCAATTTATGTTTTATTCTTTGTTTTTTAGTTTGCCCTTAGAAAATGTCATTTTTCCTTATTTAGAACTACTTAGCTTCAAACTTCTTACTGAAATGATTTATAATCATATAAATGTTTGCTTATTTTAGACCAAAATTTTTAAAAATTCTTACTTTCAAATCTACACATAAATTACTGAGACGAAGAAAGAATCATATATGTATATGTATAGTGATTACATGTGCATTTGTTGTCAGGACTGTTCAGTCCAGTTTTAAAGATTCAGAAGCCAAAGACAATTCTCAGTCCAGTTTTAAAGATTACCGACTCTGCCACCAAGTTAAATTGAGACGATACGGAGAAAATTAGCACGACATGTACACAAGAATGACAAGCAGAAACTGAGAACAATATAATAATTTATGTGTATTTATAGAGTACCTGTTCTTTTTTCACGCCCATCATCATCAACATTTTTCTGAACTTCTCCATTTTCTAGTCCTTGTGCTGATTGTTCTACGTACATACTGGTACTGTTCTTCTTCTCAAACTCTGATGATGCCATTTTTGTAAGAGTTAAGTTACTTTGTGTTGTTTGTGAGTTAGGAATAAAGGATAGCTAAGGAGTAAGGAAGATGGAGAGTTTATAAGGAGGAGGAAAAAGAGGGGACAAATAAGAACAATATATAAGTGAACTAGAAGTTAAAAAAATGAATAAAATAGTGGTGGTCTCTTGCTCTAAATAAAGGACCAAAAAGTATGTGACGCCAAAAGTGAGGGAGAATTTGAAAATAGCTAGCACTTTCCTCAACACCTAAAATTTGGGAAAACTTTACCTGCTAGTATGAAATTTGGGTGGTATAAGTAATATTTTTAGGTCAAGTATGATGGCATTGATTTTTCATCATCGAACGTTCCTTTATATAATACTAGACGGCGTATGCTCGTGTTGAAACGGTGTCAACACTTTAGATTATAGTGTATCTATGTATATGTAGTTGTATTTGAATAGTAATAATATATATATATATATATATATATATATATATATATATATATATATATATATATATACTATGTTCAAAACACGATTAATATAACATTATAGTTTGTGCACGGTCCCTACACTTTAGATTATAGTTATCTATGTATATGTAGTTGTATTTTAATAGTAATAATATATATATATATATATATATATATATATATATATATATATATATATATATATATATATATATATATATATATATATACTATGTTCAAAACACGATTAATATAACATTGTAGTTTGTGCTCCATATCCAAAACTTTATTATATTAATGTTTGCTACGAATACAAAGTTGGCAAAAATTTATTAATACTTTTTAAAAGAGAAGACTTGTTTAAAAGGAAACTATTTTCCTCTCTTTTTGATAAAACGATAGCAATATTTAAGCATCAATTGATACTTTGAATTTTAATTTGATTAATTTAAAGGTGTAAAATATTCTATTGTTAATATATGTAGATTGGACCTGAACAATACTTATTATTTTTTATCAAATTTTGGTTTGGATAATTCTAATTCATATTATTAAATTAATTTTACATGTTTAAAACGAAAATAAAGTAGAAATTTGATTTTCTATTTAAACGAATAACTACTATTTTTTAATTTTTGGTAAATATTCTTGGTTTAGCTCATTTTACTTGTCATGTTGTCTTTTGCATGGTTTTTTTAAGGAAACGTCAATTAGAATTATAATTTGACTAATGTACCTTATTAATTATTTGATCTCCATTTAATATTAATTTTTCTTTTACGACATTAATCTCTTTTCACATTTATTAGAGTAAGGAAAAAAATGAAAAAATAATTAAATTCTATCTTATTTTAAAATATAAATATTTTAAGTATATTTATTTTAGTAAACATAACAAATAAATGACATGGCGGAATAACAAATAGAACAGTTAAATATCTAGATTAGATCTCAGGCTAATATAAGAAAAAAAAGAAAATTTTATGGTTTGGCTACCTAACCTTATGAAGAAAAGCAATAATATGAGGTCCATGTTTTTTGCTGTACAATAATTTCATTTGCTCCCACTAATGGGTTGATACGCATGTGACAATGCATCCACCATTATTGACTTAATGGGGATACTTTGGGAATTACACGAGTATTGTTTGATTTTTTAATATGGGGTGCACGTTTTTTTTTTTTTTTGATATTGCTTGATTTTTGTAATATGGGGTCCACTTTTTATTTTTATTTTTTTACATGAGTTTGGAGATGATGGGGTTCACTTTTTTCCTTTTTTTTTTTAATATTGCTTGGTATTTTTAGTATGGGGCCCACCTTATTTTTTTATATTGCTTGGTGTTTTTAGTATGGGGCCCACCTTATATTTTTTATATTGCTTGATGTTTTTAGTATGGGGCCCACCTTATTATTTTTTTACCGTTTATATTTCGTCTTCTTGATGTTATTCCTCATTAGTGTGAGACGTATGTGTCTAAACTTATACCCAAAGGTATAAGTTTTAAATCTTTTGGTTTTATGATTTTTTTGTGTTCAATTTAAATCGTTATTTTTTTTTCCGAACTTCTCTTTTTTACATTTTCTCTAAGCGTACCTTTACCATTTTCTAAACTTATTATCATTATTTAAATATCCTATTTTTTTCTGTTGCAATTGTCTCCTACTTCTTCACGTGGACCCCACCTTAATTTTTTTTCCTAGCAATTGTCTCCTACTTCTTCATGTGGATCCGACTTTTATTTTTTATTTTTTTGCAATTGTCTCCTAATTCTCCACGTAGACCTCACCTTAATTTTTTTTTAATCTCTACTATTATAGAAGAGTGGGCCCCATATTAATTTTTTTTTATTCCTACTATTTTAGAAGATTGGGTCCTACTGTTTTTTTTTTATATAATTTTTCTACTATTAAAGAAGGTTGGGGCCCACCTTATTTTTTTTAATTTTTTGGTGACTGACGACGAAAAAGTGAGCAAACCGGCTCTTCTATATAGTTATAAAAAAACTGTCACGACCCAACCCCGTGGGCCGCGACTGGTACCCTAACTGGGTACCCATACGTACCTACCTAACAGAGTTGGCGAACCAGACAGAGAATTTATGATAGGTGCTCACAGATTCAAACCAATACAAATACGGCGCGCGCGAAAATATACACATACATAAACATACTGACGCTTACACATAAGCTGTTGAGGCTAACATAGCGGACAGAGTCACAAAAGCGTACATACCTACCCGAATCGTAGCAACCCGTAACCCACATACATATCTACAAGCCTCTAACAGACATACAGAATCATATGACGGGACAGGGCCCCGCCGTACCCAGAATTTACCAAACGTACAGAATGTACAGATGTCAGAAGATATATACCAAAAGTACACGCTCCGGATCAAAGGAGCTCTCCAAAATAGCAGAATCTGTGCCCTAGACTGGCGGCGTATCACCGGGTGCGTCTGTACCTGCGGGCATGTAACGCAGCCCCCGAAGAACCGGGGGTCAGTACGGAAAATGTACCGAGTATGTAAAGCAGAGATGTAACAAATATGAGCATGATCAAGAACATGAGTACAAAAACATAGCTGTCAAAACCACAGTCAAAGCCGGAGATGCAAGGGTATAACTAGCAAAGTCACACTCGGAACCGGAGATTCAGAAATATAACAGACAGAGCTATAGTGAGGGTCCGTAGTACAAAAAGGTGAGTACCTTATTCGAGACCTCAGGAAAAAGAAATAGTACCAAAGTATAGGTGATGCATGCCAAATCATATAATCATCATATAAGCATATAACATGTCCCGGCCCTCTAATAAGGGACTCGGTGAGTGAAATCATGCGTGTCATAATCATGTACCATGTATTCATAACGTGTCCCGGCCCTCTACTGCGGGTCTCGGTGGAAAATCATCATGTGCCATCCTGGCCACCAACCCCGTATCATCATAACATAAACATATACAGATAACGTGTCCCGGCCCGCAAGTACGAGGGACTCGGTGAATAATGCAGAGGAATGTGCACGAGTAACAGAACCTGGCCCGGGCGCAGTGAAGGAAGCGTTGAGGCATCCACGAACAGATTAATGAGAAACCACATACATGCAAATCACTATGCAGACTCAATGGAACTGAAATAGACCAAATGGCAGGTCGAATCAAAGTATCCGAACAATATTCATAATACGCGCCTATATATCATTTGGGAAGGCACGACAGATTATTACCAGAATAAGACTTTCAGATGTCAAAAATCATTTCGTAAGATTTATAGAAAAATATAGTCATATCATGATTAGAATGTTAATCTAGATGTGGTCTGAGAAAATCGGACAAAAACAAAGTAGTTAAAATTATACCGAGAGTATCGGGCCTTGTGGGCCCACCTCGGACCAACCCGAGGCGACGTTCGTAAATTACAGATAGTAGACCTTATGAGGCCGTCCATAATCATTTGGAAGTATTCCGACTCCGTTTAGGAAAGTTGCATACTTAAAGCTCACTTTGAAGACAAGTTATAAGGAAATGGACTCAATCTTACTGAAGAAATTGGGGCGGATTTCAATCTCGAATTCCGAGGGACGGAGTCGTATCTAAGGCTCGCGGCCGAGCCTATTACGTTTAGAACATGCCTAAGAATGAAGGGGTAGGCTTTACATACCTTGGTTGCGTCCTACGCTCGTCCAAACTCAATTCCTGTTTCGCCCAAAAACTGCAAATGGTCACATTTACCAGTTACTATTTGTCACAACCCGACAAGGGGCCGCGACGGGTACCCGGGGCTAACTACCGAGCACCAATCGTTCTATGTCTCATCATACTCATTTAATGCTCTTTTATCACTTTTATACTCAAATCGTAGGAAAATCATATTCCATATAAAACATAAATACTTATATATATGCCTCTTGGCCATCAAAATAACATTCATACTAAATAGCATCTCGTGAGACCATCTAACCCACACTGCGTATCTACGAGCCTCTACTGGAGTACTAAACATAAGGACGGGACAAGACCCCGTCATGCCCAAAATACATATACATATATATATACACAAAAGTATAACCCGATTAGCACCTCCGGAATAATTGAGTGCTCCTGAAAATCTGCTGATAGCTCCTATAGGTCTGCGCCGTCTCCCTGTCTACCTGTGGGCATGAACACAGCGTCCAAAAAAACGGACGTCAATACGAATATTGTACTGAGTATGTAAGGCATAACAATGAAAATACGTCAATAAGATAAGTGAAGCATCAATACGGAGCAACTATATATGACTGTAACTTATAAAAGAAATAGCACATGCTGACTTACTCATAATCATCATCATCTCATGTATGCAATAATGTATAAGCTGCCCGTTCATATAGGTACGGTGTGATAATGTATAAGCTGCCCGTCCATGTAGGAGCGGTGTGATAATCATAGCCTGCGTCCAGGCCTCCCGCGTCCGGGGTATAAACTGCCCACTATAGTGGTGTGTATGTCTGCCCGTCCATATAGGAGCGGTGTAATATCATCATCATAATATGCTCATCATTATATACTCATCGTAATACATGCATGAGAACTCAAGGACAACTATACTTTGTCGGGGTGACGTAGGGTCGTGATCCCCCGACTTTATTATGGACATCTATAAGTATTCTGCCTCACCATGAAGGAAGTAGTGTATAAGGTGAGTGTATGCCATAACAGACATCTGTAACTTAATAATGTTCTACCTCACCTTGAAGGGACAATACATAAGGTGAGTGTATACAATAGAAGACATACTTAACTTAATGGTATTCTGCCTCACCTCGGAGGGAACAATGCATGAGGTGAGTGTATACAACATACGACATCATTAGCGTTATAGGAACGCCATAGCATGAACTCTAGAATCTTTAGACTCAAGCTTATCATCATTGTACTCATAGCATATCTCTTATCTCATATAGCTATTCATGATCATAGACTCTTGACTTTCTGGGGTATATATATAAAGAATTCATGTAAAGAAAGGAGAATCATACCATCGGATTCATGCCATAGAAAGAAAGGACTAGCCTCACATACCTTTGACGTTTACTATTCTTATCGCTTGCTTGCTTCCTCTATGATGCACTCATGTATACCTTCAAGAGAATTCATGCCGTCATTAGCTAAGCAATTATAAGAACGAACTGCTATTTTTAGGGAAAATTGGGCAGCATTTCCTTTGTTTCTACTACTTTTCCCATATTCTGTTTCAGCTCCCAAACATTCGCAACCATAATCGTAATATAGAAACCAACAATCATCATTTATATACATTTAGCAAAATCCACCAATTTCCTCCAATTTCTCCACATTTAGTGGTTTTAGCTTATCGTCACATTTTTCTCATACATCACACTCATTTCATGGTCTAAACATCATTTATAGCATACTCATGATCACAACATATCAACGTTCATGGTTTCATTCAACTACCATTCAATAGTGACACTACTCATCCTTCCAAAACTCACTTTCCATGTTTTTCTACAATCCAAGCATCTTAGCTTTACAATACCTTAAATAGCACAATACAACCATGAAACATACCTTAGATGATGGTGGAACAAGCTTAGAGTTGAATCCTCCCTTTATCACCAAAACCTTTTTTCACCTTCCTTAGGATTTTCTTGAAGAAGATGAATCCTACTTGAGTTTCACACACTTGGGTTCATGAATTTGATGTTGTTAATCTTGGTTCCCTTTGATTTTTCTTGTGGATGAAATGTTGAGAGGGTTCTTAGAGAGAAGTGGTGTGGAAAATGAAATGAATTTATGAACTTGGGTCCTCTTTTTAAAAGCTTGAAATTTGATCCTTCGGGCAACTCTACGCCCATTTTTACGGACCGTCAAACTGTTTGACGGACCGTCAAAATGGACCGTAAAATTTCCCAGCAAAATATGAGTTTCTGTGACCGTTTTACGCTGGTCTGGGTCCATTTTACGGACCGTAAAAATGTTTTACGGTTCGTCAAAAATTTCTACGGACCGTCAAATGGTCCGTAGAACTTCTCTGCTCAGAAAGTCTGTCGTAAAATGCCCATAACCTTTTATCCCGATAAGCTGTGAGGGACCACGACCTATGGTTAGAAAGATATTTCAATTATATACAACTTTCATGCTGTGATGTTTTTCCCTAATTTCAACTTTATAATAGCGTTTTGGCCCCTCCAAACCAGATCATCCGAAAATGTTTTCCTTAACTCGCCCTTTTGGATGGCTTATGCCCATATTTGGCTTATGGGTCCTTCTTGACACTTACTTAACACTTCATTACCAATATAAGGGGCATTATAAATCTTCTCCAAAATGTCATTAAGCCATCATTAATTCGATACTCGAAATTATTTCCCGATACACAACATATACCTTTCTTTCCTTAACAACTTTCGTCTCCTACCTCCAATGGCTTTGAAATCTCATTTAGAATCATTAAATATTATTTCTTACTTATGAAAACATCATATGCATCATGCCCTTCTTCAGTCAATTCACTGTGCATGAACGGAAAATTTTCCGAGGTGTAACATTCTTCCCCCCTTGGGAACATTCGTCCTCGAATGTTAAACTATTCGGGATTCTACGAAAGTTGGCCATATATTTGTTTTTTTCTTTAACTGACTCGGAGCATCATGACCACACTATTCTTGCTTACCTCTTACTCCTCCTTTTGAGTACGCACTTGGTTTCACACTTGCATTCACTCCTTATTCATATAGAACATGTCACATCTTTAGTCGTTTCCTCGCTATACTTTACTTACTTTGTATCCCAGTTATCGCTATATCCTCATTATATCTTGATCATAATCAACTCTATGGAGTGACACTTCTTGGTCTCATTCGCAAATCTTGCTCATGAAATAGACTAAACCTTGCGAAGTGAGCATACTTAACCTGTTACTCTTTCTAATTATCCCTATTTCACTTACCACATAAGTCATTTCACCAATGTATTCACATTTATTATAGCCCTTCATATTCGTATCTCTATCTCCGTGATGTTGTTATTTTATCTTGCTAATAAACTTATCATATTTTACTCGTGCTTATACATCCAATCGCTACTCCAGTATCACACTCTATTAGAGTTACACTTTGTTCTCCATGTCATGTTTTAGTGCTACTAATCTCCTTTGTTCACTCTAGCATTTCTCTTTACTGTATCAATATCGCTCTTATAACTGCCATTACTATGAATTCAATAGTACCTAACTCAACTCTTGTAGTCATTAACAATACTTCTAGCTTAATCTCATTCTGCCATTGCTCTTTTGCACATCATCTTTTCTTGTTAGGACATATTACAAGCTTAATTCTTATCTCCTTTGGATTCTAGGAAAATTTCGGCAGAGTTTCCTCTATATTTCTTACTATCCCAAAACCTGCACGCAGCAAACACCAACAATGCCTCACAGGGCCAATATATATGTATATATATGTATATACGACATATCTCAACCACGCAGGGCTTCCATTTTCAAGCAAAAGCACAAAGATGTCGTAACGTACCTCATATACCACACTCTGAGATGTACCTGATCCTATAGCGATCTGCCCTGTTACCTCTTCCTATTTACCTTTTTTTTTTTTTCATCCTTCAGCTTTATATTTCAATCATATCTCAATATTCTTATTTTATTCGACACATATCTTTCATACCGTCGCTTACCTTTATTCTGATTCGTTCAATTTGCTGTGTTCTCAACTTATAACTGAACTTATCATCAAGAGCCACATTTAATCAATTTCTTTACCATATGAACACTCACTTACTTTCTGACAATCAATTCATCATCATAGTATTACATATTTCGATAACATATCCTCGACGAAGGGCTTACCTCCGTAGCTTTCATTGTCATCAATTACTTTCTTCTATCATTACCATTCTTCTGCTGCAATCAGGGGTTAGTATAAGGAATCTCATTTCCTACGGCTTAGCTCTATCGCGCGATCTTAGAGATGAAAGAAGAGTAACCATCCTAAATGTCATGTAGCCTCCTGTTTATAGATGTGGCACGCAACACACCATAAACAAGACTCTACTAGACACGGCTCGTAGACACTTCTTAGGACTGAACTGCTCTGATACCACTTTTGTCACGACCCGACTAGGGGCTGCGACGGGTACCCGGGGCTAACTACCGAGCACCAATCGTTCTATGTCTCATCATACTCATTTAATGCTCTTTTATCACTTTTATACTCAAATCGTAGGAAAATCATATTCCATATAAAACATAAATACTTATATATATGCCTCTTGGCCATCAAAATAACATTCATACTAAATAGCATCTCGTGAGACCATCTAACCCACACTGCGTATCTACGAGCCTCTACTGGAGTACTAAACATAAGGACGGGACAAGACCCCGTCATGCCCAAAATACATATACATATATATACACAAAAGTATAACCCGATTAGCACCTCCGGAATAATGGAGTGCTCCTGAAAATCTGCTAATAGCTCCTATAGGTCTGCGCCGTCTCCCTGTCTACCTGTGGGCATGAACACAGCGTCCAAAAAAACGGACGTCAGTACGAATATTGTACTGAGTATGTAAGGCATAACAATGAAAATACGTCAATAAGATAAGTGAAGCATCAATACGGAGCAACTATATATGACTGTAACTTATAAAAGAAATAGCACATGCTGACTTACTCATAATCATCATCATCTCATGTATGCAATAATGTATAAGCTGCCCGTCCATATAGGTACGGTGTGATAATGTATAAGCTGCCTGTCCATGTAGGAGCGGTGTGATAATCATAGCCTGCGTCCAGGCCTCCCGCGTCCGGGGTATAAACTGCCCACTATAGTGGTGTGTATGTCTGCCCGTCCATATAAGAGCGGTGTAATATCATCATCATAATATGCTCATCATTATATACTCATCGTAATACATGCATGAGAACTCAAGGACAACTATACTTTGTCGGGGTGACGTAGGGTCGTGATCCCCCGACTTTATTATGGACATCTATAAGTATTCTGCCTCACCATGAAGGAAGTAGTGTATAAGGTGAGTGTATGCCATAACAGACATCTGTAACTTAATAATGTTCTACCTCACCTTGAAGGGACAATACATAAGGTGAGTGTATACAATAGAAGACATACTTAACTTAATGGTATTCTGCCTCACCTCGGAGGGAACAATGCATGAGGTGAGTGTATACAACATACGACATCATTAGCGTTATAGGAACGCCATAGCATGAACTCTAGAATCTTTAGACTCAAGCTTATCATCATTGTACTCATAGCATATCTCTTATCTCATATAGCTATTCATGATCATAGACTCTTGACTTTCTGGGGTATATATATAAAGAATTCATGTAAAGAAAGGAGAATCATACCATCGGATTCATGCCATAGAAAGAAAGGACTAGCCTCACATACCTTTGACGTTTACTATTCTTATCGCTTGCTTGCTTCCTCTATGATGCACTCATGTATACCTTCAAGAGAATTCATGCCGTCATTAGCTAAGCAATTATAAGAACGAACTGCTATTTTTAGGGAAAATTGGGCAGCATTTCCTTTGTTTCTACTACTTTTCCCATATTCTGTTTCAGCTCCCAAACATTCGCAACCATAATCGTAATATAGAAACCAACAATCATCATTTATATACATTTAGCAAAATCCACCAATTTCCTCCAATTTCTCCACATTTAGTGGTTTTAGCTTATCGTCACATTTTTCTCATACATCACACTCATTTCATGGTCTAAACATCATTTATAGCATACTCATGATCACAACATATCAACGTTCATGGTTTCATTCAACTACCATTCAATAGTGACACTACTCATCCTTCCAAAACTCACTTTCCATGTTTTTCTACAATCCAAGCATCTTAGCTTTACAATACCTTAAATAGCACAATACAACCATGAAACATACCTTAGATGATGGTGGAACAAGCTTAGAGTTGAATCCTCCCTTTATCACCAAAACCCTTTTTCACCTTCCTTAGGATTTTCTCGAAGAAGATGAATCCTACTTGAGTTTCACACACTTGGGTTCATGAATTTGATGTTGTTAATCTTGGTTCCCTTTGATTTTTCTTGTGGATGAAATGTTGAGAGGGTTCTTAGAGTGAAGTGGTGTGAAAAATGAAATGAATTTATGAACTTGGGTCCTCTTTTTAAAAGCTTGAAATCTGATCCTTCGGGCAACTCTACGCCCATTTTTACGGACCGTCAAACTGTTTGACGGACCGTCAAAATGGACCGTAAAATTGCCCAGCAAAATATGAGTTTCTGTGACCGTTTTACGCTGGTCTGGGTCCATTTTACGGACCGTAAAAATGTTTTACGGTTCGTCAAAAATTTCTACGGACCGTCAAATGGTCCGTAGAACTTCTTTGCTCAGACAGTCTGTCGTAAAATGCCCATAACATTTGATCCCGATAAGCTGTGAGGGACCACGACCTATGGTTAGAAAGCTCTTTCAATTATCTACAACTTTCATCCTGTGGTGTTGTTCCCAAATGCCAACTTTATAATAGCGTTTTGGCCCCTCCAAACCAGATCATCCGAAAATGTTTTCCTTAACTAGCCCTTTTGGATGGCTTATGCCCATATTTGGCTTATGGGTCCTTCTTGACACTTACTTAACACTTCATTACCAATATAAGGGGCATTATAACTCGACTCCAAAATGTCATTAAGCCATCATTAATTCGATACTCGAAATTATTTCCCGATACACAACATATACCTTTCTTTCCTTAACAACTTTCGTCTCCTACCTCCAATGGCTTTGAAATCTCATTTAGAATCATTAAATATTATTTCTTACTTATCAAAACATCATATGCATCATGCCCTTCTTCAGTCAATTCACTGTGCATGAACGGAAAATTTTCCGAGGTGTAACACTATTCATGAGACTTAAAATTTCTAACCTTAACCGATACTTGTCTATAAGAATTTGGGCAGCACCTCCCCTATACATATAGCCTCCCCGAGATTCAACTCGGCTCCAAACAACCAACAACAACCCAACAACAACATCAACAATTATCATAATTCATAATATACGTAATTAGTCTACTTTACGACATAATGCAATAATCCTCATTTCGACTTCACACTCCCAAATCAATACCAACATTCTCTCATTTATTCTAATCAAAGTCATTACAATACCATTCGGAATCATATCATAACATTTCTACAATATATACACGAGATATACACAAGATATACAAACATGCAAACTTTCCATCAAAGCCATAATTTATCCAATTCTCCTAATCTTTAACATACAAGTTCATAACACATTTCCATCTTCCAAGTTCATCAACATAAATCATCATTTGCACCTTAACCACTTCATTTTCTTAATTTCATAAAATCATACTAAAACGACATACTTTCCGACAACAACTTAACAATAATTTCTTCATGTTAGCTTAACCCATTATTCTTCCATCTACTTCACAAAACCATAACAGCACAATTAACATACCAAACAAAATTAATTCATTTTTCCACCATCAACACAACACCACACGGCTACATTCCATATTTCCAATTTCCGTCGAATTCATTCAACTTTCATTTCTAATACAATTTTCACCATAACTACAACTAGAATACAACATAAAAATTCAACTCATTACATCAATACATCAACACACACACACGACCACTTTCCAACAAACACACCCACTTTGCAAACTTCCATATTTTCACAAATTCTATTCATTTCTACATATTACAACATAAACCAAACTTCATAACATAAGAAAATGAATTGATTCTTACCTTTCTTCAAGTTCTTCACTTGCCACCAAAGCTACTTTCTTGCCAAAATAATTATACCAACTTGAAGAGCACCTTGAGCTTAGTAGAAATTTCAAAAGAGATGGATTTTTGAACCAAGAATCAAGCTCCAAGAATTTTTTTCTTTCCTTTTCTTTTCTCTCTCTCTCTAGGCCGAATTGCCTCTTTCTTTTTCCTCTAAATTTTTCTTTTGTTTTCTTGATAAGTCTTGAAGCTTCTAGGCTTATATAATAATGATCACATGGAAAATTAATTAAAATTCCATGGGCTTGGGCCATTGTTGGCCGGCCACCTCTCTCAAATTGGGCCTCATTTTTCCTTTTTATTTTTTAGCCCAATTGGTTAGAATTCTTGTTTTGTAATTTCCGAAACTAATTTCCAAAATTTCTATTTTGCCCTTGGCCTCCTCTCGTATCTCCACATCAATATTTTCCTGAGTAACATATGCATATTGGCTAGAATCAAAATATAGCCTCATTTCTCCCAAGCCACAAATTATTTCGAATTTTCCGAGTGTTCGAAATTACGGAATATAACAAAAACGTGGGTGCATAGTTTTCTAACCACAAATTTTAGTCCGGTGGTCTGTTTTGAACATTTATTTAATAAATAAATGATCTTCTTTTTATTTCTCTTGCAATTTATAGTCTTTCTAGACTACAGTTAAAAAAAGAGAAATTTGAACAACTTGAAAATCTTGTAAGAAAATGTAAAACCACAATCTAAAATTTTATTAGTCCAAAAATTATATTTACACAACTTTTGAAAATAGGATCGATTAGAGCACGTGGCTACGAACCACGGTGTCGGGGGTTCGAATCCCTCCTCGCCCACAACCGGCCCAAAAGGGAAGTACCTTTCCCTCTGGGAGTAGGAAAATCATGATCGGGATAGCGAACCAAAAGCTATGGAACTTGGGTGTGGGTCTTTTATCGAAATGGAATGGCTTTTCTTTTTATCTTTTTATTTATCGTGAATGGGGGAATCATTACACATGGTATGTCCGATCGGCGTATTTTTTTGTTTTACGCCCCGTAACTCTTCCTCAGTAGGCTTGGGCAGAATAGCGGAACAAGTATTAGTAGCACAACAAAAAAATATATAAATAGTGGCCTAAAAAAGGGACATTTGGTAAATTAGTCTTTTCTAATGCCAAATCAATTTTATTTGCAATAACAACAAACCGTCTGGTAATCCTGATTTAGTAACATGAAAAATTAACATAGCTGACTAATCTGCTATAATAAATTAAAATGTACTCATAGAGTAAATCATCAACGTGCATATATTTTTATTTTTGTTTTGTACTATAATTTTGACTTGAAACAGTTTAAATAAAGTACTCCTATATGGTAAGAAATATAGGCAGTCGAAGTTGGAGGTAGTTATTGTTGTGTTGTTTTCAGGGTTGTTTATAATTTCTACGGAAAAGGGTCAAATATACCCGTATATTATTAGAAAAGGGTTAAATATACCTCTAGTTATACTTTTGGTCTAAATATACCCTTTCCGTTATACCTTGGGTTCAAATATACCCCTCTTTTATATTTTGGGTCCAAATATACCCCTCTTTTATACTTTGGGTCCAAATATGCCCCTCCTCACCGAGTTGTCCAAATATACCCCTCTTTTATACTTTGGATCTAAATATACCCCTACTTTGGGTTCAAATATACCCTTTCCGTTATACCTTGGGTTCAAATATACCCTTCTTTTATACTTTGGGTCCAACCAGGGTGGTGTGGTTGTGCTAATGGTGGCAAAGGTTGTGGAGGAGAGGAGATAGTTGTGGGGTGGTGAGGTGGCATGCCATGTGGTGTCCACCTCACTGAGTTGTCAGTGCCACATCATATCTTATGTCCACCATGGACAATTTTAACTGAGAAGGAGTATATTTGGACCCAAAGTATAAAAGAGGGGTATATTTGAACCCAAGGTATAACGGAAAGGGTATATTTGGATGTCACGACCAAAAAATGCTGCTAAGTCGTGCGGGCACCTACCATATCCCACCTCGGTAGGAGAACCCTTCCCTTAATGAGTTATACAACAATAATTACTAAATAAAGCGAAATTAATGAAGAGTCTAACATATCTTATAAATACCAAGTGCGAAATTCTCAATTCTAAATACCACCCAAGGAAAATGGTCAGAAATAGTACAAGAGTCACTGATCAACGTGTCTGAATAATACATGAGTCTCAAAACTAGAAATACTGTCTAAGGATCAAAGTAAGACAAGTAGTAAAGAAGGAGTCCCACGGGTGGCGGACTCGTCCAATAAGCTCACCCTAGCAAACTCCGCAGATAGCCTCGGGATCAATGTCGAGGTGCAGAAGTGGTACCGCTCTCGTACTCTGTACTAAAAAAGAATGCAGCAAGGTAGGGTCAGTACAAACAAAAGTACCAGTAGGTATCATAGGCCAACAACAACTAGCTAACATATACAAAGGAAGAAACTGAAAGATAGACATGCTCGCAATCAAGTACAAGTAGAAATCACAATCCACTATATCAGTGTAAATATAGAAAGACATATACAGAATCCAAGGCATAAAAGAATAATATGAAGAATGAATACGCAACGCAAGGCAATACAATACAATGCACTGCAATGCCCGTACACACATGCTATGGCGGTGTAGATCGTCGCCCAACAGCCATGACCCATGGGGGACTCGCGAAGTCCATGTACCACTTTCATGATCCCGGTAAGGACCTCGGGCCTCGTTTACTCTCACGATCCCGGTAAGAACCTCGGGCCTCGTGTACTCTCACAATCTCGGTAAGGACCTTGGGCCTCGTGTACTCTCTTCCTTATCATCACTTCCAATCAAGTCACAACACAACCATATAAGGCTACAAGCCAACAAATCAGTCAACAATACCAACCTAGTCCATCCCAATTTCGTACCCGAAAGCGTACATGTTTTCTCCGACAGTATCTAACTATACATATGTTTCGCTAATCGAAGTCTAACAAAAAAGGTAAGCCATAACCTACCTCAATGCCGAGCGAGTGCCACGAACAATCAAACCAATGTCTTTCCTTTACGTAAAGTCTCTGAACGATCAAAATCTATCAAATATGCGTTCTACGTTAGAATACGAATCTAAGGACACCCATGTCGCTATACTTATATTCAAAACCCAAAAAAATACACCCCGAAAGTGGACCACGGACCCACAAGGGTAAAACTGGAATTTTCTTTTAAAAAATAATTTCATTTATAACTTAAGGGTCATATATCCTGAAAATTAGCGAATTTCATCCATAATGAACTCTCAAATCATAAATTCTCAATCCTTAGGACTAGGACTCAAAACCTTTAATTATCCCAAAATCTTGACTTCGGATTAAAATCTAACTTTCACAACTCAAATACCATGAATTTAAAGGTGTACATACAATTCAATACATCTAGTATTTAATTTCATAAACCCAATATGCTACAGTAACCAAACTAATAAATAAGAACTTTGCAGACTCAAGAATTTTGAAGAAGATAATTTTGTAGTATAATTAAAGTTAGTCATGATATCAAAATTGTTTCCACAACACAGAGAGTTGGTATATACTCCTATACACTCTCATTAACAGTGTGTAATCACACAAGCACGAAAAACAAAACAACAACATAATGAATACATGTGAGATGAAACAAACATTAAAGAGATAAAGTAAATTTTCAATATTCACATTATGGTTTCCTCTAAACCAGTGACTAACGAAACTAGGATAAACCAATTCAAAAACAATGTTAAACCCTTACACATGCCAGGAACCTATTTAATAATTGCCCATTAATCATTACGTAATGATTACTGTGAAATATCAAGAGCAAAATGTAAAGGCCATCTACCTGATGTCTCTTAACTGCTGTGCACGAAGAAGTTTGTGGTGGTTTTCTTCCGCTATTGTGCCAAAGCTTTTCTATTTTTTTTTCTTTGCCCAAAGTAAATGAACTATTTTTAAACCCTAGGCTTGTAAGATATATGGGTCATAAAAAGTGGGTTAAGCCCCATAATTTATTTCAATAATTTCTACAATTTACTTATTCACTTAACCATATGTATAAAATATAATCATTCCGTTAAATACCTTATTTACCAACTTATATCCTATATGTGTGAAACACATATTCCTATAAATAAACTATTCACACATGATAAATAAATATTCAAATGTTTCCCCGCCAATTAAATAACCGAGTCACCCATTACCGCAAGCTATAAACACTAAAATAAGACCACAGAAAGGGTGTTTTAGGAATACTAGGTCTAAAAGTGCTAAACGACCAAATGGGTCGTTACATTGGACCCAAAGTATAACGAGAGGTATATTTAACCCTTTTCTGATGGTACAGGGGTATATTTGACCCTTTTCCGTTATTTCTATTATATATAAGTCTGGTGAGGGACGAATACATGCATAAAATGTTGTACAATCTGCTATATTTTAAGCAAACCTTCCAAAAACACTACACAGGTCTTTCAAAAGGACCACGTCTAATCTTCACGTATAGTGTGCACCTTATATTATTGTTACACTTGTTTCATTTGTGGATGGTTTCTTCGGTTAATCGCTTCTCCTCTTAATTTTTTCATTGCTCCTCTTTGCTTTGATATTTAATTTTCCATTTTGTTGCTTATTTTATTCTTCTTTGCAATTATCTGTTTATTGTTTCTTTACCTTTATAAAATTTATTATTTTATATTTTCATTAAGAAATTTGAGAATTTTACTTAGGGATTAAAATTATGCGTTTACCATATTATGTCCATTTTTTTTAATTTAATTGCTTTGTAACAATTCTTTAAAAATATAATTTTATTAATATAAAAATTATAACGCAAATAATTTACCCCTTATTAACATTACTTTTTGTTTAATTAATTTTATAAAAATATTTTATTAGCTTTGCTTTTCCAAAATCCAATATACACAACAATTGTTCCTATGTTTAGATGTGAACAATTAGTTAATAGCGTATGGATATCAACTTGTTGGGATACGTATCAATTATTAATGAACTTAAATTTGAATCAAAATATTAATTTTTTCCCTCATATTCTTATTGCTTTTCTTTTTCTATCTATGAACAACTTTCATTGATATGACAATGAAGAAAAAAAAAGAATTGGGTTGTGACTGTTTAGATCTGACTCCATAAATTGAAGTATTACACTTTATCTTTTTGTGACAATTTTAAAGAGAAAGCATGTGTAAAGAAGGAAGGTAGAGAGTGAGGATGAGGGAAAAAGATGAAGTAAAAGACTTATGGAACACACTTATACGTTCTTTTAATTTTTATCTAAACGTTATTGGTTAATAGAGTAAATAAAAAGGCAAACAATTAATTAAGATAAGCTTTATTTCAATTTTGCAAATCCATTGTCTTCCATATTTTGTCAAACAAGCAAACTATATATCCTTTTACTCTTTGAAATCAGCTTTGTTTGTAAATTATATTTTTGTAGGTTTCACAGAAAAATTCCAACTCTTTTCATTTCAAAGACCTAAAATTACATGTGTTTTGAGATTTCAAATGAAAAAGGGTTAAAACGGATGGAACTTACTTGCATTAACGTTAACTTTATGTTGCTATATATTATAATAGCAAGTGAAATGTAATTAAAAGTTGTTTACAAAATACAAACCTTTACTTAGAGCCCGTTTGGATTGGCTTATAAGTTGGTTAAACCAGCTTATAAGCCATTTTTAACTTATTTGAGTGTTTGACAAAAATAGAAAACAACTAAAATTAAGTTAAAAAGTGCTTAAAATAAGTCAAAATCAAGATCAACCCTCCCTTTTTTTGGGGGTGGGGGGTGGGTGCTTAAGAGCCATTTTGATTTGTCAAACAACTTTGCCCTTTTATCCCTTATATTTTTTATTAATTCCAATACTACCTTTACTTCTAAAAATCCTTTAAACACTTTTATTCAAATACGTAATTACTTATTTATAAAACAACTTTCAACACTTATGCTTAAATGCCAATTTTTTTCAGCTAATTCAAAGGGGCTCTTAAAGATCACTAGCTAAAGTGGATAACCAAAGGGCATACTTACTAGTTATAAGATAAATCCAAACCAAGATGGCCCCCACAAATTGCTATTTGCATTTGCTCCTAACCATTGAAAATGAAACGATTGTTATTAATCATTCGAACTTTGAATAGCAACTTGCCAAACAAAGAAAGGTGGAGAGAGCTAGTTACATCACTCTCAATTCAGAAAACATAAATTCAAGAGGAAGAGATACATCTCCTTACTAATCATATATCTTTAAAGACAATATAAGATGAGTTACGTAACCTTCTGAATAATTCCTTCTTTATGTACCAAATATTGTCGTGCCATTCTTATTATCTTAGTTAGCCCGCGGGAGTTGAATATCCTTTTCATTTGTTCTTTTTTTGTCTTAAATGTTGATACTTTTCGTAACTAGTTGAAGAAAATAAGGTAAATACTACTCGCAATCGATGTTGAATATAATAACAAACGGATGAATATAAGATGCGTCTATTTCATATACACATTTTTCACTTAACTATAATTAAATGATAAGTATGTATGTATTTCACTTTCAAATTTTAACTGATAATGTTTAATTGGTTGGCCCCTCTAGCTAGGTGGTAGTCGATTTTTTTTTCCTTTTAAAGTACCTTTTGGTGCATGTGCAAAAGATGAACATTAAACCCTTTGGAATCTGAGCATCAATTGTCGTTTGTTACGTTACAACCACTATCTAATACTACTACAAATTAAAGGATTATTAGTCATGTTCTTTTTTAATTCTAATCGCAAATATTCAAAACCAAAGAGTACAATCTTGTTGAAAATCAGTAGATTGACAGATTCACACAATTATTAAGTTTAATAACCCATGTGCCTGATTCTCGAGTCAGTTATTTAATACTAATTCAGTTGCATAGAGCTTTGACTTCAAAACGAACACAGACAGGCTAGAGAAGGAAACTTCCAAAGTTCTCAATTTATGTTAGATGTTGCGGAAGATCGTGGATTAATGCACATAGTTACACACAAAGTAAATAGAGAAGAATAAAGATTTAACGAGGTTCATATGCTAAGCCTAATTATCTTTAAGGCAGAGACAAATAGAGTTTTCCACTATAAATATAAAGTACAATACGAGAAATTCTCGATTACCACCCCTTTATATAGATCCTAAATATTGTCACAGTAAGGAGTGATTTTTCAAACCCATCAGGATGATGGTTTCCCCAAAGCTAAAATGAAAATAGGTTTTTCAAACGTGCTAGGAAATATGGTATAATTAGAATTTATAGAATTCAAGATACAAAATTAACAAATCTTTTCTTTGAATTGAATTCTCTTCAAAGTGGAAAACTCTCTCTGTTTAGGCCTAAGCCGAACCTCGTCGTTAGACTCTTGTGTTATTTGAAAAATAGGAACAAAATCTAAATGATGACCTAAAAAAGAAATATTTGCATAAATTACCACCACAAAGGACGTGGTATGATAAATGGGATCCCTCTATCCTAAATTAAAGGTTTCATGTTCGATTCCTGAAAATAATAAAAAATCTAGTTCGAAGTGTTCTCTTTAATGAATTTTACGCTGCATAAATCTGAATTAGTCGAACCAATGAATACTACCAGATAATTGTGAAAAAAGAGGAAGACATCCGTGTAAAGACAAGAACAGATAGCTGGAAAAAACAATAGCACGTATCCTTATTCTTACCGAATGTTATACGGATTTCATTAAGAGGATACATATGTGCAACATACACGTTTAGAATTAGGCATGACGCAGAAGCCTCTAGAAAATAATGAGATACATCAATATTGTCGATTATCACAAAAAGAAGATTCTTGTATAAACATGCATGTTGGCGTGCACTTAATCATTGGCCAATCTCCATTAACTAATTCTTATCCTCAAATATTGTATTTTTTGATTCCCTAAAATTGTATTGAAGTCTATTCGAATACAATCTTTGATTCCTCTCCAAGAAGAGTGACAATCTACATCTTCGTAACATTTCATATCCTCTATATCTTCCTCTTTTTTTCTATTTTTGTTTATTCACTTTAAATCTTTGAAAGATGATTTAACTATTCCAGATATTCCTTTCAAAAATGTACTAGAACAACACAACCAGAATAAAGAGAGATCAGTAGCATATATTTAAAACTTCAGTAACATGTATCATGTATGTAATCAATTATGTTTTCGCAACTCCTAATAAGAATACTGAGTCCATAGTGTAGACTTGCTTCGCATAGGCTCGAGTTGGTAGTAACTAAATATAGAGAATAAATTTTTTAAATTGACCAAAGATAGGAAATCTAGTATCTGCTTATGTGGGAAAGATTGTTAAAAAGGGGATATGTGATCAATTTATTCTTTTTTCTAACCGATCCATTTCGTGTCACGTCTACCAACTATCCATAAAGGAAGAAGACGTATACTCAAAAGTATAAAATCTTTTTTGTGGTATAGTCAAGCTTGAGTGCCTACCTTTTTAATGATCTTGTCACTTCTCTTAAACTATAGTGTAATATATTGGTCGTAGTCGGTAAGTATATAATGTAGCTGGAGTAGTAAAGTCTTGTGCTATGAATGCATAAATAGGTAAAGAGTACATGTGGTTGAGCTACACATAAGTAATAGCCCAAAAGAAGTTAGAACAAGGCCTAATTGAAAATGAAGCATATTATTGATTGTGTCATAAAAACTCTTGCCCAGAGGGATATGCATATCTAAAACGTCTGTCGTACTTTACGTATTCTCGGACGAATTCACTCTAGATTATTGCCTTCTATTCTTGAGGAAGTGATCGAACTGCGCGGCGAAAACACATTATTTGCTTTTTGGGTGGATTTTTTGTGACAGCGGCACAAGAAGACTTTGTACATTGTTGAGTACACTACAAGATTACATACCAAATGGTCGACATAACCCTTTTTATTATTCTTCTTATTTTTCAAGAGCTATATTCGTATAACTTTGAAAAATAAGAATAATTTTTTTATGATAACTTAAGAAAAGGACATTTGCGTAAATCTAACCCATTAATAACTTTGGTTTCAGAAAAGATGAAAACCGCACTTTGTTTAAAAAGTTATCCTCATAAGAATATAGAGTTTAGGGCATTATTATTTTCATGTGCACGTCCCCATCTTCTTTTCCAGAAATTTCTAGACTAGGTCCTCTATTTTCTCAACTTCAGCCACTGCCGTTTCTTTTTTACAAACGAGTTGGAAATGATATAATAGTAGCTCGCAAAACTATTGTTAAAATAAAACGATCAATGCAACATGATATTGTTATAAATTAACCACTAGAAACTAAATGATCTTCAGTAGTTGGTACTTAGGAATTAAAGATATGAGTTAATTTATGTATGATCACTTGATTTTTATTTTATTGTACCAAAGTTATTAAACTATTTTCTGTAAGAAAAAAGTCACTCAATTTTATCTAAATATCATTTAACTCAATAAACAATATCTTGTAAACAAAAAGTTACACAATTGCACTAAGTATCAAAGAAATCACTAGAAGGAAACAAATGAGACATTTTCATAAATATATGCTCTACCATCCATTTTGAAAATGAGTTCTATCGACTATTGATGTCCCTGGTGTCGTAAGATCAATCATGTCCCCTTTTTACAGTCAACTTGTGTGAAAACACACGCACAAAAATGGATATATATATATATATATTAACACGCGCGTGCATTTGAATTTGTTCCAAAATATTAGTTATACACTTAAAATTTACATGCCAGTTATACACTTAAAATTTACATGCCACCAATAGGTTCCTTATATTTGTTCGAGACGAAATTATTTCCAAATAATTAATACATGGATTGTATATTTTAAGAGAATCTTTGTCCTTATTAGGTAGTCTTACTCACACATTATTAATATACATATTTTTATTTATAAAAACTAATATTATATCTCAAACATAAGTTAAGTTAATATAAGTAGGCGTTTGGACATGTGATTTGAAATCATGAGATGAAATCAGTGTTTGGACATGCGATTTAATCTCATGATTTCATGTCATGAGATGAAATCCCAAATCATCCAAAAAGGCATAATTTAGAAATTTCAAACCATGGTTTCAAACTATATCCAAACGACACCTAAGTAATAATAAAGTGGTTGTTCTTGCCATCAATCAAAGATTATTACAACGCACACGAGATGCCGCATAATAGCGACTCCTATGTTTTCATACAACTTTGTCAAATATGATGTCTTTGAAAACTAAAAGAATGAATCTTTTTTTAAGTGATTAGTACTTACTCTTTGACCATACACTTCTAACTTAGTTCCTTGTCTAGCAATAATTTATTCATATTAAGTATGTCACCACTTGTGATATTCTTCAATGAGTATATTTCTATTAGTATTTGGTTTGGTCAAATAACATATGAGATTGAACTACCAGTTTACCCCTTAAACAGGTAACAATTAAATTTGTATGTGGTTTAAAGGATATGCGATTTGATTCGTTTAGAGAGTAGAAGAATAACAATGATAAAGTAAAGATTAAGGATAAGAAGGTAAGAGATAGCCTCAGTGAATATTGCAACAGATGGCACGGACTGAGGCTCAAACACTTCGAACCAATTTGTGAAAATTCTATTGCCTTTGATGCTTACAGAACTTGAGAATTAGCGTTTTGTATAATTGTGTAGAAGAAAAGTAAAACGCGATCCCCTTTCTGTGAGGACCTACCTCCCTATTTATAGTACAAGTATTTGTGTTCTACATGGTAACTAAATCAATCATGGATAATGATTCCCTGAATCTCAGTTTTGACAGCTGCGTGACGCGTCGTGCGGAGAGAAATCCGCAACGGGCTGTATTTCTCGAACTCTTATCAATTAGAAATGTAACTCTTCGAAAATCGCTGGGTCCGGGTGACTGAGTCCTAAACGTTTCCACCCGGTTAGACGAGCTCAACTGATCTATTGCCGCTCGTTCTTAGTCCGAACTATCGGTCGTTGGGTCGGGATCTTAGACCCCGATTTTTATCGTATATAGATAGTCCCTCCAATTTTCGGAGGAAAGTATTAACTCCGGGAAATGGATCTGAATGAGGCTGAGCAGTCCGTACCTAGCCGTCTTTGAAAAGACATTCCATCAATCCTGCACTCTGCCCAATACTGATACTTCATTATTATCACCGCCTAATCAGTCTCGATAATCCATCCCTTGTCAGAATTTAAAACTTTTCAACTCCCCACCTTTTGCTATATAAGGCCCATACTTCATACTTTGCCATGCACTTAGAAAAGAACCCTAAGTTCTAAACTTTAAAGCCCCTTCTTTGCAACTGCTTGCTTCTAAAAACCCTTTTCAATAATGACTTCCATTCCGTTGCTGATGCAAAGCGCGGCCCAACTTTCATCGCCACCACGTTCTCCACCATTATTGCGACGGGAGCTTCCAGTCCCGAAGAGGAACTAGAGTTCCTTGCTACTAATATTCTCTCCGCTGGTTTCAAATACCAGAGCGACTACAAGGCTTCTCACCATCTCGAATCTGTGGAAAAATTCGAGTCCTATATCGATGCTGCTTCTGTTCCTATAGTTAGGAACGATTGTAACTTGGGGGAGGATATCGACGTTCTCCCCGTTGATCAGGGAGCGAGGATCAACCATCACTTTAATGGTTATTCATTGGTCTATACTTACCCTTTTACTATTGGGTTTTCTCTTCCTATCCCTCAAGTGATAGAGGACTTTTGTCGCCGATACCGCGTTTGTCTTGGGCAAATAGCTCTGCAGATTTGGAGGTTTGTATACTGTATTGAGATCTTGGCCAACATAGTCGGGGTTTCTTTTACCCTTGACCAGCTAATTCACCCCGAGTGATCAGAGGTGGCATAATTCATTTGTACCCTCGTGGGGCTCGAGGCTTTATAGACCTTGAGGATGATTTCGATCGGGGATGGTTGCATCGGTTTGTCATGATTCGCACGGACCAATTCCATCGCTCTCTGTCCGTAGACTTCCCCGAAGTGTGGAATCCTACCCCGATTTCGGCCGAACCCGAACTCGTAGTCACTATTTTTGAGTGGGTAATTGCACTGTTAGGCGCTTCTCGTGACGTGGGTCGCTCTTGGAGGAACATGGCGCCCGAAGGGTGGAGAGGCAAAAGCCATGGTAAGTTTCAATCTGCTCGTGAAATTTCTTGTCCATTTTTCTAACTTTATAATCTAATCCCGAACTCCTGGCTTTCAGGGCTCCCTACAAAGAGATCCTCTTTAAAGGGAAAAAACATAAGGGAAAAGGATATCGGGGATGCCGTCGAAGAAGGGGATATAGCAGCTGTTTCGGCGAAGGCAACAAGACGGAGAGTCCCTGCAAGCACTTCAGTTACCCCTTCAGGGATAGGCTCTCTGGTCAAATCACGCCGTATTTCACGAATTCGGGGAGAGATTTCCCGTGGTGGACCAACCCTAGTGATCATTCTAGATGAAGACGATCCGTTGGAGCAAAACAGCCCTGGTGAAGGTTCGGCGGTACCGAAGTACGGCTCTGAAGCCACTTAGCTGATGCATGAGCATACCGAAGCATCCGAGGACATGAACTGAAGTTCTCAACCTTCGAGTCACTGGATCGGACTGGCTTTTTTTTGTTTCTAGTTTAGGACCGTATGTTAGGCCATTTTGTTTTGTGCAGTTAATGTAACCGAGATAGTCGGGTGTCCGTCACAAATGTAGTAGAAACTCGCTTGAATTAAATCGAACCCCTTTGAATTGTGAATGTTTTCATCCGTTTTTTAATTTCATCCGGATCGAATTGGATTTTTCTTTATGGATGGATTCTTCTCTTCGTTCTAGTCTCCGTTATGTCGAGCTTATCGATATCTTCTCCTGTAAGTTTAAAAATAAGCGGGAAACCCAAACGTCTTGTCAATCGTCACGTCCGCCTGACTTCGAACACGTGTGACTTTCCTATTGGTTGTTCCTTCAGTTATCTGATCAATGCACTTCCGTCATAATGAATTTTTTCCTATAAATAGTTTGTCCCTCCTCATTTTTACTATTTACAGCCTTAAAAAAAATTACTCCTCGATCTTAACTCTTGCTTTCTTCATCTGAGATGCCAAGCCTTCGTCGGAATCTTCAAATTTCTCATCAGAATCTTCAAACTTCTCGTCGGAATCTTCATCCTGTTCTTCAGATTTTCCCAGATCTTCAAATCTTTATAAAATTTTCTTTCATCTTCTTCCTTCACCAAATCTTCATCAAAAATGGTTCTGAGTCCAAGATCTTCCTATCACGAGGCTTCTCCGGTTGGGTTCCCCCGGTCGAGCGAGATCGAGGTTAGAATCTCATACGAACCCCGAGGTAAATATGTCATCCCCTCAGTATATCATTTCGACTCCGAGTTTACGGTGAAAAAGCCTTCGAGGGGTGGCAAAGCTTATCGAGGTTACAACGTCAAGTGCTACCCCTCCGCGATTGATGCGACTATCATCCCCAAGGTTCGTTCAGATTGTGGGTGGAAGGACAGCCCCTCCGAGATCATAATTTGGGGCCTTGATGACAACATAACTACCTATGTGGAAGGGTACTTGTCCGTTTACACTTACCCTTTCACCTTCAACTTAGAGCCCGCGATTGACGAGGTGATTCTAGACATGTGCAAGACATATAAATTATGTCTTGCACAAATCGGGCCGAATGTCTGGCAGATCTTCACGTGCATCTATTTTTTGGCAAACAACATTAGGGCCACGTTCACGCTGCACCATCTGATCTGATTTTATTCTCCCCGGATCTTTCGTGGTGGGATCGTGAAGCTGACAAAGCGCAGAGAGTACCCGATCCTTTCCAGCGTGGATGAAAACAAAGATCGAGGTTGGCTCGAACGCCTTGTTCGAGTCAAGACCGAGGAGATCATTCCTCGAAGCTATCTTCCTTTTCTCGAGCAATGGAATAATAATTGTAAGTGTCCTCGGCGTCTTTTAACTCATCCGTTACTTGCAAACTCCTTACGTGTCTAACTTTTTGCCTTTGACCCTTTTCATGTTACAACCAAAGAGTGGTTACCGGGTACCATTTCTGATTTTGAGAAGTGGGTGGATGTCATAATAGCCCAGCACCCCCACGAACTCCGCACTTGGAAAGATCTTTCTGCGGGCAAATGGGTGCTAAAAAATCACGGTAAGCCTTCTATTTGTTTGATTTTTGTACCTTTTTGTATTACCTCGTAATCTTTGCTGATGATTAATGATATGCTATGCTATGTAGGCCTGAAAAGGGGCAAGGCCAATTTGAGGCCTGAGCCTTCGGATGCTCCCTCGGCGATGGAATAAATGTTCGATCCGACAAGTGCGGATCAAGTCGTTGCCGAGGTTTCAAAGAGTAAGAAACTGAGTAGACCCTCCAAACCCTCGACCTCAACGTTCAGAAAATGAGGAGAACTACTCAGACCCGGACGTTGAGAGACATTCCCTAGGAAGATCTTCTCATGAAATCCGTTAGTACCGATATAGCCGCCGCCACTGGTGCTGAGGCAAGTGAAACTCCGTTTGATGGGACGGAGGGATCGAAATGGTCGGTCCAACTGCCGAAAGCGTGGGAGAAGATGTACAGTCTTTCGATTTGCCAGATCTTGGCTTATCGAGAATCGCGGCCCCTGTGGGTCTTATTTTAGTAGAGGACGACCCGTCCTCGAGTGAGAAACAAACGGCCGAAGTGGCTGGGACTACCTCCACCCTCCCCTCGAGCAGGAGGATTTTGAAGACATGTTCGAAGCCACTGCCCCTACTTCTTCTGCCATGGCCGACTTTACGGGGTTTAATCTCCCTATTCCCCAAGGGCACCGAAGGCTTTTGAGGGCTATCGAGTCGGGTTCTCAAGCTAACCTCGCGGATAATTTCCCAGCTTCGAGTGCCAGCCCGAATGAGATGAGGTCCATCATTGTCACCGTCCCTATGGATACACACCTATTGTCTCGACCAGTCAGAGTGGTTAGTTATCTTCGGCCTCTTGTGTCCGACGAGGATCGAGAAAAAATGAACCGCGTCTCGTGGCAATGTCTCTTCAACGAGAGCATGCACTCTGCCAACCGGGTATGTTTAACATCCCCGATTTTAATTATATCTTATAACTTGTGCTTATGTTTAATTTAGGCCTTTCCACTTTTTTGCAGTCTGTGTTTTTCAACACGAGGGCTTTCTTCGATGTATGAAGGAAAATGCCGAGTTGCGTAGCCAAATTGAAGAAGTTTAGGGTCAGCTGGACGCTCAAGGTCGAGAGACCGAGAAATTTAAACTCCTTTTACAGCAAAAAGTATATTATCTGCTAGAAGTGGGCGACTCCTCAGTACTTAAGGCCAAGCTCGTTGCTGTAAAGGAGGGCAAACTCTATGTTAAAAATGACCTGGCGGACTTAGTTGAGAAGTATACCATTCTTATGGTGGATAAGCGAAGGCTTGAACGGGAATCCGAGGCTGTACTTGAGGAGGAGAAGACTGCTAATGCCAATCTAAGGAAAGATCTCGATGGTGTCAAGGCTGAGATTGCCAACCTTATTGCCGAGCTCGTTTCTGAGAAGGAAAGATTGAGGGTGGCCCAAGAGAAGGCCAATACCCGAGCCAAGTCTGTCGAGGATCTTAATCAACAGCTCAAAGTGGCCACTCGAGATCTGAGTATGCTATCTCAGCAGAACGTCGGGTTGACGATCCAGCTCCAACAGGCGTTATCCAAGCAGGATCGAATCCGGTCCCAAGCTGAGATCGACGTCAAAGCTGCTAATGATCGATCTACTCTGCGAGCCGAGCATATGAAGTGGAAAACCCGCGTGCTTACTCTTCAAGAGGTCCAGCGCGGCATTGTGGATATAGACTTGAAGATTTCTCAGGCCGAGGAAGCCGAGACCCGGACCTAAAAAGCTTTTCTTGGCGATAGTTCGAAAGATGAGCCTGCCGCTTCCGAAAGATGAGCCTGCCGCTTCCGATAGTTCGAAAGTCCCAAAAATGTATATTTCTTTTGTGTTTGTAAGTTTTTACCAAGGTCGGCATCCGACCTTTATATATATGATGAAAGTGTTTATTTCACCGGTGTCCTTCCAAGCCAACTTCTTCATTTTTTGACACTTTAAATAATGTTTATTTAATGTCTACTTGAAAAGAAATGGATTCGTACTGATATCTCGTTCGAATATGAGTTAGGCCTGACCTCGGCTGATATTTACATGAGTTCGTTATTTAGAGTGAACAATTCTCGAAAACATGCTAGCTTTGTGCACCGAGACTTTTATCTGTTGGTGACTAAGTAAACGGACTTAATTTTATGCTTGTGAATTCGGACGTCTCCAAATTACTTCGGGCGTTTGGGTGGATTTTTCCAACCTTTTAGACTTGGTGTTTTCGAACTTTGGGCTTAGTCTATTTGAGACTTTCAACACCCTCATGCACAAGTTAGGTTCAATTCGCTTTGAATTTCTCGAGGCCAAACCCTTATTTTGTTTGTCAAATGTTGACGATAAGTCCCTAGTTTATAGCTGCTCTCAGCTTTAGAGATGACAAAAGAGAGGAAAAAAGGTCTTATGTGTGCAAAGTAAATATTCGCGCAATGTTAATATGCGAAAAATTTAAACCAAAGTGTTCTTCTCATTTCAAAAACTTGTGTGGTACAACTGCCGAGGGAGGCATTTGATTCGTTTTTGCCATAGCATATAAGACTGACCGGGCATGACTCATTCAGTCGTTTGGCCCTTATAATGAATCCTAGTGCTGAAATTTCAGAAGCTTTAAAAGTATAATCGATTTGGATGCAATGGGCTATGTGATAGTCCCCTAGTGTTTGTGTTACACCTTGGAACTTTAGGGTGCTAAGTGACGAAAGGACTAACGTAAATTTTCAGAGAAGTTAAAGGCCAGGGGAGAAAAGTCTGTTAAATGAAACTTCGCCGCAGTTCTGCGAAAGGGGGGGGGGGTTCGACGGTCGTCCTTTGTACCGTCGAACAGGTCGACGCCCCGTCGATGGCGCCGTACAACCTGAGCTGGAGCAAAGACCACTCGACGAACAGGTCGACGCTCCGTCGATCAGTTCGACGGACCGTCCGTCTTACCGTCGAATGAGAAGAAATGACAGATTGCTCACTGGAAATTGATGACTTCGACGCCTGGATCGACGCCCCGTCGATCCAATCGACGCTCCGTCGATTGCACCGTACATCTCGGACGGGACTGATTTCTTGAATTAATATAAGACCCCTCCTCCATTTTTATTTCATTTCACCTTCTACTCTCTTCTCTCCAAGAACTCTCTAGAACCTTCTCCACCATTCATCCACAAGAAATCAAAGGAAAACCATGGTCATCAACACCAAATCCATGAAATCTAGTTTATGAAACCCATTAAAACTTCATCTAAGCCAAGGAAACTCAAGAAGAGTGAGTTAGGGTTTTGGTGCAAGAAAGGAAGTTCCCCTCAAAAGCTATTCATCCATAATTAATTAAGTGAGTTTTATGGCCCTTTTTATATGGTTTGAGTGGTTGAAAGTTGAAACACTGGAATTGTGGCAAAACATAGAAATTGGGTCATGAATATGTGAATAGTGATTGGTGTGAATTAGGAATGTTGGTATGCTGAGATTGTGAAAATGTTATAAGTGACATTTAGACCATGAAATAAGTATTATATATGAGAAAACGCGATAACGAGTTATAATCGTAATTGTGGGGAAATCTAAGAGAAATGGTGAATTGTGGAAAAAGTAGTATAAACAAAGGAAGTGCTGCCCAATTTTCCCTAGATATAGTGAACTGGTCGTATAAACGATTAACTAATGTTAGCGCGAATTCTCTCTTGAAGGTAGAAACGCGATATCGAGGAAAAACAAGCAAGCGATAGATTAGTTAAACGACAAAGGTATGTGAGGCTAGTCCTTTCCTTCTATGGCATGAATCATATAGTATGACTTTCCTTCTTCTCCATGAATCTCTTAAATTCCGGAAAAGTCACGAACCTGTGACCCTAAATTGCTACACAAGGTAATGAGCTAGAGTATATTAAATTTTGATGTTCATGATATGATGTTCCCAAACCGTTCATGGTGTCGTTTATTGATACACTCACCTCATACACTATTCCCTTCAAGGTGAGGCAGAATGTTAATGTGTGCTCCATAAGGAAATCGGGAAAACACGACCTTACGTCACTCCGATAAAGCATAGTTAACTTTAAGTCTTTTGCATGCATTATATTGGGCATATTATGGTATTATAATGATGAGATTACACCGCGCCTATTTGGCCGGGCAGTCACCCCTAAGGCGGGCAGCTATACACCATGGCCAGATGGCATGGGCAGACACCACTAGTTGGCGGCATGAGATGGTACCCCGGACGCGGGAGGCCTGGACGCGGGCTGATGTTATTGATCATTACACCGTACCTTTATGGTCGGGCAGCATATACATATATATATACTTATGCATCCATGAAATGATTATGATTATGACAGTAAGTCGGCATGCATTATTCCTTATGCTTCATGGTCAGTTACACATTGCTCTTCATTGGTGTCACCTTATTTCATTGATGTATTGTTGTTGTTTATGCCTCTCATACTCAGTACAATGTTCGTACTGACGTTCGTTTTCTTTGAACGATGTGTTCATGCCCACAGGTAGACAAGGAGGTGATCTTGATCCAGATTTGTAGGAGCTGTTAGCGGATTTGAGAGCACTCCATTGTTCCGGAGGTGCTTATGGTTATTCCTTTATGTACATGTATATTTTGGGCACGACGGGGTCTTGTCCCGTCCATATGTCTAGTACTCTAGTAGAGGCTCGTAGATACGTAGAGTGGGTAGTATGGTCTCACGAGATTGCCATATATATATGTATATCTATGTATAGGTTATTTCAATGACCAAAAGGCTTGTGCATAGAAGGGTAGTTATGTTTTTTAATCGAATGATGAACTTCTTTATGCTTCGAGTATAATATTGAATAAATGAGCATGATAAGTAGTAGAATGAAGGATGCTCGGTGGTTAGCCCCGGGTATCCGTCGCGGCCCCTAGTCGGGTCGTGACAGAAGTGGTATCAGAGCAGTTCAGTCCGAGGAAGTGTCTACGAGTCGTGTCTAGTAGAGTCTTGTGTATGGTGTGTTGCGCGCCACATCAATAAACAGGAGGCTACAGGGCATTTAGGATAAATGACCATCCTTCTTCTTATAAGATCGTGCGATAGAGCCGGGGTATAAGATTTTATCACCCCTAATGGTGTGTTGTGATTTCAAAAATGCCGCCAAAGGTGAAGGCAACAGCCGCCCGGAAGGGCAAGACTACTACAAACAGGTGAGTGGTAAGCGAGCCGCCGACGAACGTAGCAGAGGGCGAGTCACATAATGAGGCCCTATCTAATACTTCCTCCACCCCGCCCAATGTAGAGGAACTAGGAGGAATTCCAGCTCCAGTCCCACCACCAGTTGTTCCGGGTCAACAAGTGACCGAGGCCATTCAATTATTGACACAGTTGGTTGCCGCCCAGGCACAGCGGCAAAATGCGAGCCCCAGTGATCGTTCAGCCAGTACCCGAGCCCGTGATTTTATGACTTTGAATCCTCCGGATTTCTTTGGGTCAAAGCCGAACGAAGACCCGCAGGGTTTTATTGATGAGATGTTGAGAACATTGAGGCTTATTCACGCCTCCGAGACTGAATCGGTGGAGTTGGCATCTTATAGGATCCAGGATGTGGCAATTTTATGGTATAATAACTGGGTATTGTCAAGAGGAGAGAATGCGCCTCCTCCCTTTTGGCAAGAATTCGTCGATGCCTTCATCTGTCACTATTTTCCACCCAAGGTCCGCCGAGCCAGAGCGGCTAGATTTCTAAATTTGAGGCAAGGAAATATGAGTGCCCGGGAGTATAGTCTGCAATTTAATTCACTGGCTAGATATGCCCGGCTATGGTGGCTGATATGGGAGATAGGGTGCATAGGTTTGTGAATGGCTTGGGGCCACATTTGTTCAAAGATTGCTTGATATCTTCACTACAAGATGGGATGGATATTTCTCGAATACAAGCCCATGCTCAGAATTTAGAGGGGCGACAACCGCCACAACCGAGAGGTGATCGTGATGTTGATAGAAGGCAAAGCAAGAGGGCTAGATCTATGGGAGCAGGCAGTGATTATGGAGGGGGATCAAGACAGACTTATTCCCAATATTCAGGTCAGTCGGTGACTAGTGCACCTCCTCGATTCACGGGCAAGAGATTTGATCGTTCCTTTCGTTCAAGACCGAGTCAGAGTTCGAGGGTCTCAGATTCGCAGTTTAGGGAAGATTATGGTCAGAGGAGACCCCAAGTGCCACGGTGCAGCCAATGCGGTAAACTACATTCCGGACAGTGTCGCCAAGGTTCGGATGCTTGCTATGCTTGTGGCCAGATTGGGCACATGATGAGAGATTGCCCGTCGACGAGTGGTAGAGTTGGAGTTCAGCCTACAGGTTCAGCAGCCGGTTCCTCCTCAGTACGCCCGGTAGGGCAGACTCCCCAAATGTCAGCAGGCCGAGGTAGAGGCAGGGGGGCAACATCTACTCTAGGTGTCACTCAGCCCCGTGTATATGCTTTAGCTGGACGACAGGATCTTGAGTCCTCTCCGAATGTGGTTACAGTTATATTGTCTATATTCTCCCGTGATGTGTATGCATTGATAGATCCTGGTTCTACTTTCTCTTATATCACTCCATATGTTGCTGGTTGTATTGGGGTGAAGCCTGAGCTTATCAAGCCTGTTGAGGTGTTCACTCCGGTTGGTGATCCCGTAATAGCAAGACAGGTCTATAAAAATTGTGCAATTGTGGTATGTGATCGCCAGACCGAAGCTGATTTGATCGAGCTGGAAATGTTATATTTCGATATTATTATGGGCATGGATTGGTTGGCGTCGTGCTATGCAAATGTTGATTGCCGATCGAAAGTAGTTCGATTCCAATTTCCGGGAGAGCTCGCGCTTGAATGGAAGGGTAATGCAGCGTCTCCAAGAGGTAGGTTTATTTCCTACCTCAAGGCAAGAAAGATGATAGCTAAAGGCTACATTTACCATCTAGTTCGGGTTCATGACACCGAGGCAGAGTCGCCAATTCTCCAGTCTGTTCCGGTAGTGAACGAATTTCCAGATGTATGTCCAGATGAACTTCCAGGCCTTCCTCCAGAGAAGGAAATTGATTTCGCTATTGATGTATTGCCGGACACCAAGCCTATCTCTATTCCTCCTTATCGAATGGCTCCGGCATAGTTAAAAGAGCTAAAGGCGCAGTTGAAAGACTTGCTTGAGAAGGGGTTTATTAGGCCCAGCTTATCGCCGTGGGGAGTACAAGTTTTGTTCGTGAGAAAGAAAGATGGTTCCCTACGAATGTGCATTGATTATAGACAATTGAACAAGGTGACGATAAAGAACAAATATCATCTCCCAAGGATTGATGATTTATTTGATCAGCTGCAGGGTGCCAAGTGGTTCTCAAAAATAGACCTGAGGTCGGGCTATCATCAAGTGAGGGTTAAAGAAGAAGATATTCCTAAAACAGCCTTCAGGACGAGATATGGTCATTATGAGTTTCGGGTGATGTCGTTTGGGTTAACTAATGCTCCGGCAGTGCTCATGAACTTGATGAATAATGTGTTCAGGACACTATTGTATTTGTTCGTGATAGTGTTCATTGACGATATTCTGGTGTATTCTCGCACGGAATCCGAACATGCGGATCATTTACGTATCGTTCTTGGAATTCTTCGAGCCCGAGAATTATATGCGAAATTTTCAAAGTGCGAGTTTTGGCTGAATTCTGTGACATTTTTGGGCCATATTATGTCAGATGATGGCATTCGAGTGGATACCCAGAAAATTGAAGCTGTGAAGAATTGGCCGAGGCCTACAACGCCTACGGAAGTCCGTAGCTTTCTAGGGTTGGCAGGTTATTCCAGGAGATTCGTAGAGGGATTTTCATCTATTTCAGCCCTATTGACGAAGGTAACCCAGAAGTCCGCCAAATTCCAATGGAACGATGCTTGTGTGCGCAATTTCCAAGAGTTGAAAGACAGATTGACCTCAGCTCCAGTCTTAACACTTCCAGAAGGGTCCGATGGTTACGTAATATACTGCGACGCTTCCGATGTTGGATTAGGATGTGTGCTAATGCAGCACGGTAGGGTTATTTCTTATGCTTCAAGACAACTGCGGAAACACGAAAAGAACTATCCAACCCATGACCTCGAGTTAGCTGACGTTGTTCATGCGTTAAAAATGTGGAGACATTACTTGTATGGGGTGCATGTCGATATTTATACAGATCACAAGAGTCTCCAATACATTTTCAAACAGAAGGAGTTGAATCTGCGATAGAGGCGGTGGTTAGAATTATTGAAGGATTACGATGTGAGCATCTTGTACCACCCCGGAAAAAGAAAATGTGGTGGTTGATGCGCTTAGCCACCGATCAATGGGTAGCTTATGCGGAGTTCCACCGGAAAAGAAGGAGATGATTCACGAGCTTTGCAAACTCGCTAACCTTGGAGTACGTGTAATTGATTCGAGTAATTCAGGGGTTGGTATTAATAATCCCACGGTTCGGTCCTTGAATGCAGAAGTGAAGGAGCGCCAGTATGACGATCCTCAATTGAGCTAGTACAGGGACAGACTTCATGAAAAGGAGAGATCTCCATTTAAAACATCGATGGACAAGATTCTTCGATACCAAGGCAGGCAGTGTGTTCCGAATGTTGCAGAGCTACGCCGACGAATTTTGGAAGAAGCCCATTACTCTCGATATTCTATTCACCCAGGCGCAACAAAGATGTATCACGATCTCAAATTGATATATTGGTGGAATGGCATGAAGAGAGACATAGCAGAGTTTGTAGCCCAATGTCCGAATTGCCAACAAGTAAAGATCGAACATCAAAAGCCAGGAGGACTATTGCAAGTAATGGAAATCCCTATGTGGAAATGAGAAGTTATCAATATGGATTTTATTGTGGGGTTACCCCGTTCTCGAGGCAAGTATGACTCTATATGGGTAATTGTGGACAGATTAATAAAGGCGTCTCATTTTCTTCCCGTCAGGACCACATACTCCACAGAAGATTATGCGAGGTTGTATCTCAAGGAAATTGTGCGACTCCATGGTGTCCCATTATCCGTTATTACAGATAGAGGGGCACAGTTTACAGCCAAGTTCTGGAAATCTTTTGAAGAAGGTCTAGGTACCCAAGTGAAACTCAGTACAGCATTTCATCTGCAAACTGATGGGCAAGCCGAACGTACTATTCAGACCTTGGAAGATATGCTCCAAGCGTGTGTGCTGGATTTCGGTGGTAGTTGGGATGATCATCTACCCCTTATTGAGTTCGCTTATAACAATAGCTACCATTCCAGTATCCAGATGGCTCCGTACGAAGACCTATATGGAAGGAAATGTCAGTCCCCAATTGGATGGTTTAAAATAGGAGAAGTACAACTAATAGGTCCTGAATTGATTCAGCAAGCGGTAGAAAAAGTCAAAGTTATCCGAGATCGCTGGCGAGACTTAGAATTTCAAGTCAATGATTGGGTATTTTTTAAGGTGTCGCCAATGAAAGGGGTGATGAGATTCGGCAAGAAAGGGAAACTAAGCCCACGATATGTTGGACCTTACAAAATTATTCGTAAGGTCGGCCAAGTAGCTTATGAATTGAACTTGCCTTCGGAGCTGGAATCAGTCCATCCAGTCTTTCATGTCTCGATGCTCCGTCAGTGCGTTGGAGACCCTACGAGGATTGTCCCGATTGATAATGTTCAGGTGACAGAAAGGTTAGCATATGAAGAAGTACCCATTGCCATCTTAGATAGGCAAGTACGGAAACTGTGAAACAAGGAAGTGGCCTCAGTTAAGGTCTTATGGCGAAATATCAACAGAGAAGAGATGGCTTGGGAAGCGGAAGAGGGAATGAAATCCAAATATCCACATTTACTCCAAACCCCAGGAAAGGCTCAAGATGAAGCGCCGGCAGAATAAGGTATGAATGCATTAAATGAAGTGTAATAATTAGAGTATCTGAATACCCCTATTTCCATCATTACTCAGATGTTATATCCCCGTTTGCGGGAGCATTTGAGAGGCTTTCTTAGAGTTTTATTGCGTTGTAGTCCTGTGAGGAAAATTATTATAGGCTGTTGTGACAGGATGGTAGCGCCATATTACAGGGGAACCTCTGGCGAAATTTTTGTAGAACTCCCGAGTACTTAACATTCGAGGACGAATGTTCCAAAGGGGGGAAGGATGTTACACCTCGAAACTTTGGGGTGCTAAGCGACAAAGGGACTAACGTAAATTTTCAGAGAAGTTAAAGGCCAGGGGACAAAAGTCCGTTAAATGAAACTTCGCCGCAGTTCTGCGAAAAAGGGGGGTTCGACGGTCGTCCTTTGTACCGTCGAACAGGTCGACGCCCCGTCGATGGCGCCGTACAAACTGAGCTGGAGCAAAGACCACTCGACGAACAGGTCGACGCTCCGTCGATCAGTTCGACGGACCGTCCTTCTTACCGTCGAATGGGAAGAAATGACAGATTGCTCACTGGAAAATTGATGACTTCGACGCCTGGATCGACGCCCCGTCGATCCAATCGACGCTCCGTCGATTGCACCGTACATCTCGGACGGGACTGATTTCTTGAATTAATATAAGACCCCTCCTCCATTTTTATTTCATTTCACCTTCTACTCTCTTCTCTCCAAGAACTCTCTAGAACCTTCTCCACCATTCATCCACAAGAAATCAAAGGAAAACCATGGTCATCAACACCAAATCCATGAAATCTAGTTTATGAAACCCATTAAAAGTTCATCTAAGCCAAGGAAACTCAAGAAGAGTGAGTTAGGGTTTTGGTGCAAGAAAGGAAGTTCCCCTCAAAAGCTATTCATCCATAATTAATTAAGTGAGTTTTATGGCCCTTTTTATATGGTTTGAGTGGTTGAAAGTTGAAACACTGGAATTGTGGCAAAACATAGAAATTGGGTCATGAATATGTGAATAGTGATTGGTGTGAATTAGGAATGTTGGTATGCTGAGATTGTGAAAATGTTATAAGTGACATTTAGACCATGAAATAAGTATTATATATGAGAAAATGCGATAACGAGTTATAATCGTAATTGTGGGGAAATCTAAGAGAAATGGTGAATTGTGAGAAAAGTAGTATAAACAAAGGAAGTGCTGTCTAATTTTCCCTAGAAATAGTGAACTGGTCTTATAAACGATTAACTAATGTTAGCGCGAATTCTCTCTTGAAGGTAGAAACGCGATATCGAGGAAGAACAAGCAAGCGATAGCTTAGTTAAACGACAAAGGTATGTGAGGCTAGTCCTTTCCTTCTATGGAATGAATCCTATAGTATGACTTCCCTTCTTCTCCATGAATCTCTTAAATTCCGGAAAAGTCACGAACCTGTGACCCTAAATTGCTACACAAGGTAATGAGATAGAGTATATTAAATTTTGATGTTCATGATATGATGTTCCCAAACCGTTCATGGTGTCGTTTATTGATTACACTCACCTCATACACTATTCCCTTCAAGGTGAGGCAGAATGTTAATGTGTGCTCCATAAGGAAATCGGGGAAACACGACCTTACGTCACTCCGATAAAGCATAGTTAACTTTAAGTCTTTTTCATGCATTATATTGGGCATATTATGGTATTATAATGATGAGATTACACCGCGCCTATTTGGCCGGGCAGTCACCGCTAAGGCGGGCAACTATACACCATGGCCAGATGGCATGGGCAGACACCACTAGTGGGCGGCATGAGATGGTACCCCGGACGCGGGAGGCCTGGACGCGGGCTGATGTTATTGATCATTACACCGTACCTTTATGGTCGGGCAGCATATACATATATATATATATACTTATGCATCCATGAAATGATTATGATTATGACAGTAAGTCGGCATGCATTATTCCTTATGCTTCATGGTCAGTTACACATTGTTCTTCATTGGTGTCACCTTATTTCATTGATGTATTGTTGTTGTTTATGCCTCTCATACTCAGTACAATGTTCGTACTGACGTTCGTTTTCTTTGGACGATGTGTTCATGCCCACAGGTAGACAAGGAGGTGATCTTGATCCAGATTTGTAGGAGCTGTTAGCGGATTTGAGAGCTCTCCATTGTTCCGGAGGTGCTTATGGTTATTCCTTTATGTACATGTATATTTTGGGCACGACGGGGTCTTGTCCCGTCCATATGTCTAGTACTCTAGTAGAGGCTCGTAGATACGCAGAGTGGGTAGTATGGTCTCACGAGATTGCCATATATATATATATATATATATATATATATATATATATATATATATATATATATATATATATATGTATATCTATGTATAGGTTATTTCAATGACCAAAAGGCTTGTGCATAGAAGGGTAGTTATGTTTTTTAATCGAATGATGAACTTCTTTATGCTTCGAGTATAGTATTGAATAAATGAGCATGATAAGTAGTAGAATGAAGGATGCTCGGTGGTTAGCCCCGGGTATCCGTCGCGGCCCCTAGTCGGGTCGTGACAGTTTGTGTTTGAAGTATGAGAAGAGAAACACCATCATTGATACTGTGCAGTCCCTAGTCCCAGCACTAGTTTTTTTCATTACAGTAACATGCTTTACGTCGTTGCCTCATTAAAAACCTTGCCGGAAAACCCACTTCGGGACAAAATCGAGCTAAGGGAAAAAGAGTGCAACACGTGTTTTCAGGCCTAACTCTAATATTCTTGACTTCATTCGGGCTAGTTCCTGCAAGGACCAAAACAAGTGAGTCAAAAATTTCTCGAAGGGAGTTCGGGTCATACCTTAACAATAATATCTTTTCAAGTGTACTATATTCCAATTGCTTGGCAGTTGTTGGCCATCCTCTGACTCGAGTTGGTACGAGCCTTTGCCGGTTATTCCGATTGCCCTGTACGGCCCTTCCCAGTTCAGACCGAGCTTCCCTTCGTGAGGGTTTTTTGTGTGTAATATGACTTTTCGAAGGACCAAGTCGCTGATTTGAAAGTGCCTTTGTTCTTTGGTTGTAGTACTTGCCCATTCGTTGTTTCTGCGCTGCTAGACAAACCAGCGCGATTTCACGTAGTTCATCCGTTAAGTTGAGCTTTACTGCCATAGCCTCGTCATTTGACTTCTCCGTAGCATATTGGAACCTCAGGCTCGGTTTTTTGACTTCAATTGGGATCAATTATACACCAATGAAAATGGCGTCTCACCGGCGCTTGACTTTGAAGTCGTCCTATAAGCCAAGAGCACTTCTGGCAAGATTTCTTTCCACCTGCCTTTGGATTCATCCAACCATTTCGTTAAGTTCTGGATAATAATCTTGTTCGTTGATTCTGCTTGTCCGTTTGCGCTCGGATGATACATAGTGGACATTATCTTCTTGATCTTCAAGCCTTCAAGGAAATTATTGACTTTGTTGCCTATGAATTGTCAGCCATTGTCGCATGTGATCTCAGTCGGGATGCCGAACCGGCAAATGATGTGGTCCTATTTGAAGTTGATGACCTCCTTTTCCCGTACCTTTTCAAAAGCCTGTGCTTCGACCCATTTAGAAAAATAGTCAGTCATAAATAAGATAAAACGAGCCTTATTGGGTGTCCAAGGTAGGGGGCCAACTATGTCCATTCCCCATTTCATGAATGGCCATGGGGACAATACCGGATGGAGCAATTCCCCTGGTTGATGGATCATTGGGGCGTTCCTTTGACATCGATCACATCTCCGAACAAAATTCTTTGTGTCCTCTTCCATATGATCCCAGTAATAATCGGCTCGAATCAGCTTTCGAACTAATAACTCAGCTCAGGAATGATAACCACAGGTCCCTTCGTAGACCTTGTGCATTGCATAGTCAGTCTCTCTGGGTCCCAGGCCCTGGCTAAAGGACCGTAAAATGAACGTCGGTACAATTTTCCTTCGATTAAGCTATATCTTGCTGCCTTGGTCATAAGAGCTCGTGACTCCTTAGGATCTGCTGGTAACTTTCCCTCCGCCAGGTAGTCTATGTATTTATTCCGCCAGTCCCAAGTTAAACTTGTCATGTTGACTTCGGGGTGGCTGCTTTCAACGGCAGAGTTCATTAATTGGACCACCATACCCGAGTTGAATTCTTCTGTTCCTACCAAAGAGCCCAAGTTAGCTAATGCATCCGCTTCGGTGTTTTGTTCTCTTGACACATGCTGCATAGTCCATTCTTTGAATCGGTGTAGAACCACCTGAATTTTCTCCAAATAATTCTGCATCCTATCATCGTTTACGTCGAAAACCCCATTTTCCAAATTCACGACCAAGAATAAGTCACATTTTTTTTCGATGATCTCTGCCTCCAAGCTCCTGGCCAGTTCCAAACCTGCAATCATAGCCTCATATTCGGCTTCATTGTTAGTCCATTTCAGAGTTCTTATGTACAGTCGGATGATATCACCCGCATGGGCCTTAAGTACAATTCCAAGTCTGTGCCCTTTCACGTTGGAAGCTCCGTCCATGTAAAGAGTGCAGATCCCCGAGGCTTTACCCAAAGTTAACAGAAGTTCTTTCTCTACCTCGGGCACCATTGCAGGGGTAAAATTTGCTACAAAGTCTGCCAAAATCTGAGACTTTATAGCCATTCGGGGTTTGTACTCAATGTCATACCCGCTGATCTCGACTGCCCACTTTGCTAACCTACCGGATAACTCCGGTTTGTGCATAACATTTTTTAACGGATATGTCGTTACTACGCATATAGGGTGACATTGAAAGTAGGGTTTTAACTTTCTAGATGCACTTAATAAAGCTAGAGCCAATTTTTCTAGGTGGCAATAACGTTTCTCCGCATCTCCCAAAGTTCTGCTAACATGATAAATTGGAAACTGCGTATCTTCTTCCTCTCGGACCAGCACCCCACTTACCGCGACCTCGGACACCGCCAAATACAAGTACAACCGCTCATCTGTCTTCGGGGTATGCAACAGAGGCGGGCTCAATAAATACCATTTCAATTCTTCTAAGGCTTGCTGACACTTCGGTGTCCATATGAAGTCATTTTTCTTTTTAAGCAACGAGAAGAAACGGTGACTTTTATCCGAGGACCGAGAGATAAATCTACTCAGGGCCGCAATCTTTGCAGTCAACCTCTGTACGCCTTTCACATTCTCGACTACCCGGATATCATCAATGGCCTTGATTTTATCCTAGTTAATTTCGATCCCTCGATTCGACACCATGAAACCTAGGAATTTACCTGAACCTACTCCAAAGGCGCACTTCTCCGGGTTCAGCTTCATGTTATATTTGCACAATATATCGAAGGTTTCCTGCAAATGCTTCAAATGATCCTCTGTTTCCAGGGACTTAACTAGCATATCATCAATATAGACTTCTATTGTTTTACCTACTTGTTTTTCGAATATTTTGTTAACTAGGCGTTGATAGGTAGCACCCGCATTTTTTAACCCAAACGGCATTACGTTAGAGCAGTAAGTTCCGTACTTAGTTATGAAATAAGTCTTTTCCTGATCTTCCGGGTTCATCCGAAATTGGTTGTACCCGGAGTAAGCGTCAAGAAAGCTCAATATTGCATGGTCAGCCGTTGCATCAATCATGCGATCGATGTTAGGCAAAGGAAAGGAATCCTTCAGGCATGCTGTGTTTAAATCTTTATAGTCCATACACATTCTAAATTTGTTACCCTTTTTGGGTACAACTACTACGTTAGCTAGCCAATCCGGGTATTTAACCTCCTGAATGGATCCTATTTTTAACAACTTCATTACCTTTTCCTTGACGAATTTGTGTTTGACCTCGGCCATCGGTCTCCGTTTCTGTTTTATCGGGGTGAACTTTCGATCAAGGCTCAGCCGATGAGTGGTCACCTCGAGTGGAATACCTATCATATCTAAGTGGGACCATGCAAAACAATTGGGGTTAGCTTGAAGAAATTTGATTAATTTACTCTTGAGCTCCGAGGTTAATCCCGTTCCCAGGTTTACCTTTTTGTCCGGTAGATGGACGAATAGAATAACTTGTTCAAGCTCTTCCACCGTTGATTTTGTTGTGTCTGAATCATCTGGTAGTACAAACGACCTGGGAACATCGAAGTCATCTTCTTCCATGTCTATCTTCCTTCTCCTTCGAATCTGGCCGAATCCGCATCCCGTGATTGCTATTTGGCGTCTTTTATTTCGTTCGCATCCTCTGTACCCTCGTCCATGGCTATCTTTGGCGTTTGAACAGCTTCTTCAACCGCGAACATTTCTTTGCTGCAAGTTGTTCTCCATGAATGAGTTTTACTCCCTTCGAGGTTGGAAATTTCAGTATTTGATGCAAGGTTAAAGGTACCACCCTCCTGATGTGCAACCACGATCTTCCGAGCAAGGTGTTGTACCTCATCTCTCCGCCAATGACATAGAACTTTGTGTGCTGCACGACGCCGGCCGCATTTACTGGTAGGGTGATCTCACTCTTTGTAGTTTCACAAGCCATATTAAACCCGTTTAGGACCCGAGCTACTGGTCCAATCTGATTCAACAGTCCCAGCTGCTCCACTACTTTTCATCGGATAATGTTAGCCGAGCTACCTGGATCAATCAGATGCGTTTCACATGAGTTTTATTTATAAGGACAAAAATTACCAAAGCATCATTGTGTGGTTGAATGATGCCCTCCGCGTCTTCGTCGCTGAAGGAGATAAATCTGTCAGGTACGTAGTCCTTGGTCCTTTTCTCTCGAGTGATTAAGAATTTTATCTTTTTCATCGTTGGAGCTCGGGGTATTTCTACCTAACCGATAATTATGTTGATCACATGTTGGGGTTCCTCTGGTTCGGTCTTCTTGCTTGTTTTCCTATTCTTGAAATGATTCTTTGCTCACTCACTTAGAAACTGACGGAGCTGGACATTTTTTAAAAGTCATGCCACTTCGTCCCTTAACCCTTTACAGTCGTCGGTTCGGTGTCCATGAGTACCATGGTACTCATATATTAGGTTCGGTTCTCGTTGTAAAGGGTCGGTTCGCAGCGGCCTTGGCCATCTCGCATCTGATGTGACCGATTGCAGCTACAATGGCTCCCAAGTCAATGTTGAAGTTATATTCGGACAACCTCGGGCTTTCGCTGGTGTCGGACATCCCCACGGCGCTGTTTCTGACTTGCAAACCCCTGCTCCCTGAGCCACGATCACTCCGTCGGTCACCTCTCGCTCTATTGGGGCCAGAACCACTTCTTCTTTTATCCGACTTGAAAGTGGACCTCTCGGGTTGAGGGTATGGATGATATCTATCTCTTGATGGTTGAAATTTTGATTCTATTACCCTTTTCGGTCTGTCTGAGTTTTTTATCCAATTGACCGGACCTGGTGGGAGCCCGAGATGATCATCCTCCACCCGTATCTTGGATTCATATCTCTTATGGACATCCGCCCACCGAATGGCTCCGAACTCCAATAGGCTTTCTTTTAGTTTGAGACGAGCGTTGGAACTTTGGGGGTTAAGTCCCTTCGTGAAAGCTTGAGCTGCCCACTCATCGGGAACCGGAGGCAGCAACATCCTTTCCTTCTGGAATCTCGTTATGAACTCTCTGAGCCGTTCGTCGTCTTTTGGAAGATCTTGAATATGTCAGCCTTTCTCGCTTGCACCTTCTGGGCCCAGGCGTGAGCCTTTACGAAGGCATCTGCGAGCAGCTCGAAGGACGAAATAGAGTGCTGGGGTCGCATACAATACCATTGCATGGCTCCCTTAGTCAATGTCTCACCAAACGTTTTCCGCATTACCGATTCAATTTCATCATCTTCCAGATCGTTGCCCGTTATGGCACAAGTGTAGGTGGTTATGTGTTCCTGAGGATCCATTGTCCTATTATTTTTTGGGATATCCGGCATCTTAAATCTCTTTGGGATCAACTTCGGAGCCGCAATTGGTGGGAAAGGCCTTCGAACAATATATTTAGTTTCCGGTCCAGTCAGAATTGGGGGTGCCCCTGGAATCCGATCCACTCGAGAATTATAGTCTTCCACCTTCTTTTCGTTAGAGTCCATTCGTATAGACAGCCTCTCCACCATCTTTATTACCTCGGATGATTCATTGGGCACCGACCGTTCTCGATCACTACTTATCTCAACTTCCCTACGGGCTGGTACGAGTACTCGGTTTGGCTCCGCTACCCTGACCTCGTTGTTGTTCTTTTGGAGTTGGGATATAGCCGCCTGGTGTTGCAGCATGGTTACCTGATGTTCCTGCAATAAGTCATAAATCACGCGTAAGTTAATCTCCTCTCCCACCTCTCCGGATGCCCTACGAGCAGATGCCCTATCAGCGGGCATATCTCTGCTGTCGTTAACGGCTACATTAGACTTGACAGCACTCGCATCAACGGTAGGATCGTCGACTGGATCACCCGGTGGCATGATGTTCAATGGTACGCTATTATTAGGGTTCTCGTCGTGGTTGTTGTTATTCACATTATTCGCGGTCGACATGTCGTAGTTAACCTGAAATCACAAAAAGGCAAAAGAGCAAGTGAAAGCTGAGTAGCAAACAAGTCACCGCTATTATCCTTAGCCCCACGGTGGGCGCCAAACTATTTACCCTTTAAAAAGGCAACAATTAAATTTGTATGTGGTTTAAAGGATATGCGATTAGATTCGTTTATAGAGTAAAAGAATAACAATGATAAAGTAAAGCTTAAGGATAAGAAGGTAAGAGATAGCCTCAGTGAATATTGCAACAGATGGCATGGACTGAGGCTCAAACACTTCGAACCAATTTGTGAAAATTCTATTGCCTTTGATGTTTACAGAACTTGAGAATTAGGGTTTTGTATAATTGTGTAGAAGAAAAGTAAAACGAGATCCCTTTTCTATGAGGACCTACCTCCCTATTTATAGTACAAGTATTTGTGTTCTACATGATAACTAAATCAATCATGGATAATGATTCCCTGAATCTTGGTTTTGACAGCTGCGTGACGCGTCGTGCGGAGAGAAATTCGCAACGGGCCGGATTTCTCGGACTCTTATCAATTAGAAATGTAACTCTTCGGAAACCGCTGGGTCCAGGTGACTGAGTCCGAAACGTTTCCATCCGGTTAGATGAGCTCAACTGATCTATTACCCCTCGTTCTTAGTCCGAACCGTCAGTCGTTGGGTCGGGATATTAGACCCCGGTTTTTACCGTATACACTACCTAATTATGTACTAGGTAGTTATGGACTCAATTGGGAGTTGGGACTAAGTTACGTTCCCAAGAAAGTCAAAAAGATGGTTGTATATAATACTATGAAGTACTATACACTTTAATACAAGCTCTCTCCATTCTATTTTGCGTGATGATTCTTTTTTAAATACATTAAAAAGATTAGTTTTGTACCATTTAACTTTAAATTTCTAATTAATTTTATCTATTTTGATTTGCTGCATTTGAGCCGAGCATCTTCCGGAAACAGCTTTTCTACCTCGAGGAGGTAGGATAAGGTTTGCGTACGCTTAATCCTCCCGAGACCCCACTTGTGGGATTACACTAAATATGTTATTCTAATATAAAAAAATAATATGTCATCTAAAAATCACAAATTTCAAAAGTTATTCTTTTGTTTGAGTAATTCAACCCCTAATCTGTTTACATATTATTCTCTGCTAATTTGCTCTATATTATTGCCTTCTATTCTTGAGGAAGTGGCATAACCGCGTGGCGAAAACACACTATTTGCTTTTTGGGTGGATCTTTCCTGACAGCACCACAAGAAGTCTTTTTACATTGTTCAAAAACACCACAAAATTACATACCAAACGTTCGACATTACCCTTTTCATTCTTCTAATTATTTTTCAAGAGCTATATTTGCATATCTTTGAAAAATAAGGATGAAATTTAAATGATAACTTAAGAAAAGGACATGTGCGTAAATCTAACCCATTAATACTTTTGGTTTCAGAAAAGATGACAACCACTTTGTTTAAAAAACTATCCTCATAAGAATATAGAGGTCAATGCATTATTTTCATGTGCACGTCCCCATCATCTTTTCCAGAAATTTCTCGACTAGCTCCTCTATTTTCTCAACCCTGCCCACTATCGTTTCTTTTTTGACCAACGAGTTGAAAATGATAAAATAATAGGTCGGGAAGCTATTGTTTAAATAAAACGATCAATGCAGCATACTGTTAGAAATGAACCTCTACAAACTGAACAATCTTTAGTCGGCAGTTGGTACTTAGGAATTAACAATATGAGTTAATTTTAAGTATGATCAGTTAATTTTTACTTTATTGCATCAAAGTTATTAAACTATTTTTTGTAATGAAAAAGTCGCACAACTTTACCTAAGTATCATGCAAGTCACTGAATGTAAAAAAGTTACTAAACTTTGTTTAGTATCACAGAAAATCAATAAGAGAAAACAAATAAAACATTTCCACAAATCTATACTCTACTATCCATTGTGAAGATGAGCTCTGATTATTATCTCCCTTGAGGCGTGAGTTCAATCATGTCCAAATTTTACAGTGAATTTGTGTAGACACACACAGAGGCACACAAACACACATATATTATATGTATACTCCCTTGAATTTGTTCCAAAATAACAGTTACACGCTTTAATTTTATAATCTCCCTATATATTTGTCCAAGGCGAGATTATTTGTCAAAGATGGTGTGAAGAAACATTTTTTTGAGTAATTAAGTACTTCCTCTTTGACCATACACTTCTAACTTTGTTAATTCCTTCTCCGAACAATAATTTGTTCCAATTATGTACATCACCACTTGTTGGAAGATGATAGTGTTTAATGAATATTTCTGTCATTTGTTTAGTAAAATATCATATGAGACTGAACTACCTAATCATGGACTAGGTAGTTATACACTTATATGGACTACCTAGTTATGGACTCACTTGGGAGTTGGGACTAAGTTTCGTTCCCAAGAAAAAAAATAATGAAACCTTTTGGTATTTTAAAGCAATTTAAATTTTATATTCCAAAAATGTCATGACATATTTAAGAAGGCAGGTTTCAAACGTCTACATGTCTAATCAAACAGATTCTGTAAATGAAAAGGAGGCCGTAGTAATGCATTCACATACACATTTCTGATTTAATCATGATTAAGTAATTAATACTTCCACCTCAACTTTTAACTTAATCAAACAGATGTCGGGGCATAACCGGATGAGTTTGTTTTTTCATATGTAATATAATAATCCTCTTGACCAGGAAAAAAAAGCTATTCAAACGAATATAATACCACAATGTTGTTTGAGGTAGAAAGCATTCTTCATGATGTTCCTCAAGAAACACAATTTCAAAATGTGCACACGATATTGACAACTTCACAGTCTAACCGTCCCATCTGACACTAAATTCAACCAACTTGAATTAGTGCTCGTAACAAATCAATTCACATTTTACTTCTTTTGGACTGTATAGTGCAGTGCTATTTTATGGTTAATTTGTAGGATGAAGTCAAACTTTGGCATCCATTTCAACGATTAGAAGTATATCATGACACAAACAAAGAAATCCAATCAACACCAGTTTAAATTCTCAAATTCTTTAATTTGTTTCACCAACATTAATACTGCTACTGCTACTAGGAAGGACTAATTTTCAGTTTTACTCTAAGCTAATTAAATGATTTAACAGAAGCATGTCTCTTTTTTCTTTTCTCTTATCTTATTAAGTTTATTGTATGACTAAGAAGATCCCCCTCTCATGATGCCAACAGTAAAAATCTTTCAAAGCTGAAGCAGTTTTAAGTTTCCCTACATGTCATCAACAGAATCACAAAAGCAAACACAGGAAATGATATAGAAAATGCACAAGATATAAAGTAAGCAGTCAAACGAACATATTTTGACTTCCATAATGGTACAATTCACTTTAGAAAACCACAAAGAGGAAATAGTAATTGCTAGGAGGGCACAAGAAACCCATCAACCAAACAACACCAAAACAAATACATTACACCGCAATGCAGTGACTCAGTACTCATCTCCTTCATCACCCCCTTCTTCATCATCCATTTCAGCACCAACTTCCTCGTAATCCTTTTCCAGAGCAGCAAGGTCCTCACGTGCTTCACTAAACTCACCTTCCTCCATACCCTCGCCAACGTACCAGTGCACAAAAGCACGCTTAGCATACATCAGATCAAACTTGTGATCAATGCGTGAGAAGACCTCTGCAACACTAGTTGAGTTAGAAATCATGCACACAGCCCTCTGCACCTTGGCAAGGTCACCTCCTGGAACAACTGTTGGTGGTTGGTAGTTGATACCGCACTTGAAACCAGTAGGACTCCAGTCAACAAATTGGATAGTACGCTTGGTCTTGATAGTGGCGACAGCAGCGTTCACATCCTTTGGCACAACATCACCACGGAACATAAGGCAGCAAGCCATGTACTTGCCATGACGAGGGTCACACTTAACCATCATAGAAGAGGGTTCAAAGGCACTGTTTGTGATCTCAGCAACTGAGAGCTGCTCGTGGTAAGCCTTCTCAGCTGAAATGACTGGGGCGTAAGAGGAAAGCATAAAATGGATTCTGGGGTACGGTACAAGATTAGTTTGGAACTCATTCACATCAACGTTCAAGGCTCCATCAAACCTCAAAGAAGCAGTCAGAGACGAAATAACCTGCATAGGAAGCGGAAGCACAGAATTTATATACTGTCTACAATTGAAGAAGAATGTAGTATGTAAGACAGTCCAGAACAATATGCTACTCAATTACCTGTGAAATAAGTCGGTTAAGGTTGGTGTAAGTTGGGCGCTCAATGTCCAGTGAGCGCCTGCAGATGTCATAAATGGCCTCATTGTCAAGAAGAATTGCAACATCAGTGTGCTCAAGCAGGGAGTGAGTTGAAAGTACACTGTTGTAAGGCTCCACGACAGATGTTGAGACCTGTGGTGAAGGATAAATTGTGAATCCAAGTTTCGATTTCTTGCCATAGTCTACTGAGAGACGCTCCAGTAGAAGTGACCCAAGACCAGAACCAGTGCCACCACCAACGGCATTAAAAACCAGAAAACCTTGAAGGCCGGTACAGTTGTCTGAAAGCTTCCTAATGCGATCCAAACAAAGATCAACAATTTCTTTCCCGACTGCAAATAGGACACAAAGATGACCATCAGCACAAATTGAGTCGAAAAGAGAAGTAATAATGCAGTAAGGACTAAGGAGTAATTTATACTTGTATAATGGCCACGGGCAAAGTTGTTGGCTGCATCTTCTTTGCCACTGATGAGCTGCTCAGGGTGAAAGAGCTGTCTGTATGCTCCGGTCCTGACTTCATCAATGACAGTAGGCTCAAGATCTACAAAGACAGCACGAGGAACATGCTTTCCTGCTCCAGTTTCACTGAAGAAGGTGTTGAATGCATCATCACCTCCTCCAACAGTCTTATCACCCGGCATCTGGCCATCAGGCTTAGGAAAAGATGAATGACAACATCATCAGCAACGCACGATAAAAAACTGGTTCTTGAAAACCAAAAAAAAAAAAAAAGATTGTACAAAACACTAAAGAAATATAGATTGCTTAAATATGCATCCCCCACCGATTGTTGCCTTCAAGATCAGGCTTATGGAGAAATGAAAGACCAAAACCCCAAACACTTGTAGGACAATGTTTTTTAATGTTCCGGCAGAAGAACACATGTTCAACATTATAACACACACAACATACATCATATTTGGACATGAAGTGCAATAAATGGCCTTAAAATCTTGAAGGGTACACATTTCACCCTAGAACTAATAATCTTTTTTTACATTGAACACCTTGTAATTGAGGATCTTTTAACAATATGATAGAGGATGATATGACATTAGAAGAAAATCAGATGTTGAGCTATTAGTTGAAGCAATAGTGCCAAAATACATTCTGTAAAGGTAGCATGCTATAAAAATTACTTTAAGAAGAAAATGCTTGCTCTTCAAAAGTTCAAGGGACTATCTCACAGTTTTGAAAAAAAATATAACAAACTTTAAAGAAACAGACATATCTAAAGCAAGAACTTCCACCATTCTCACAAGGGATTCAGGCACATCTATACATATATCTGCAAACTGTTAGGAAAAATAGATTATAAGATTCAGTTGAACCTACAAAATAGTTGTGAGTGCACAAAGCAATCTACCGCAGCTATCCACTTTGATTTCATTAGATCTGGGAAAACTAAAGATACACAAATGTTGCTAAATCTACCACATACAGACAGAGCTACCAAAATGCAATCCCAGTATGCAATTCAACTGGATCTAGAAGAAAATATATACATACTTTTAATTCCGACCTATTTGGAAAAAACTAGATCTTTAACAGCTAATTTTTGTTCCAGTAGATCTATGAATATAACAATGTAATAGACACACACTATTATATTCATAGATCTAATGGAGAGCAAATATTACTCCCTCCATCCCAATTTATGTGGCACCTTTCGAATTTCGAGATTGAAACAAGTTTTTCTTTGACCATAATTTTTTAATGTCTTTTAATATTTTGAATTGTCAATTATTCCGACTTATAGTACTTTTTACGTAGTTTCCAATTATGTAAATATTATTTCAAAAAACTTAAAGATTCCAAGTCCAAATTCATAGTCAAAATAAAAAGGTTTGACTCTCGAAATCCAAAACTGTGCCAGCTAAATTGGGACAGAAGGAGTAGTTGTTAAGGATCTACCCCTACTTAAACCAAACACGTGCAGAGATAATAATGGAAAACGCACAAAATATATATACTTTTCATTCAGATGTATTCAGGATAAACCAGCTACATAAAAATTAATGTGTTCAAATTGTTCATACAGTTACCAGATGCATAACAAACAATTCAAACAGATCTAAGCAAATATCAATTTCTCAATGACAGATTTATCAGCAGCACTGTACCTATTTACAAAAAAATAACAATAACGATATAAAAAGTAACAAATCCAAAAAGCGCATACATTTAGACACATTTCTGTAGGAAACAGATCTACAATAGGATAAAATACTTTTCACGGATATCTATCCAGAATCGACTACTTTTCACGATAATTAACAATTCAAAATATTTAAAAGATATATGAAAAAATCATGGTCAAAGAAAAACTCATTTGAATCTCGAAATCCGAGAGGTGTCACATAAATTGGGACGGAGGGAGTATATATTAACAACAGCTTCAATTTCTGAACAGCAATGTGTTTATCTTCAAAAAAAAAAAAAAGTGAAAAATAGCACTCATTTAGACACATTTCTGGATTCAAATAGATCTACTATAAGATTATAACATACATTTCATGGAGATCTATACAAACCAAAAAAAAAAAAAAAGCGTATATAAAAGAAATTCACACAGATTTTTAATATATTTATTCAAACGGACGTCAATTTCTGAACAGTAATGTATTCATCTCCAGAAAACATACACAAAAGAAGTAGTGAAAATTAAATACGCGATGAGGTATTGTTAGTAACAAAGCGGCCTTGCTGCCACGATCCACAAAGATTCAGCCCTTTGTATCATACAAAAAAAAATGTACCTAAATGCCATGTTCAAGGCAATAAAGTTCCCAACATGCATTTCCAACCTGAATACCAGCTTGTCCAATGTGGATTGAAATGCATTCTCTCATTTTCAAGTTAATAAGATCTTGAAAGAAAAAATGGAAAAGGAAACGACGTTTATTAAGACGCCTTTCAGAAAAATTATTTCAGATCTAGGGATTCTATTCAAACTGAGGACAGTTTATATAGGAATGCTGGAAATGTATTTAAGGAAATAATCTAGGGACTGGAGAAAAAACAAAAAACAAAAAATTTGAGGTTAAATAAACCGTGGTTAGTTAAGATATTATTAGTGGACGATGGTTAATTCAATACTACCCTCTTATGGTAATTTTGCATTGCTAAGTTTTACTCCCTCGGTCCCAATTTAATAGACTGTTATTTTATTCTAAAGTGTTTATTTTTTCGATAAGTGATTATTTTTACAAAGGTGAGGTGTTTGGCTAAATTTTTGGAAGAAAATAAGTACTTCTGGAGAGTAGCAGAAGCAGTTTTTTCAGAATTTAAAAAAAAAAAAAAAAAAAAAGCTTTTGCCCAAGAGCACTTTTGAGAAAAATATATTTAGCAACATTTTTTAAAAGCTTGATCAAATATTGATTGCTGCTCAAAGTGTTTTTTAAAATTAATTGACCAAACACAAACTGTTTTTTTAAAAAACACTTTTCAAAATAAGTTGATTTTAAAAGCTTGACCAAACAGGCTATAAGTGTCTTAGTAGGTGTTTGGCCGTGAAAACCAAATATATTTCACTTTATTTGGAATTCTGAAGTTGGAGTTGAAGTTGAGATTGAAGATGAAGTTGTGTTTGGTTATAGTTTTTTTGCAAAGAATATTTGATTGTTTGAATGTACTTAAAGTGAGAAAAGTGAATACAGTGTTTTAGGTGAAGTTAGTAGTATTTGGAATTTTTCATGGCCAAACGCTAATTTTCAAATAAAGTGAAAAAAAATGGAGAAACAGTGACAACTTCTCATGGCCAAACGGTTCATAAGTTTGACTTGGCACAAAATTTAAGAAACAAAAAATGGCTTTTGAATCTTGTTATTCTAAATTAAGGATGTGTGTAATGTATTAAAATGTTCATAATCTTGTGATTTTAAACTTGCTACGTAGGATGTTTGAATTGTTAACTTAGTATATATAGAAAGAGACACTTTTTTTTCACTAGAAAGAAAAGTTAGAAATTTAAGTTGAGGCGGAGAGAGTAATACTTTATTTTGACTTAATACATGATTACCACCCCTAATTAGCATTGAAATACTTCTCAAATCTAACACACCTTTTAACTCAGCAGGACAATCTAGAAATGCCAGAAATGTATCTCCGAAAAAAATCTTGGGACCGGAGAAAAAAAGAAGAAAAATTCTGAGGTGAAATAAACCAAGGTTAGTTATCCACCCAAAAAAAAAAAAAAAAAAATTAGTTAACCGTTGGTTTACCATTTAAGAAAAATAACTGGGGTTATCATTTATATGATCATATTTGGACCAAATTTTCATAGTTTTTCCCTATGCCCCCTAAAACTTATTTTAGGTGACGCATCTATCCGGCCAAGTTTTAGTGATTTGAATTACTTACATAATTTGACCTTCGAATGTTGAAAGATCAACGTTGTTAAACAATACTCAGACGTCTCAACCTACACAAGTTTAATTGGTTCGGTAACCACACTTGGAAGCTTGAAAATCAACGTTAACAATGATGTTATTAGAAAATGAAGTTACATAAGTTCATTGCACCCTGCATAATTTCCAACTATTGAGAAGTTCTCCCGTATGAAAATCATCTATACTTCGTATATTTTTTTTTAAAAAAAGTGGGTCTTTCACGGACTTGTCATGATTTAAAGCGTTGAACAATGATTCAAAGATAGTAGAGGCAAAGATTCAAAGATAATAGAGACGAAACATAGGAATGTCTACTAAACTTATAAACTGATCAGACTAGCTTATAAGCACTATAAGAAAATTATATTTGGCAACAATTTTTTTTTTGTTGCCATAGATTGATTATTGTTGCAAAAAGTATTTTTGGCAACAAAAAAAAATTGTTGCATGAACTTTTCCCAACGGCTGTTATTGCAACAGTGTGCAGCAACTTTCTTTTTTTTTTTGCCAAAAGTACTTTTCGCAACAATAATCAATACTATGACAACAAAATTAAATTCTTAGGCAACAAAAAAATCATTTGCCAACAACAAAACTAAGTTATTGCCAAATATAAAAAAATTTGTTGCGATTTTTATACTTTCTTGTAGTGAAGCACTTACTGTTTACCCAAACACTAAAAGTGCAATTTTGTAGTTTATAAGCACTTTGATTTGACTGGTCATTTGCTTCACTAAAGAAGTACCCGTTTCCACGCTACGTTCTCAATAAAAGTTGTCATCCTTCTGCGTCTGTTAGCCACACCAGACCAAGAAAGACAAAATAATCAATCAAGACTGAGTCACGACCTTTGTAAACTCATAGCCACTTTTTTTCCTAGAGCTTGCACCTAGGGGTGGGCATGGTACCGATTACCATACCGAACCCGAATTTTTTTATACCGTGATTTTGGTATTATGATATTTGATATGGTATTTGGTATGCATTTTAAAAAGTTCGGCATTCGATATTTATATAAAACATACTAAAATACCGAATACCATACCGAAGTATTTAGTTACATATATAATTCATATATATTAGTGTTATAATACTAACAAATATATAAACAAGTATTAGTACAAAATTCATTGTTTAGACGTTGGAATTTTGACTAATCTATCTTGATTGAAATGCCATTTTTTTGTAATTGATTTACGAAGGGGATTGCTTGTACTTTCTTTTGAATATATTTACATGTGTAAGGTGTTAGTACGATATAATTGAGACGTTTCTTGAATAGCCGAAGTCGTAATTCTCTATTATATGAGTATATGTAAATCGAAGTCGAACAAATCATGATTACCGATTTACCATAACATAAAATACCGAAGCCAAACTTAAAAATACCGAGAGTCGGCTAGACTATGAAGCCACTCAAGCAATGGCTTGGGGCCCCACTTTTTTCTTAAAGATGTATGTATTATATGTATTATTAAAAAATAAAGTTTGTTTTGTTAAATTTGAAGAGAAATTTTTGAGGAGAAAATACAATAATTTTTTATTTTTAATGTGGGGATCATTATAATAATTAGGGAATGAAATAATTTTTAGGAAATTGTTTCCTTATGTAGGTAATTGGGTACCTACTTTATTGCCTCATTTATATCTTAATAACTAAAATGGATCCACATTATTATTCCTACATTTACCTTTTTCATTTTCCGTTTCACTATTCTTATTCTCAATATTCTGAATTCTCAAACGGCTGCAAAATTACTACTGCTTACAAGTTACAAGAGATCAAAATTTGCTTGTTGATGTCTTCTTCAAAATTTCAAGCATTGCAAGAAAGCAATCATTATATTGAAGAATTGCAACACCATTTCGATATCGTTATATCAACTTATCAATTTTTTGAATCGTCATATTTTATTATTCTATCTTTATTTATATGTTCATTAAAAATCTGTTGTTGTTGATATTCTTACTCCATAACTATTTCAATCTTTCCTTTTTTAAAAAGAAATTATTTTAGGGCCTCTCTCCGAAGTTTGGCTTTAGGCATTTAATGTTGTTGAGACGACTCTGAATACCGAAATTATCGTACAGAAATTTCCAATACCGTACCATATCCACCCTACTAGCAACCATTATCTTCGCTCTTCAGATATGGTGACATTACATATATGGGGGGAAGTATGAGATCTTTACGGATTATAAGAGCTTAAGGTACTTGATGACACAGAAGGCGTTAAACCTTTGCCATAACGATACTCTAGCGGCTATATGTGCACTTGCGTTGATGTACTATATTATAGGCCCAATATATAATCTTTTTTTGTCGGATGTCCCCGAAGGGACAGGCCGAATGTATAATCTAAAGATATTAATTAGCCCTGTTTGTTTCAGTATATTTAGGAAAATTACATACCCTAACATTCATATCCTATCTCTATGCATGATATTGAACTTTGAATAGAAACACTCTTATCTTATCTTATTTATTTTATTTTATTTCTTTAGATGAGCTTATTACTCTAATTTGATTACATACTTGGCGCCACAATATGGAAGGTTTGGTTGGCTGATCCAAAATGCTTTTGGGCTAAAGTTGGATAGTTAATTGCAAGGCTTGGGCCTTTGTACTTTTGGTGACTTCTAACCACCAAGCCTTTGTACTTTTGGTGACTTCTAACCATAGCCGTTCAATGGTTCGTCCAACTAATGATTTATGGAAAAATTACAGTCAAATACCATTCGGGCATCTACTTTATAAGATATGTGCACAATGTATAGATAGTGTATATTTTATACAAAATATACATATACTATACATATAATATACACAGGAAAATTTACATGGCATAGCTAATTCTAGAAGGTATTTATGGTTAATAACTACTATTTGTAATAATTACATTTCGTAGCTACATTTTCATTTTGTAGCTATATGCAGTTGTATATATGTATTTGAATGTATTTGGTTTTGAATGAGTTATATGTAGTTGTATTCTAGAGTATCTTGTACCCTTAAATGATGCAGTTTTTTTTTTTTTTTTTTTACACTATGTATATTGAGTAAAATAACAATATTGTATTGAAATTTTGTGTATTTAATTTGATATAATTCATTACTATCAAATTCTGATACAGTCAAATACATCAAAAAATATATGGATATGAATGTATTTTCGCTTTGAATGAGTTATATGTAATTGTATTTGAATCATTGTTTTGGGCAACGTACTGCAATGGCTGAATACATTTGTATGTGTATTTATATACATATGTATATGGCTGAATACATATTTTGACTGATTTTATGTGTTGTTTGTTTCATTTATATACATATATATTTGAATGATTTTATGTGTTGTTGGTTTCATTTATTTACACATGTATATGTCTGAACAGTGTATTCAAATACAATTAAATACACATGCCCGCTTCTAAAACTAGCTATGAAATGTAAATACATAAAAGGTAACTACAGATTGTTAACAACTCTTAAAAGGTAGGTATTCCTGTAAGTTGCCCATATACATATTCTATACATACCTATATACAACATATACATCTTAAGTGTATAGGTAGTGTATACTTCGGCCATGTTGGTAGTGTAAGTTTCCCGTTAATCAAATCAAATAATATTTCTTCTTCTCTTTTCTTTTGTAAAACAGGATTGAGGATGTAATTAGGTGTAAACAATCACTTTCGGACAATATAAACAAGCAAAAAAACAGCATCACTTGAAAAATCTGGTTGCATTATACAAACAATGAGCATCACTTAATTTAGTAGAAAGAAATGCTATTACTGAGTGGACTTTGTTCTCCACTCATTAAATATCCATATTATGAACTTTGCATTGTACAAATTTGCAAAGTTGACAAACAAATGTAAGTGAACATTTTGAAGCCAGAGTACTCAATATCATAAATTAGATTCTGTAGTCTCGAATTTTACAAAGCATTCAAGCTTTACTTGTAATTGCTCATAAAAAAAAAATTGCTATTCTATTTTCCCCTTGTGCAGGTTCTTCTCATAATTACTACTTGCATGAGTATGATAAATGATGAATCTTTAACTTATTCACCTCCCCTAAGTCTCGTTAAAAGTGTTAAATATTCACAAAAAGAAAATTAATGGGAAATGACTTGCCTAGTGCGGGTTATCTCTCCTGTGTGATTTGCGAGATATTACTGGGAGTGAGATTTACCCTGTGCGCACCCAAAGAATAGTAGCTGTGATTCCCTTGTCATAAAAAAAAAAAAAAAAAGAACGAGAAAATATCCAGTACGAAGATAGCAGTATAACACATCCCTTTCTTTCCACCATCTATCAAAATATATAAGATGAAAAAAAAGTACTAATCTTTTTCAATTAAAAAAAAAAACTTAATATAATAAATATATGCCTGGCTCATCCTGGTTGCCTTTGTCAACCTAATAAGAAGAAAGGAGATATTTCACAGAGAGAGAACTACACTGTCTTCCCTCTTTCATCTATGAAAACCAAAAAATGACCTTGGATATAGAAAGGAATTTTGATGAGATTGTAGTACCTCTTCCTTGACAAACAAAAGGGCAGATTCGCTATTTTACATCGCCTTCTTCCTCGCAGTGCCACGAACATGAGAGGGAAAAACGAGTCTTGATAAAAACTTTTTCCCAATGGCCCTTCAGATCAGAGGCGGATTCAAAATTTTAAGTATATGAGTTTTTGAACTATAGAAAAGACAACTTATGCAATTCTGGCTAAACTTCTACACACATTCAATGAATTTCGTAACACAAATACATATTTTAGCCAAACCTACTGGTTCTGTTTGAGTGTGGAACCTAGCTAGAACTCTAGCTCTGCCTCTGCTTCAGACTAGCTAAGCTACAATCTCCAATGATGGTATAGTAGTAACAACATGCAGTTTATTGGGCGAGTTGATTCAATACTAATAATACTTGTGGATGGATAGCAGAGTATCCAAAATATTAATCGAGATGTGAGTAAATTGATCAAATTATCATAATAAATTTGAGTTTAAAAAGGAGGAGGAAAGAATTTAACAAGAAGAGAATAAAGAGATGAAAGAAAGGTATTTTTCAAAATTTTCTTGCATTGTCTAGTCTTAATAAGGAGAAAATTTCGTAAGAGGAGAGTGTTTATTTGATTGGTTTAGAGAAAAAAAGTGAAAAGGGGTTAATGGAATTGAGAATTTGGAAGTTGTGTTTTGGCCTTTGGAATTTTGGTAGGCCGGTGAAAGGCCATTTTCAACTTTCCCTTTGTTCCTTCTAGTAAGAGTTTCCCATTTGTCTTTCCATCTTTACCTTTTCCCCTTCTTTTAATTAGTCAATGGTTTTATTTTAGTTCCTTTCAAAAGTATTTCTTTATCTAGATTTACTTGGTAATAGTTCTTTCTTTAATTATAAATTTTGAAATACTTTCTTTAACTTCTCACTTATATAAAAACTCTAAATTATGCATGTATAGTTTGATATAACAGTCCTTCGGGATGGCCCAGTTGGTTTGGAGGGTGGTTATCCACATGGATGACCCGGGATCGATCTGCCCTCAATGCCTTCTAAGTCGAGTCTGTTGCGTAGGGCTTGCCTAGTGCAATTTACATTCCTTGTGTGATTTGTAGGCTATTACACAGTGAGGGGTTTACCCAGTGCGACACAGTGCTCACCACAGAGTGCTCACCCGAAGGGCAGAGGGTGTAGCGACCGCAGGTTATCCTGGAGTTCAAAAAAAAAAGAGTTTGATGTAACATTAGTGTTTGGGTCACTTTGTGACTTGTGCATGTGCACTTCAATGACTCCGTCAAGTTTAGTAATTCTATAAAGTCTTTTGTCTTTTATATTTGAACTCTGATCTTTCGTGATTTTTATGTACTTATTGACTTTGGCACCAAAAAAAAAAAAACTTGAAGCACTGTTTCTATAGTTTGTAAATACATGTACAATTTTATTTGAAAAATAAAAAAGTCTATTATATCTAGTTATTTGCTGAAAATTAAACACTTTTGACATTAGTATTTTGAATTTGTAATTTTTCAGAACGACCAAGTATTAGAAGGGAGAGGGAGTCAGCGACAGGATTTCTTACATTCGAGATTCGACTAGGGTTTCATAAGAGTAATTTGTCTTATTATGCTGATTAAAAAGTCAAAGACATTAACCTAAGCTGCAAATATTTGTCTCAATATTTAATTAATTTTGCTACTGTAATATAGTGCTAGACATTACGCCTGGCAACCGGTTTCATTTAACCGGTTTTAACCGGTAACCGAACCGGTTAAATCGGAACCGGAACTGAAACCGGTATAACCGGTTAACCGGTTCCGGTTAACCGTGTATTGGTTTACCGGTCCGGTTCCAATATTTTGGAAACTGGAACCGGTTAAACCGGTTAAACCGGAACCGGACCGGTTAAACCGGTGAAAAATTAAAAAAAAAAAAAAAACGTTGGTATATATATTATATATAAATATATAACATATATATATTAAGTATATATACTTATATAGTATATATTATATATAAATATATATAGTATATATACATATATACTTAATATATATACTATATATGTATATATAGTATATATATTAAGTTATGCATATATATAAGTATATATAGTATATAGTATATATAAGTATATATAGTATATAGTACATATATATACATATATATAGTATATATATTAAGTTATACATATATTTAGTATATATATTAAGTTATACATATATATAGTATATATATTAAGTTATACATATATATAAGTATATAGAGTATATAGTACATATATATAAGTATATATATTAAGTTATACAAATATATAAGTATATGTAAGTATATATAAGTTATATATATATAAGTATATATAAGTTATATATATAAGTTATACATATATATGTATACGAAAAACACTATTCTGTATTGCTGACTTGCTGTTAGTCTGTTAGTCAGTAAATATTTAAACTTTAATTATAAACTTGTCTAACATATGTAAATATAGCTACAATATACTAATAAATACTATAATATATATATATATATATATATATATATATATATATATATATATATATATATATATATATATATAATACAAAAAATAAAAATAAAATAAATTTTAACCACTCCAAACTGGACTGGTTCCGGTTTGGGGTGAAAAACCGGTAAACCGGAACCGGTTAACCGGTCCGGTTGGAACCGGTTGCCAGCCTTAGACTGCTAGTGCTAGAAAAAAAGTGCCAATTATAAATGTCCAAACGTCAATCTTGCAAGTTTGTCCCTCCATGAACTCATCATTCTCTTGTCGTCTTATTAGTTTGAAATTTCACTCACAAAAGTCAACAGCTTTCTTTTCATTATTAGCCTGATGTATACTTTTTCATAGTTTTTAACCTTTGTTTTGTAAAAAAATATTATAAACAAATAAAAAGAAATATCTTTAGATTCTTTTAATAATTTTTAAATATTTCCTCTCGGATGAAAGCATTTAACGCCCGCGAATTAATAAATAAATTGTAAATAATTTCCCCAGTAGACAAGTACTAACAATGGGTGGACCTATATCTGGCAAAAATATTTCAAACAAACACTTCATACAGAAATTGAAAAATCGAGCTTGCAAACTCGATTTTTTCAAAATCTTAAAACAAATGCCACCGTAAGGGGGAGAAAACTTTCATATAGAAACTGTGTTAGCTTTAAAAATATTGTAAACACTAACTAAATTTCAATAGATTTGCAGCTGTTTTTCATTCAATTATTGGGGGTTCATGATATTTTTAACAGAAAAGAGCAGTAAAAGGAAGTGGTTAATCGTTCAAACATCAATGGATCGACCCCCAAGGAAAATATTTCCTATGGATTATTGACTTTTATCCATTCCTAACACACTGAAAGCAAATTAATATATTAATTTAAAAACTGTATTAATTAAATAAAAGAATTAAACCACATCAATTAAAGAAAATAACTAACCAACCAGAGACACACTGAATATGAAAAAACAATAGATGTGCATGACATGTGTATAGTTTTGCATTTATTGCCCTTAAAAGTAACATGGCAGTGAAGCACGATATTATCATTGACTTAATACTGAGTTTTTTTATTCATTAGTGACCTAAGAAACATTTCCTTTTCAAGTCGAACGTGCTCCAAATTGACAAGAACCTATTTTTTTCTTCCTATTGTAAAAAGAACAAAACAAAAAAAAAAAAAGTAGTTGTTGTGAACTAGCAGTGGTATACCATCAAGGACGTATGGCGAATGATTAATATTTCTACATCTTTAATTAAAGATTTCAAATTCAAGTATTAGAATGTATAATTGTTACTTATCTTTGGACTATCTAAATATTCTGTTCTAAATTTAGCCACGGTGGAGGATCCATATATGAATATGTCAAATTACATTTGGCACCTTGAAAAGATGCCAATATAGAAGATGAAAATAATCTATTCGGGTTTATGCTAAAATTTGCATTTTTTTTTTGCATTAGCTAATTTGTAATATCAGTCTAGTCTGAAACCTTCCTTTTCTATTTTCTTTTATGTTCTTTGGTTACTGAAATTGATATACAATCTGATTGTAAGTTCCTTTTGTTAACCAATACAAAGCTTAGTTTGTTACACATTCACCTTTATGTTCAAAATTTTAGCCAACAACTAAGGAAGCTTACTCAAAATTCAACACCATGGTAATGAAAATTTCTTTTTCCACTAACATTTTCCTCCCGACTTTGACGTTACTGGTCTCAAAATTTTGGGATATTTCTAAAAATATAAAGCTTTTGAAAATATTTACGCCACGCAGCCGAATATAAAATATTATACAACATTATTGAGGAGGGTAAATCATTATATACAATGCATCAACTTTGTACAAAGTGTATAACAGTGTATAAAAAAGTGTTTATACACAACTATGGGCTAAATCGGGTGTTTATACACAAAGTATGAGCTACATCGCGTAAATATTTTATAAAATAGACATAGAGCGTAATTTTCCCCTCAATGTTTTTATGCATCGGTAACTAATTGATATTAAAAAAAAAAAAATCTCCATATCAAGTTAAGTAACAAGAAGAGTGAAACACAATACGACCACTAAATAACAAGACGTGAAATAAAAATACACTTACAATATTTAAAAAAAAAACGCTTAAGCAACATGAAGATTGACACACATGAAAGTAAACCAAATTAACATCAATCCAAGTTCACTTGGTACATTGAACAAAGACATCAAATTCTATCATTACTTTAGCACAGAACTAAACTCCACAATATCAACATCATTTTCAAGCTTAATCATATCATCTTCATTCAAGCAAACTCTAGCCTCAATCCCACTTTTTGAATCCATCAAGAAGAACAATTGAAATGGCACATTTACTCTGCTAACCCAAATTGGTTCAGCCCACCCAAAATCTGACTCATTTAGAGGAAATCTACACAAACTTGAAGTAGGATAAAGGTCCATTTCATCATCATTATATCCTTCTCTTATTTGGTTCAATGACTCTATCACTATTGAGAAAATCTCTTCACTTGAAGCATTGGCAATACTTGATAGGATTTTGTTCTTTGCATTCCTAATTAAGGTTACAATTTCATGTAGTTCCAAATCTTGGTTGCTGTGAGATGGTACACATTTGATTGGGATGTCAATGGAGAAGTTCCCAAAAAAGTTCTGGTCTTCGCCTGCATGAAGAAAGCAAATACTTTAATGTATAATTTTCTTTTTGCAAAATTTTAGCACTAATTATATTGTTTTGTTTCTAAGGACCATTTCTAGATTTTTGTGTGTCATTCTTATGCATGCATGCTTATTTTCTCTATATCGTTTCAATTTTATCGAATGTCCCCAAAGGGACTGTTTCTAAGAAAGAAATCGAGTAGATTAATTTTTAAGGACTTGACTCTTGCGGGAAAAAGTTATTCAGACCCAGTGTATGCATCAAATCATGTTACATTGCTATTGTTAAGTGATTAACGATAGTTACGTCATAATCTTTATGCAAAAATATATATCATGAACTTTTCGGTTTGTGCAGGTACTAGTATCTATAAGTATTTTTGAATGAGGGCCTGAAAGTGTTTATACAGAATATACGTTAAAGTATTTCTTTCGTTCTCTTTTCTTGTAAAATATATTAAAGATAATTGTTTTTTTTTTAAAAATTTTTTTTGTCCATTTTAGCAAATCAAGAAAATTAATTATATTTTTTTTTTATCAATTTTCCCTTATCATTAAGTATCAATTTTCTCAAACTTATTCGAGCATTATTAGTCAATTTTAGATTTTCAAATATAGTAAGTATGAGTAATTTAGTAAAATAAATACTTTCGTTAAGGGGTGTGAATGCATACTAGGCAAGTCAAAAAAGGAATGAAGGAGATAATCAAGTGTACCCTCCATAATTACTTAAGCTTTTGAAGACAATACAATGCAACATGATACTAGAGCAGACACAAATTTATGTTCAAATCTCGCCACCAACCAAAAGAACAAAAAGTATTTTCACATGTACTCATTTTAATAGGTTTAACATAATAAGATGGTCACACAATTCAACAAATAAAACAACATGATAGAAAAATGAAACATGTTAGTAAATGTTTTGCATACCTACTAGTTTTGGATCTCCTCTTCCTCTTAAATTGATGGCAAATTGTAGCATGGATGGCCTATTATGACCATGCCTCAACCTCACCACACGCATAAGGCTTCTCCAAATAAGTGCAGTCACAACTTCAACTCTTGAAGAATAACTCAAAGACTTGCTCACATTCTCCTTCAACTTAGATATTGCAACTTCATCAAACATGAAAATCCTAGTAGCAATTTTCATCTCATATCCTCTAGGCCTACCTTTTTTAATCATCTCAAAAACATTTTCCTTAGGTGGAAATACTTTCGCTAAATCGGAACGAAATTGTAAATTTCTAGCATTCCCCTTCTCCATTCGGCTAACCTTAGCCCATTCATCGGTTAACGCGCAGCCAGAGAATCCATCGACTAACGTACGGACCATCTGCACGGCTAGTGCTAGGCCACCATGTTCGAACATGGTGGCCTGAATTGCCATCATTGGTCTATTAGGCAATTCAGCTAGCCTGATTCTTATAGGTGGCACAAAGAGTTTGACAAGATCAGTATCTTTGTAAGCTTTGTCTAGGAATTCAGTCAATTGGCAATTCACCTTTGCTTCTAAGTAAATAACCCCTTGATCTTGACATTCAATGCAAGTACCTGTAGACATTTAAAATTTGTTGCATTAGTCCATGTAGAACGTGGGCTTAAATCCTGAATTCAAGAAATGAAAGCAGAATTAACATCCACTAGCCACTTTTTAACCACGTCTTTAAGAAATAGCCAATATACTGAAATTTCAAAATCCACAAGTAGAACTCCAGAAAAATCCACAAGTCTTTTAAATATTCAATTTCGATATGTATAGATTTAGTTAAAAGTCCAATTTTATTGTTCTAGACTTGGGCTTCAATTGATTTGTCCAAAGTCAAGCTTTAGGCACCTGAGTTCAAATTCGTCAATAGTTGAGGAGAAGAATCAGATGATACTTTTTCCGAATTTATAGAAATTTTAGAAATTGTAACACCTGTTGTGTTTGAAATTTAAATACCAGCACTATAATTTATTATATTTTCGTATCTTTTGATTTTCTCAAACACAAATTAATTGTTACATTACCATCTTCTGACAACCTTCCAGCAAGTGGATAAAACTTGATTAGAATCTCAGATAGTGAGTTTTGTAGTTGTGTATGAACTGCTTCATCACTTTGCAAGTTGGATTTTTCAGATGGAACTGGAGGGTAGAAATAAAGAAGGGGCACAGCAAAATTCGGAACAATTTGATCAAAGAAGGATAACTTGTAAGCATTGAGGTGATTTGGAGTTGATAATGATGGTTTTATAATTTTTTCATTCAAGATTTCAATTTGAATACAAGAACCATTCAAATTTTGCTCGGTAATTTTGCTCATAGTGTATCCAGTGTTTTGGCTAATTTTTGTAATACGTGGGATTTTTTTTTTTTTTTGCAATAACTTTAATGTGTATAGGCCTTTTAAAGAGCTATTTGCTTTCTTAGTTCACTTGATGGTTGATAGTCACATGACTTCCAACTCCCAGGGAAGTATGAAAAATTGTGTAGCTACCATAAATTGAATGTTATGTGATTCTGTTGTTATTGCATTATGAATTTTCTATATCTATATTACCACAATGTTTCAAAAAGAATAACAAGAGTCCGAAATACAAATGTCAAATTATTTAATTTTTTGTCTTATTTGGAAGTTACTTCTTTAAACTTTTTAAAATAAAATACTACTATATGTATTTAGAGGTTACAGAAAACTAGTATAAATTCATGAGCTCACAGAAAACTAGTATAAATTCTGGAGCTTATGTTCGATGCACTGATATTAAAAATATCTTTTTACCACATCAGGTTAAATACACGTACAATAATATGCAACTCTTCATATTTGATTTGATATAGTAATCTGGAAAATAGAATAGTAATCTAATATAACCAGTTAAATTCCACTAAAATGCAAATATTATTTGCAGTGTTAGTATATACTAGGCCTGTGCACAAATCGGTTCAATCTGAATTTCCGAACCGATTCGAAACAATTTGGATAATTTAATTTGGATAATACAATTCGATTTCGATTTACAAATGCAATTGTAAAATATTATGGTTTAACGGTTCGGATACGGTTTACTTCAATTATCAACCGAACCGATCTGAACAAACCGAATTTATATGCCACTAGTGACTAATATGACTAATTTGGTATATGTAATGTGGTGTTGGCGGATTTGTATGCTTGCACAAGTTGTCAAGCTCTTATTTTGCTATTTATATGCTATTATGCTTGCAAGTTTATAGTTTTTTCTTGGTTAATGTCTTGGTTATAAGGTTGCAAGTTTAGGATCTCATTATTTTTTGTTATGTTTACTCTAAAACTGAAATGAAATAGTTGATTGTTTAAATTTCGAATAAACCGAATAAATCGATTTGTGTAACCGAACCGAAATAATAAAAAACGAATCAAATTGAACTTAGAATGGATTGTGTTTGGTTGAGAATTTTAGAAAGTCGAAATTTGAAATTTCAACTCGATGATGGCCAAAACCGAACCGAACCGATTCGTGCACAGACCTAGTATATACTATAACTTAAACTCAGGGGCGTATCTAACCCATTAAGTGTGGGGGGTTCAATTGAACTCCTAACTTTCGAAACGGAGCATAAATTTATGTGTAAGTCATTATTAAAATTGTAATATATAGTAGATATGAATCCATAACTTTTAAAATATAAAGGGTTCAATACTAAAAATTTTAAGATTAAACCCACAAAATCTAAATCTTGGATCCGCCTCTGCTTAATCTCTATTAAATTTATGGGATATACGGAATTGCTAAGCAATAAATCCACCAGCAAATGTTGCAATTGTTGTCACAACTAGCCGGAGAATTGACGTCAGTGGTTGATTCAGAATGCAAACATTATAAATTCATTCAATATATTAGATTTGAAAAATTTATTTATTTTTACTTATTTATAATTTTTAACGTATATATAGAATTTGAGCCATTTTTTTTTATGACCGTAACTTATTGACCATCCGTTTCTAGAAAATTGTCCTCCACCAAATAACTCATCTGCCAGTCAACTCCCAACTGAAACCACCATCAATCTTTGCCCAATGACAAAATTCATACATGGATATGTACTTGTTCATTATATACACAAGTCGTACTACATTGAACTATGTAGTATCTTTGCCCAATGACAAAATTGATACGTGGCTCGCAGTTATTGTTGTCGTGTTATTATTTGGGGCTGGAATGATCTTTTTAATTATGATTTTTAAAATATTTTAAAATCTGTTTAATATTAAAAGTTTGTGATTTATAGTATGCTTAATGCGATTACTGAATATGTAATTCTTTTTAAAAAGATTATAAAATCGATATTCAAATTCATTTATAAACCTTTCAGCATTGAGCAACTACTCTTCCCTATATGTCTTCCGTTAGTCAAATGTGCTTGATACGATAAAAAATGTTTTTTCTGATAAATATTTTTTTATTTCTTATCTAGTGTCCCGTACACACAGTGCCGTTAAGGATGGAGGAATCCTATCCATCTCACCACAATTCTTATTAGTTGCGACGCTGAAAATAAGCAAATCATCAAAGGCTTCAAACTGAGCTTGTCTATTAAAGGAGGTGACTTGATAATTCCCAAGCAGGAATGATTTTCATCTCCTCATTATATATAGTTAAAGGACCGACATTATTAAAAGTATATAGTCAAAAGATAATTTCAAACTTTTTTCAAACGTACAAATATACTTAAGAGACTATTTTAACGGCTCGTTGGGACATGATTTTCTTATTTTTTTTTTCAAAAAAAATAAAAATAATTCTAAATAACATTTGGTTATACATTGAACTAATTTTTTTGACTTTTTCTTAGATGAGTTTCAAGTTTGAAACCATGGTTTTAATCAATTTATAAATGAATTTTTTTCTCATAAAACTTCTATTTTTTCCAAGTTAAATACATATCCAAATATAACTAATTCTTTGAACAAAGGGACCAAATTTGGTCATTTGCTCCTAAACGCTATCCAAACTGGTTCTTTTTGGGTTTAATATCATTTTTGGTCCCTTAGTTGTCGATAAATTTTGAGTTTAGTCCTTGTGATATTTTAAATAGTCCTTGTGATATCAGGCTAAAAACATTTAACCTTCAATTACTTGAAATGTGTAATTTTGATCCCCTTTCTTGTGAATACTCACTAACTGCGGAAAGTATTAAATGTTTTACTATATTTATTTATTTGTGTGTTATGATAAACTTGTATTCCCACTCCATATCGAGGGAGATATATTTCTAAAGATAATCTAAATATAACATATTTCCTACATAAAGGAACTAAATGATCACATTTTAATTAATTGAAGGTTAAATATGTTGAGTCATATATGACAAGTATCAAAATCATACCAACAAGGGTTGTGGTGTAGTGGTTGATACTACTCTATCTTTAACCAAGAGGTCTCGAGTTCCAGCCCCCTGGGTATGGAGTCACCCTTGTTAGGGAGTGCTTTGCCCCCCCAATGTAGGACTACCCAGCACGAATCCGGATTAGTCGGGCCCCAATGCGGATACCGTCCGGACACCGGATGGAAAACAAAAAAAACAAAACTATCAAAATCATAAATTGCCCACAATTGAGGGACGAAATATGCATGGACACTTAAGAAAAGGTTTAGGGGTAAGTTCAACTTGCTGACCGGAGGAAGTACACCAAAGGCATCGCAAGCAAGAAGAATGACATTTTAGGATGAGGACCAACATATGGTATTTTGGCATTTGGGATGTATTCAATTGTATATGCTCCCCTGGTGTTCTCCGCAACCAAAGCAAATTTATTAGTTTCAGCAATAAATCAACATAAACTGATTCAAAACATTTGACATATATTGGATTGAATTTTTAAAATTTCTCTTTGAAAACAAGTTTCAAATATAAAACAGTGATTTTGACCAGTTTTTCAAGTGTTTTTTTTTTCACTCACAAACTTCAACATGTTGCAAGATAAATTCATATCCAAATATAATTTCAACTTTCAAATATATTTTTTAATTTTCTTTTCAAGTACTACTTATATTAAAAATATCTCATTTTTTAACCTAAAGACCCCCATAAACTTGACATGTTTTATTCAAATCTCCCTTAAACTATACTTGGTCCTAATTACCCCAGGTACTTGGCTTTTTATAATTGCTACACCCATAAACAACATTTTTTTTTGCACGGATTGCCCTTCTTTTGGGGTGGTCTTTAAATTTTGCCCCTCATATTTGTGTTCTTTAAGTTTTGCCCTTCGCTTGGATACCTGAGGTTTTGGGTTCGAACCCCCGCTCAGGCATAAAATACAAAAATAATTTCGCAAGGCAGGGCTGGGGAGAGTGTATGCCAGATCCAGCATACAATCCTTAAGGAAAAACTAAAGTTATGCCGGAGGGGGCAGACTTTGCCTTGAGACATATATTTTATTTTTTTTACTTTTCAAGGCAAATATTTAATTATGCCTTAAGGAAAAGTTCCGCCTTATGGACATACTTTTAGTTATGCCTTAACTAAAAGTGTGCCCCATAAAATGTAACTAAAAGAGTTCCCCATAAGGTGGAACTTTTCCTTAAGGCGTAACTAAAAGTTTGTCTTAAGGAAAAGTTCTGCCTTATGAGGCATACTTTTGGCTATGCCTTAATTAAAAGTCTGCCCCATAAGGCATAGTTCCTTAAGAAAAAAGTTTTGTCCCATAAGGCATAACTAAACTATGCCTTGAGGAAAAGTTATGCCCCTTCCGGCATAACTTTAGTTTTTCCTTAAGGACTTTATGCCGGATCCGGCATACACGCCCTCCAGCCCTGCCTTGCGAATTTTTTTTTTATTTTATGCCTGAGCGGGGGTTCGAACTCAGAACCTCGGGTATCCAAGCTAAGGGCAAAACTTAAAGACCACAAATATGAGGGGCAAAATTTAAAGACCGCAAATATGAGGGGCAAAATTTAAAGACCACCCCAAAAGAAGGGCAATTCTGCGAATTGCCCCATAAACAATAACTAGTCCTAAACCCCCCTATATTTGACTTTTCTATACTTGTTACCCCCTTAAAAGAAAAATGATAAAAGAAAGGAATAATTATATTTAGTTTTAATGGAGGAATAGAAAAGATATATGAAAGGAGATAAGAAATAGCCGTTGAAATGACTAAACATAACAAAAAATGATATTTTAGATTCTTTTAGACATCATATTAACATGATGTGTGTCTGTTGTTTTATACTCTCATGCGTAGGGGTGTTCAAAACTGAACCGTACCGGTAACCCAACAACAAAATTGGCTTATTGGTATTGAGTTATCGGATTAACGGTTGGTGAATAGATTATGATTTTATTGTTAACGGTTTATTGGTGCGGGGGCGGATTACTTAATTTCTTTATCGGGTAAACTGTTAACTCGTTAAGAGTTATGATATTTACATTTTAACATCTAAGTATATAAAATATGTATTGTTATTTTATATAAAATATGTATTGTTATTTTATAAAATATGTATCGTTATTTGTAAATCCTAAAGCAGTAAAGCTAAATCCCAGCCCCCATTCAGTATTTTCGATTCAATAATATTCACTTATTTACTTTCAAATTAATCTTCCATACATCTTGTTGTTGGGGCTCTAGCTGTTTGCATTTTTGCCAATAGTTTGGCATTCAACTCTTAACAAATGTTACAATCACTCCATCACAAATACTAGTTGTTACACAATTTGCTTGAACTTTGAACAACTCAAAGCAAATTAGGAGTAATTTTCGCTGTCACTGGCTCACTGCATTTAGCACAATGAGTAGTTTTTTTTTTTTTTTGTAAGGTGGGTAAATTCATTGAAAAATTAGTTATTATGCTGGTAGTGATAGTTGTTAAATAATTTAGCCGATACACCGCCCGTTAACCGTTCGATAATTGCTAACTCGATACCAAACCAACCGATATCTTATCGGTTGGCTAGCGGATTAGTACATTTAAAAGCTGATACCCGACAAGCCGAACTGTTAAGCGTAGTTATCCGTCTGATCCGCCCGATAAGCAGCCCTTATGCGCCAAACGTCATTTGGAATCACTTAGATTATAAAAAAGTCTAGTACAAGGGGTAATGTCACGCCCCAAACCATGGCTTGAGCGTAACACAACACCCGATGCCTGACTGCATATGACCAAGCGAACCACATGGCTTGCTGACTCAACATGGGCATGAACTGATGCGGAATAACCAATGGACATGCATAATTTAAGTAAAGGATGGGACCATAAATCATAAGCCTGAAAATGTCATAATATCATAATGCGGAATAGTCTGAATAAACATTATAATAACGAGCCAAAAAGGCTAGACGAGTCCGAATACCTGACATAACATGACTGACTAGTCTATGAAACCTCTATCATGAATCTGAACTGTAGAACATCCTTGCTGGGACAAGACCCCCAGCATACCTTAACTGCATAACTGACATAATGTAAATAATGACTAAAACCCGAAGAAGATGGAGCTCACCAAAAGCTGATACGTGGATGATCCTACTGAGCAGATGCGTCGTCCCGTAAATTTGTACCTGCATCATGAAATGCAGGCCCCCGGGCAATAGAAAGGGGACGTTAGCACATTGCATGTACTAGTACGTAAATCAACTGAATAAAATAAACATGGCGCATGAAACAACATGATAAAAGCTGAAACTGAAACTGAAGCCTGGTCATGAACATGATATATATATATATATATATATATACCAGCAGAGTTCTCATACCTTGCCAGGGGTATAAGATATAAACATGGCATGAAAGGATCCAATCAGTAGAGCATGAAGGAATCGTCCTAATAAACATGGGCGGAGCGATCCTCATCCTATGGTGGCTAATGTAGTTTCAGGCTATTAATGCCTTCTCGGTAATATGTGCAACTCCCAAAAACATGAACATAATATAGGTGGCATCTGAGCCCATGGTTTTTCATAAAACGTGAATTGCATGATACATGTATATAGTTACATAGTATACTTGCATGAAAACGTGTAAACATGCAGAATTTTTCCTGAAAATAACATAGTAATTAATAATTTGCATGTAAGAACCCATGAATTGCAAGGGATATGGGTTTTTCATAGATTGCGGACAGATTCTCAATAACTAAAAGGTAATATTAAGAACACAATAATGAAGTAATCATACAAACATGGTATGTCTTGGTACATGAGCTTAGGGTTATCATGAACATGTCTAAACCCTGGTTTTGGTGAACTCTTGTATAATCATGGAGGAACATGGCGTAGGGAAGAGCAAAGATGTTCCCACACGTGAATAGAAGCCCGACATACTTGGTAATGCTCCAAAACTTTTAATAGAACTCCAAAAGATTAACCTTAAGCCTTGAGATGGGTTTTCTTGAAAACCCTAGGCTAGGAACAATGATTTTCTTATTAGATTACATGAATATATGTTAGAATTGACTTGGAATGATTGGAATAGGCTTAAGAAAACCTTCGTTCTAGGGCTTGGAGAATGTGAAACGTGAAAAAAGAACTGAACATGACGTATTTATACGTAATTGTGTCGGGAATTTATAAGGGCAACTTATACGGTCCGTATAAACTGACCGTATTTGACAGTGATTAAAATTCCAGAAACTGGAATTTCTCAAATGAGTTTCACGAACTAAAATACGGTCCGTATAGAAGCATTTCACAAACGTGGCAGAAACTAGAATTTTTCCTCCTGCGTAACACAGACTGGTTATACGAGCCGTATAATAATGTACGGTCCGTATAACTGGTTGTATAAATGGGACTTTGCTGAACTGAGATGAATTTATTTCCCACACTTCTCATCTGATTTTCGAAGTCTCAAATCATAAACATAACCTAGTTTAAAGGTTCGGGGTGTTATAGTTAATTAAGACCAATTATCTTTTGAGGGGGTAACGATTATAAGAAAACAAGTGTTGACACCCAATTTCGTCCCTCCATTATTCCAATTTATTTCTTTGGGCTTTTAAATTTATTGACGAGCTAAATACTTTATTTTCACTATTTTTTTCATTATTGCTACTGCTATTAATATCGTTACTTTCATTTCCACTATTTTACTATCGACATTACTAGCATTACTTTATCACAAATTTCAAAGTGGTTCGTCATCATTTCCATTTTCGGATTTTGTACTCGTTAAATTAATTATACTTTATTAAGTCCTTTACTTTCTACATATTAATTACTAACTGTCTCTACATATATATATTGTACTAGTTATTAAATTAGAAACCTAATGAATTTATTTGGAATAGGATTTTCAGCCAAATAAATGGCCCAAACGGAGCAGCCCATGTTTTTTTAATTTTACAGACCAGCCCACTATCCCTCTACCCGATCCAGCCCACATCCTAAAAACTACCCGACCCGGCCCAACGCATAACACATTTCAGCCTCTAAAACCTAATCTCTTCACGCCACCGCATCCTTTTCTCCTTCTCTCTTCTTTCTCTTTCCCTCTGCTCTCTCTCTAATCTCTCTCGTCGTTTTCCTTTTTCAACGAAGGTGTGCTTCTCTTCAGCCATGGCAGATGCTAACAGTCCCATTTTCGTGCAATACTCTGCCCTCTCCCTTTCCCTTCATCTTTCTCTCTCTCAACCGACGCGAATGGCAAATTCGCAGAGGATTTTTTGTAAACCCAGGACATGCATGGCCATTTGAGGAAAAAAAAAACAATTAATGGTCTGTCCTTCTCCCTCAGAATTTCAACGATTGGAGGTTGGTTTTTTGTTTTCTTACGCTGTCCTATGCCTGGAATCTGAAACAACTTTAAATGTTTTCGTCCATTTGTGAAGGAAAAACCTTTTCTTTATCAGTTCTCGAGTACAAGCTTTAAAGGGGTTTTGTCCATTTCTCTTTGTTCGGATCGAGTGAGTTAAAATGTGGACAAAAAATCCGAACGTTGAACAGAAAAGCCCCGCCCAAATTTTCAAACCCGTGACCCCCTTTTGACATTTTTCGATTTTGAAATTCGGATACCAAACCCTAGTTTTGGTCTCCTATAAATGCTATCCTATATCTTCAGCAAAGGGGACGTTTTTTGAACCACTGGATATTTTACCACACTCAACATTTCTATCTTTCCATTACTACTCTAAATCTGGGATTCGTTCAAATTCCGTTTTGTTTCGGGAGTTCTTTTTAGCCGCCTGGATTTCTCTAAAAATCAATATTTTTCTCAATACCTATACTGTTGGGTATTCTTTCGAAGCATTAAATCGTTTGTTGTACTGTCGAATTCGAGTGTAGATTCGAGAATCGAGTCCCGTTCACTGCACCCACAAAAGGTTGGTGAATCTTAAGCTTTAATCTTTGATCTGTCTTCTTTCACTGGTAGTATGTAATGAATCTGCTCGTTTGAAATAAAAGCATGAATTAGAGTTCTCTAGTGTAAATTCATGCCTTCGGAGCATGTTAATGTTGTATATTTGATGCTTGTGTTGATATTTTGACATCTGTTGTGTGGATGTCGAGCATTTCCCTTGTCGATACTTGTGTCGTGTTATGAAGTTTAAGTAAGGATTCCTCTGTTTGGTTTAGACGTAGCGAAATGATTATATGGTATGTCTATGTTGATTATTAGCCTCATTTGGTCTTAAGTCTTTATTCTATATTAGGCTTCCATAGCTTTGAAATATGCTTTTAAAAGTGTTTTGATACTTTGCAAATCCTAAAGTACATATGTGTATTTTAAAAACTAGATAAATGGAGAATCTGTGGAGTTTCAAGTCCATAATGACATAGAAACTGCTTCAGTAAGCTTGATGTTTAGAATGTTTTAACTTAAGTTTGGATGTTGCAATGGCATAAGACTAGTGTTATTTGCATACTTTATCTTGAATTCATAAGTAGCTAAGTAAATGGATAAGTTGAAGTTGCTTTCTTTGAAAGGTCTGTGTCCGGTTTAGGAGGTATAGATGTTTGAGCTTGTAGGGTTGATTTAAGTATATGGGGTGTTGGCTTTGCCAACCCCAAAATCTCTAGGAAACATGTATACTGTTTGGGTTTGCATCTACTAGTGAACATGATTTTCCCTTTTTCCCCCCTTTAAACTGCTTGTATTCAACTCAGATTGAATGACTGTCCTGCTACTTGCTTGTTGTGCATGAGTTTATGCGATAATTGTATGTTGTTTAGTGTCATACACAAAACTGTGGAGTTGAGAGAGAAATGTATGGTCTTATCTTGCTTGATTCTGTGTGCATGCACTCTTGGTGGTGAATGTGTGCATAATCTCTTTAGTTCTGCCCTTTGATACGAAGCTCCTATTTGGACAAACCAGCTATCCTCCATGTATGTCATTTGTATGTGGTTGAGAATGACTCATTTTACTAAATCTCCTTTTGGACTGTGTACACTGATAATATAACTGAATTTAATAGCATGATATGAGTATGGCTAGTAGAGTTTTGTTTGTGAGGAATGAAGTAATATTTGCTTAAATTCCCTTTGGGTATCCCTATTTTAAATATCTTTAATGACAGTACACTTTAGTAACATCAGAACCCGAGTGTGAATATGTTAGTCTCGAATATTTGTTCGATTTTTTTAAAAAGATTTTTTCCCGCATCGGAACAAGACCCACTATACTAGATTTAGCCAATTCGGGTG